>NW_027185655.1:80573538-80728994 GCF_028583685.1 Petaurus breviceps papuanus
TGTAAAGGGACCCTGCCCCGCCCCAGGGGCGGAGAAGAAGACTAGTATAACCAGGAGCCCATATATGGTGATAAATGCTGTTAGGACTGATGATTGGGCGAGAAGGGTCGGGAAGGGCTATAAAGGCCCTAGGGCGGAAGTAGAGGGGAGACGCGAGACGCGAGACGCGATGTAATCAGTGGAGAATAAACACCCCCCAAAAACTCCCTCCGCTCTCTGTCTGGTGATTGTTCCCCTCAAGGGGCCGGTGACGACCGAAGACCCGGATATGGGTAAGTAGAGGACCGTAGGGCAGGTGAGGATTCCACGGGCAGAGGGACCCCGGCAATTAGATTTTTAGGCAGTTTATAAATAGTATCTTCAGTATTTTTCCTTAAATCACATCTTCGTTTTGCTGTTATCTTCTTTTTGTATGCCTTCACATTAAGTTTACCATAGAAATGAGTATAAAGGTGTCTTTTGCATTCAATTGCCTTTCTTTCTGAGCAAATATTATTGTATAAACTACAATGGCAGTCCTGGTGTTCCAGGTGATTTAGAAAGGCAACATGTTTAAATGAAACATTTCTTCTTATTTTTGACCTTCTGATTGGGATTTCTTTTACTCACAATCTAAATCAGCCTCAAACTTCTTCATACCTCCTTGTTTCTTTTATGTAAAGCACTTCTGTGGATGTGTAACTTGGCTCATTCAATATAATGACATTGGTCATTTGATCAATATCCCGCATTAAGGGTGCCAGCAGCTAAATTAACATTCGTAGACAAATTAAGAATTCTTTGATTCTGGCACCCTCATTTTCCTTTCCCCATATGTAGGACAAGCTCTGTCAGGTTCCACCTAATGAAAACATTAAAATTACAAGCATGGTGACAGACTGTTTCTGTTGTTCATGGACCAGACCAGCTACATATGGAGAAAGGCTATTTCCAGAGTGTTATCTAACAAGTACTTAAGTTTCTTAGGTATGAAACAGGGCAAAAAAAATGCTATATCTTAGCTCAAGCCAATATACAGGAAAAGAGAGGGTTAAACTTTCTAATTGCTATTTAACTATTGAAAACCATATAATTTTTTTAAACTAAGACATATAAGGAAAAATATAAAAGATACGAGTTATAGGTATAATAAACTTTTAAATGATCAAAATATCTAAATATAGTTTCATATAAAGAGCAAAATAAGAAACAGAGTATTGCAATGTGTCACTTCTGTTTATTCTTTGTTGCACTGTTACTTCTAATTCCTGTATATTTCAGATATTTTACAAGCTATTACCCTTTCACTGACTATTTTCTCCTCTTTTCCTTATTTTGATCCCTTGGTGAATCATTTCAACTCTTCAGTATCTTCTACAATTAAATTCCTTGCATCACCAACTATGTCTTGCAGAAAACAACAAAACAAACACACAATTTTGGATTAGTTCCAACACCTGCATCCTTTGATTCTATCCATATGCTGATGAGTTGAGCTGGAGGAAATCATAGAACCATACAAATTGGTTCCACTGAAATTTATGCAACCTAATATTCACAGGGTCTTCACTAGAGTAAGGTAATCCATTATATTATTCTAATCAATTCTCTCTCCCATTTAGTACATTTGTTATTTAAAATCTTTTAATTTTCCTAAAGACTCCCATGGAGAGAGACAAGAGACAGCATGTTCCAAGCTAGTTGAACCACTGCAATGACAAACAAAGAAGTACTTAGTGCCTTGTTTCAGCTATGTAATTATTTAGCACTTTGTTTCAGTTCAAGTTTCTTTTGAGCCTTGCCCATGTTTGTATCAAGTCTTTGTTAAGAGACAAAACTTGTAAAACCCACAGTGGGAATGACTTGCAAAAGACAGTAACCAGAAAGATGTAAGAGGTGGGCAGAACAGGGTAGAGCTAATGACCAGATAAAAAGCTGGGCACAAGCTGGGAGAGAGCAGAACTGAGAAGGGAACACTTGTGGTGGCAGAGTTGAGAAGGAGAAAACTTGTGGCATCCCGGCACTGTGTTTTGTCTTTGTTGAGTTGTGTATATAATACTTTTTACAAAAGCTCTGGGACCTTCATGGAAGCCCTGAAAGAGAATTTTCTTGTTGTCTGTTTACAGAAGCTCTGGAGAAGGGTTTTGGAGGTCCTGAGATAATGCTGATGATTTGTGGTGAGGTCTCAGACCTGGTTTGTGGGTCTTTATTGAGTTCTCAGCTCTTGATTGGGGGTCTGTGTTGATTTCTCAGGCAGATAGCGAATTGAAGATGGTGACAGCAATGTGTATGAATATTGTTTTGACTCTGTTAATCTTTGTTTTCCCAGAAACAGAAACTGTGAAGGACTTGAAGTCTACTGGATACTGCGAACTTCAATAAGGACCTGGAGGAAGAGGTGAGATTTGCCTGCCTTTGAATACAGGTGACAGTTGGGTAGTTTCAGGCAAGAATGAGACATGGAATTTGGGAGCTAGCCATGGGTCAAGATGAAAAGACTTGTCCTTGGGTACTTAGTGCTGACTGAGAAGATTATGATTTACTGTGGCCTAGGGGTGGGAGAACTTTGTAATCTGTACAAAGTACTCTGTAGTCTGTACATCTTATAGATGACTGAGTTAAGGATGATTGGAATTTAATCTCCAATCAGGAACAAAGAAGACTTTTTGACTGAGAGATTAAGACAATGTGACCTAGGTGTGGAGATCTTCAACCTTTATACTTTCTGTCCTTTAAGGAGGCTTGCTCCTTAAGGATGATTGAGTTAACCACTTACTTAATGATATCTTTTGCTTAAAACTATGTGGCCACTTTGGTGAAAACTATGTGGCCATTTTAATGATAAGTTGCTTTGTTATGACATTGTGAATGCTGTACTTTTGTTTCTGTGAATGTTTTAATTTAGTTTACAGCTGAATAAATAGAGAGTTCACTATACTATGTGATCAGAACTGCTCAGAGCATTAATCCTCTGGAAAGCTGCCCATGATTGGCTTTACAACAAGTACCACCAATTTGACCACATCTCTTCTCAGATTCTGATGGACACAGTTCAGAGACCTGAATTCTGTCTATCTGTCTGTCTGTCTGTCTCTCTCTCTGTCTCTCTCTCTCCTCTCTCTTTTAGCTTTCAGAATCATAAATAATTTTTTATTAGATTAGTAAAACTTCAATTTCATTGTCCCCATTCTGGAAAGTATCGTGGAGATGCAACTGATCCTATACAAGTTAATGTCACATTTATTGAAGACTCAGAAAAGAAAACTTTTGAAATCATTATCCTTGACAGTGTCAAATAATTCTCCATATAAAAATGATATTAATTTATCAGCCAAAAATAACATTAAAGAAGTACTAGGAAGGCAGAGCCAAGATGGTAGAGAAGAAAAACACTTAGCCAGCACTCTAAATTTCCCTCCAGACAACTCTCACATAATGACTCAAATTGGATTCTGGAGGACAAACCAACAAAACTTCAAAACTAATACTATTTGCAGATGATATAATATGATATATCTTGAGAATTCTAGAGAAACAACTAAAGTATTTCAAATAATTAATATCCTCAGCAAAGTTTCATAGCATAAAATAAACCTACGTAAATTATTAATATTTCTATGTATTACCCACAAAGTTCAGCAGGAAGACATAGAAAGATAAATTACCTTTAAAACAATTGTAGACAATATAAAATACTTTGTAGTCCACCTACCAATATAAAACCAGGGACCATATGAACATATGCAAAATACTTTATTTACCCCTCCCCAAAATATAAAATAGATCTAATTGGAGGAATATTAATTTCTTACAGGGAACTTGAGACAATAGAATAAAAATAGTCATTCTACATAAATTAATTTATTTTTTCAATGACGTGCGCATTATGTATGCATGTATATATGTGTGTGTGTTTTAAAGGTAGAAAAATAATCAAATTCATTGGAAGGAATATAAGGAAGATGACTTAGCAGTAGTAAATCTCAGACTAATCTTACAAAACAGTAATCCTCAAAACTATCTGATACTGGCTTAAGAAATTGAGTGATGGATCAGTAGAATACACAATAGTAATTTATGAAATTACTCTAATATTTGAGAAGCCCAAAGATTCAAGTCTGTGGTTTAAAAACTCACCATGGTTTTTGAGGGATGGAGCCACGGTGGCAGAGGAAAAGCAGCAACTTGCTTGAGCTTGTCTCCTAATCACCTCCAAATTCTTGATAAAAATGACTCTAAACAAATTTTATAGCTTTAGAACAGAGTGAAACACATCTCCAGCTAAAGACAGTCTGGCAGGCTTACAAGAAGGGTCTACAACACCAGGCAGAAAGGGGAGCAAAGTCCTGTGAGGATTGCCCAAGCTGGAGCAGGCCTCAGGGCAGCTATGTTGGTTCCCAGACTTCTCAAACCACAAACACTAAAGAGAAAGTAAAAGGTCAGTGGGGAATCTGTTGTACCTGGGTTGGAGAAGAGTATTATCTGGTCTCAGCCCAGGATAGGGGAGGTATTGGTGGCAGCAGCAGTAGTAGCAGCTGCTTCCATAGCTCTAGGTCTTCAGATGTTGAGGGGACCAAGCAGCTGATCAAAGGTTTATTGGGGAGGGGATCTCTTTACTGTTGCTGTGGAAGAATTCTCTTTGCTCTGCTTAGATCTGGGTTGTAGTCCTGGGGTGAGAAAAAGTGCTAGCATTTCAGAGCTTATGGTAGCTTTGGTGAGGGAGTCCTCTTCATAGTACTGAGGAAGAAAATAGTGATTGTGTCTGCTCATAGACCAGACTACAGGCTAGGAAAGGAGTAAATACCACTCCTTTGAACATATCGCCTTAGATGAAGTGAAACTCTAGAAGCACAGAGAAGTAGCTGTGACAATAGTTGTTCAAAAACCCAGAAATTCAGGACAGAGCGTTCTCCATTATGGAAGCAGTGTCTTACTTTGTCAAAGAGCTAAAAAGGCAAGTGATTCACTATGAAAATGAACAAACATAGGGAAAAAAATCAGACAATAGAATATTTCTCTGGTGACAAAAAAGAACAAATCATACAATCAGAAGAATACAACAAAATCAAAACTGCTGCATCAAAAGCCTCTAAGAAAATTACAAATTGCTTGCAGGCCATGGAGGAACTCAAAAAGGATTTTGAAAGTCAAGTAAGAGAAGTAGAGGAAAAATTGAGAAGAAAAATGACAGTGGTGCAAGAAAATCATGAAAAATGAATCAACAACTTGCTAAAGGAGACCCACCAAAATACTGGAGAAAATAATACCTTAAAAAATAGACTAACTCAAATGACAAAAGACGTCCAAAAAGCCAATGAGGAGAAGAATGCCTTAAAAAAACACAACTGACACAATGAAAAGAGGTCCAAAAGTTCACTGAAGAAAATAATTCCCTCAATATTAGAATGTAGCAAATGGAACTTAATTACTTTATTAGAAATCAAAATATTATGAAGCAGATTGAAAAGAATGAAAAAAAAGTAGACTGTGAAATATCTCATTGGAAAAACAACTGAGCTGTAAAATAGATCCGAGAGATAGTTTAAAAATTATTGGACTACCTGAAAACCATGAACAAAAAACAAACCTAGACATCATCTTTCAAGAAATTATCAAAGAAAACTGACCTGATATTGTAGAACCACAAGGTAAAATGAAAGTTGAAATAATCCACTGAATATCAGTACCAAAAAGAAAAGTCTCAGGAATATTTTATCCAAATTCCAGAGTTCCCAGGTGTAATGGGAATGTAAATTTTTAAGATCTTCCGTGCCCCTAGGCTAAAGTGAACCTGGAGCCTGGGGTGGGAGGCTTTTTTTTCAGTAGATATTTTTTGATTGGCCAGTGAGTCCAGAAGGTTCTTACATTCTCTGAGCCAGGAGAAGGCTATATAAACCCTGATTTGAGGCTTTGTTTTGGGGCTCACTTTGAGAAGTGTTCTGTGATCTGATCAGATTAAACTCTGGGAAGCTGTTGTTAAGAGCTCCCCTCCCTGCCCCCCCGCCCCGGGTTTGAAAACCACAGATGTGGACTTGGTATGGATATAATGGTTGGACAGTTTGGAAATCTGTCTACTTGATCTGTTTCTCTGTCTTGATAATTCTGTCTGTATACTCTGAAGTTTAGGGTGCTGACCTTTTCCCCCTGAACTAGGTAAATGATACATATCTGACGGATTAAAGTAAGCTTGTTAACCCATTTTGAGTTGCTTTCCTTTAACAAAGCAGATCTAAGAACCTGTGTTGGCAGCCACCCTGGGGACTCTGGGGTGCTTGCTGCTACACCAGGTCAAGGAGAAAATATTATAAGATATCAGGAAGAAAAAAAAATGAGTATTTTGAAAACACAATCAGGACAACACAAAATCTATCAGCTTCTACATTGAGGGATTAGAGGGCTTTGAATACGATGTTATGTGGGTCAAAGGAGTGAGGATTAAAACCAAGTATCACTTACAGAGCAAAACTGAGTATGATAATTCTGGGAAAATTTTGGATATTCAATGAAATAGAAGACTTTCAAACATTCTTAATGAAAAGATCAGAGTTGAACAGAAAATTTGACTTTATATTAAAAAAATATATATCTTTTAGTTTTCATGATCCAATTACACAATTCCTTGAATTTCAAATTTTCTCCCCCTATACCATGTTTCCCCGATAATAAGACACTGTCTTATTATTTTTTTTTGGAAAGAAAAACACCAGAGGGCTTATTTTCAGGGGAGGGCTTATGTTGCTCTCCTCCACGGCACTGCTCTCAATGGCGCCAGCAAGCAAATCACTGGGGAAGAACAAGATGACGCGCTTACTGCTGCAGCTCTGATTGGATGTAGCTTGGAGCGTGGCATGTGTTTCACCGGGGGGGGGATGCATACAGAGGGTACCGTAATGTAGCATGTAGCGCAGGGGATCACCTTCACTACAGTAGCAGTCTCAATAGGGCTTATTTTCGGGGGAAGGCTTATTTTAGAGGAATCTTACACAGTAAGGGGAGGGCTTATTTTCGGGATAGGTCTTATTATCAGAGAAACACGGTACCTTTCCCCCCACCATGGCAACATGCAATAAATTATAGGATTTGTGTATACCTTCACGTTAAACATTAATCTGGTTGTAAAGAAGGATTATAAGCGATGGAATGAACTATGGGAAAAAGAAAACAAAACAAAGTAAGAAAAAGAAAGAGAACAAGTAGTTTATCTCAATTTGCTTTCAAACTCTGTAGTTCTTTATGTAGATGTGGAAATCCTTTTCCTTCATGAGTCTTTTGGAGTTGTCTTATAACTTTGAATTGCTGAGAAGATACCAGTCTATCAAAGTTGTTTTTTTGTCTGTATTTTTTTGTGTCTTTGTGTCTGTAATCACACATGCTTTGTGTCTGTAATTGAGTACAAATTTTTCCTGGTTCTGCATTTCTAACTCAATATCAGTTTTTGTAAGTCTCTCCAGGTTACTGTGCAGTCAATCTGCTCCCCATTTCATATACTAAATTAGAATTCCATTATATTCAGGGACCATGACTTGTTTAGTCTTTCTCTAATTGATGGGCATCCCCTTGATTTCAAAATTTTTGCCACCACAAAAAGAGCTGTTATAAACATTTTTCTACACAGGGTCCTCTTCCTACTTCTATGATTTTTGGGGGATATAACCTTAGAAATTGTATCACTAGGTCAAAGCGTATGCACTTATTTATAGCCCTTTGAGTATAGTTCCAAATTTTTCTCCAGAATGGTTGTATCAGTTCACAACTCCACCAGCAATGCCTTAGTGTTCCATTTTTTCTACACCCTCTCCAGAATGTATTATTTTCCTATCTCGTCATCTTAGCCAATCTGACAGGTGAGATGTGCTACCTCAGAGTTGTTTCAATCTGCATTTCTCTAATCAATAGTTATTAAGATAATTTTTCATGTACTTATGAATATCTTTAATTTATTCCTCTAAAAAGTGTGTGTTCATATCCTTTGGCCATTTATCATTTAGGAAATGGCTTGTATTATAGATTTGACTCAATTCTTTGTATATCTTAGAAATGAGGCCTTTATCAGAGACAAAGATTTTTAAAATTCTTTCCAAATTTTCCACTTCCCCCTTAATCTTATTTATATTGGCTTTATTTGTACAATTTTCAATTTAACATATTCAAAATTATCTGTTTTCCATTTTATAATGCTCTCTAAGACTTGTTTGCTCATAAAATCTTCCCTTTTCCATAAATCTGACAGATAAACTATTTCTTGCTTTCCCTAATTTCTTACAGTATCAGCCTTTATACATAGGTCATGCACACATTTCAACTTTATTTTGGTATATGGGGATAAACACATGCCCAGTTTCTGCCATGAATTATTTGTTTTTCCAGCAGTTTTTTTTCAAATAATAAGTTCTTATACCCAAAACTGGGGTCTTTGGGTTTATCAATCAGTAGATTATTACAGTCATCAACTGATGAGTCTTGTGTACACAAGCTATTCCATTGATACACTACTGTATTCCTTAGCAAGTATCAAGTACTTTTGATGACTGTGCTTTATAATACAGACAAAAATCTAGTATGGCTCAGTCACCTTCCCTAGCAATCCTTTTCCTTATTCGCCTTGAAATTCTGGACCTTTATTTCTTCCAATTGAATTTTGTTACTACAGCTCTTAAACAAAGTAAATTTTTGTAAATTGATTGGTATGGCACTAAATATGTAATTTAATTTAGGTAAAATTGTTCTTTTTTATTATACTAACTTGACCCAGCCATAAGAAACAGAAGTTTTTTTTTTTCATTTAGTTACATCTGACTTTATTTGTGTGAAATATGTTGTGTAGTTGTGTTCAGAAAGGTCCTGCATTTGTTTTGTCAGGTAGATTTCCAAATATTTTCTAATGTCTACAGTAATCTTAAATAGGATTTTTCTTTCTATTCTTTTCTGTTGGATTTCATTAAAAATATAAAGGAATGCCAAGGATTTATGTGGGTTAATATTATATACTGCAGCTTTGCAAATTTATTTATTATATCAATAGTATTTTTCTTTAATACTTGATTATCTTGGGCTCTCTAAGTATAACATCATATCATCTTCAAAGAATGATAGCTTAGTCTCTCTTTTGCTTAATTTGATTGCTTCTATTTTCTTTTCTTCTCTTATAGCTACTGCTAACATTTCTAGTACCATATTGTATAAGAGGGGTGATAGTGGACATCCTTGTTTCACCCCTGATCTTATTGGAAATGCTTCTACCAGATGCCCATTATATATAATACTTGCTTATGGTTTTAGATAGATGCTACTTATTATTTTGAGGAAGACTCCATTTATTCCTATAATTTCTAGTGTTTTTAATACATATGGATGTTGCATTTTCTCAACAGCCTTTTCTGTATCTATTGAGATAATCACGTTTCCTGCTAGTTTTGTTGTCAATATAATCAATAATACTAGTATTTTACCCAATATTGATCCATCTTTGGCTTCCTGGAATAAATTTTACCTGATCAAAGTGTATTATTATTATGATAAGATACTGTAGTCTTTTTGCTATTATTTTATTTAAATATTTTATATCTATTTTCATGAAGGAAATTGGTCTATAATTTCCTTTCTCAATTGGGTCTCTTCCTGATTATGTATCAGTACCATATTTGTGCCACAAAAACAATTTGGTAGGACTCCTTCTTCACAAATTTTCCCAAATAATTTGTAAATTATTGGAATCAGTTCTTTAAATATTTGATACAATTCACTAGTAAATTCATCTGGCCCTGGAGATTTTTTCCTATGGAGATTGTTGATGGCTTGTTGAATTACTTTTTTTCTGAGATGACATTATTTAAGTAATTTACTTCCTCTTTATTTAATCTGGACAAATTATATATATTGTAAATATTCATCCATTTCACTAAGATTGTCAAATTTATGTGTGTCCAATTGGGTAAAATAATTCCTAATTATTGTTCTAATTTCTTCTTCATTGAAGGTAGATTGACTCTTTTCATTTTTGATACTCATAATGTGGTTTTCATCTTTCTTTTTTTATAATATATTGACTAGAAGATCTATCAATTTTATTGCTTTTTTATAAAACCAGATCTTAGTTTTATTTATTAACTCAATACCTTTCTTAATTTCAATTTTTATTTATTAACTCAATACTTTTCTTTATTTAAATTTTATTAATACTTCCTTTGGTTTTTAATATTTATAATTTAATATTTAATTGGGTATTTCCAATTTGTTATTTTTCTACCTTTTTCATTTGCATGCCATATTTATTGATCTCGATTTTCTCTATTTTATCCTTGTATGCATTAAAGGATATTAAACTTACCCAATGAACTGTTTTTGCTGCATCTCAGAAGTTTTTGAATGTTATCTCTTTATTGTCTTTCACTGGAATGAAGCTGATTGTTTGTATAATTTCTTGTTTGACCCACTCATTCTTTATGTTTTAATTATTTAGTTTCCAATTAGTTTTTAGCATATCTTTCCATAGTTCTTTATTGCATATGATTTTTATTACATCATGGTCTGAGAAGGGTGTATTTGATATCTATGGCTTTCTGCACTGAATTGTGAGGTTTTTATGTATGTGCCATGTTCTCTAGGTCAGTTATTTTTCCATTTAGATATTTTGTATTTTCTTCTTATTCTTCAATCTTTATGTTTCTTTGACTGATTTTTGATCCATCATAGAGTCCTTACCTTCATTTTGATTGATTCTAATTTTTAGTGAATTATTTTCCTAGGTTAGTTTTTGAAGCTCCTTTTTTAGGGATGTATTTTCTCCAGTTAAATATTGAACCTCTTGTCCCAGTTCACAATTTTTACTTTTTAAGGATTTGTTTTCTTCAGTAAGCTTTTTTTCCCCCAATTTGGTCAATGTAGATTTAAATTTATCTTCTACCTCTCTAATTTACCTTTTTAAAATCTTTCTTGAGCTCCTCTAAAAATTTTTCTATGGCTTCAGACCACTTCATAATCCCACATTCCTTTGTGTGGTCTCACGTGTGAGTCCATGTTGTCCTCTGAATGTCATTGTTCTTCCCCTAAATAATAGGATTGTATAATTGTTTATTTCACAGTTTCCTTCTCACCCACTGTGACTGCCTATGCACTGACATTTAGGGTGGATTTCTGCTACTGGGGTAGAGAGGACTCTCACTTACTCTTCTCACACTGGGAGGTAGGTGCTTGTTTGTTGACTTTATGTTCTATAGCCTGTGGGTGTATAGATTGAGGCCAAGGCTCACAGAACAAAATGGGGGTGGGAGGGGTAGTCTGACCACTTCAGGTTTCCTCCTCTGTTCCCCTGGACTACATCTCAGGCATCCTTAGCATCTGGTGGCCTACAGTATTGGTGTCTTTGGATTTCCCTGGTGGTGCTAAGGCATACCTGGATTAATGTTGTTAGTGTTTTCTGGATCTACCCCCCCTGAACTTGGTGATCTCAAGGTGGTCTACTGAGGTGGGGCTTGTTGGAACACCTCTTTCCTTTCACTTCAGGCTGGGCACAGCTTCATTCATACCCTTCCTCTGGGACTCCCAAGCTTGAGGTTGTTTCAACTGTTTGGAGATTTTACACCAGGTGGAATATTAATCTCTGGATTTTCAGAGTCATGGAGGGGGGTTAGAGTAGCTATGGTTTTCTCTGCTATCTTGAATCCCAAAAGTCTTGGTAGGTGATTTTTAGACATCCAGGCTGTGGGCTGATAGCCCTAGGAGAAGCTGCTGCTGTGGGCGCTACACTTTCTCTCACCCTGCTCTACTGATCCTTTGTCCAGTTGTGAGATATCTGTGAATCACCCTTGGGGTGGGTAGATCCTCTGGCTGGGCTTGCTCTCACTTTGCTGTGCTCTACTCTCAGGTATGTGCTGGTGCAGCTGAGTGTGCTCCAAGCTCCACCTGCTCAGACCCACATGGGTGTTTTCCTGGGCTGGGAAACTGCCACACTCTGTCTCCCAAAGGATTCTGTCACTATAAAATCTATTCAGATTCACTTTTTAGAGGTTTGTGACAGAATTCATGCGGGGGTTCAGAAAAGTTCCTGCTTCTGTTCTGCCATCTGTCCCCAGAAAATTTGACTTTCAAATATAAGAAGCAAGAGATGCAAGCAAAGGTAAACAGAAAAGATAAGTCAGAAGTACCTCATTAAGTTGAATTGTATACATTCCTACATAGAAAAATGATATTTGTAACTCTTGAAACTTCACAGTATTAAGATATTTGAAGGGAATATGTATATGTATATATGTGTGTCTGTGTATTTATATGTATGCACAAGTATATATGAATGTATGTTTGTGTATATATGTGTGTGTATTTATATGTACAGATAGAAAGAGAGTTCACAGGGTCACTTGAATGTGAAGGAATGATATATAAAAATAATTTTAAGGGATAAGAGAGGAATATATTGGTAAAAGGAGAAAGGGAGAGATAGAATAAGGTAAATTATCTCACATAAAAGAGGAAAGAGAAAGCAGTTACAATGGAGGGGAAGAGCAGGGAGTTGAAAGCGAATGAATCAACCTTACTTTCAGTGGATTTGGCTCAAGGAGGGAATAATATGCACAAGCAATTGGGTACCTTACACTACAGGACAATAAGAGGAAGAGGATAAGAGAGGGACATGATTGAAGGGATGGCAGTTTGAGTGAAGGGATAATCAGAGGCAAACACAGAATAAAAGGGGGTGTTGTGGAATTGGATGGAGGGTAACATATTCTTTCACATTATGACTACTGTGGAAATGTTTTGCCTAACTACACATGTATAGTCTATATTGAATTGCTTGTCTTCTCAATGGGGGGTGGGGTGGTTGGGAGGGGTGGAGGGAGAGAATCTGGAAGTCAAAACTTTTTTAAAATGTTAAAATTATGTTTTACATGTGATGGGGAAATAAGATATACAGGAACATATGGATGAATATTAGGGGCAGGGGATAAGGGAGTGGGGAGTGGGGTGAAGAATGGAGATAGAGCAGATTGGCAGAAAGGGTAATCAGTTTGCTTGCCATTTTGGGGTGCTGGGTTGGGGGAGAGATGGGGAGAAAATTTGGAATGCAAAATCTTGTGGAAATGAATGTTGAATTCCAAAAATAAATAATTAAATAATGGGGATAAAGGAAAAGGAAGAAATTATCAAGACTACTACTTCCTCTCTTCTCGAGGATTTTGCTTCCAATCTCACTCCTTATTTATCTCTAATGTCTATTATCTCCTTGTATATTGATAGCTTTCCTGCTGCTACAAACATTCCCAAGTTTGCCCCTCTTTAAAAACAATCAAGAAAAATAACAAAAGCACAAAACTCATCCTTGATTCCATCAATCTTGCTAGCTATTTTCCTGTAACTTTCTCCCTCTTTTTGATTAAACAATTTCATAAAGTCTTCTCCATTGAGTATCTCCACTTCCTATCCAATCTATCATAGACTTTTAAACCCTTTTAAATCTTGCTTTCTATCTAATCATTCAAGTTAATCTCCTCTCTTTCAAGGTTGCATATATGATACTAAATCTCCTGAATAATACTTTTGCTGTATTGTTTTATGACTCTCTCTTGATTTTCATATTCCTTATCTGACATCTTCTAATTCTCAATTCCTGGTTGCTCATTGATGTTTTGCTCACTATGCACAGGAATCTTCCAAGGTACTATTCTGGAACAAAGATTTCTCCTCCTAAACACTATCCCCTCTTCCCAAAATCCTTCCCTCTTAAAAATTTCTCTACTACTGTTAAGGATACTAACATCTACACAGCAACCTAGTCTCACTTTTGCATCATCCTCAACTTTTCCCCCTCATTCACTACACATATTCTTTTTTTAAGCAATAGGGGTTAAGTAACTTGCTCAAGGTTACATGGCCAGTTATTTCTGGGTGTGGTGCTGAGTATCTGAGCCCGGATTTGATCCAGGTTATCCCAACACTGGAGCCAGTGCTCTTACTCGCTGAGCCACCTGGCCGCCCCATACAGTACACATATTCAATGTATTGTCCAGGCTTATATTTACTACTTTCATATCTCTTTTATATTGATCCCCTTCTCTCCATTCATATAGTCACTACTCTTATACAAGCCTTCAGAACCTTAATTTTAATTATTGCAAGAGCATTTGTTACATGGCCACCCTCACTTTTTTCCCCCAATTCTAACCTATCCTGTATTCTGATACCAAAATAACTTTTCTAAAGTGTAGTCCTGATCACTTTACAGCATTTATTAATTAATTAAAGGGCCAGCCAATTACCTAAAAGATTAATTTGTTATAATTTTTTTGGCATTTGATGGTTTCACAAACTCATAGTTTCTACATTTAGATTCTTCCTTCAAAGAAGTTTGATCTGAGTGGCAAAAGTTTCCCATGGAGAAGACTTTAAAAAGAGAGATGACTTACTCTTTCAGTTTTTTCCCCTCTTAAATATGTGCCTTGAGGTTGTGACAACTCTTCCTTTGAATCCCCCCTGAGTAGGAGGAAATAATTTGTTTCTATTCCCATGTTATCTACTTTTTCATGGATGAGAAAGTATGTGTTTTATGTAAGTGCAGCTGAGACCTAAATGCTTCTTCTGCACTTTCTTTCTCTCTCTCTCACTATGTTTGTGTTTGTGTGTGTGTTTGGGGAAGGGGGGTCTTTCCCTGAGCAAGGTAGCTAAATGATGAATCTGGAGAACTCTTTCAACCCTGAGGATGCGTCTGTCTCTCAGGAGTTTCAGGTTTCCCTGGTTGTTGGTGAGTGCTCTCTAGATGATTCCCGACACTACAGCAATATTTTAAGAAGAAAAGCTGATCCCCAATAGGAGGATTAGTCATGCACTCTCTGGGTAGAAGACATGGACTTTGAGTGACAGCTTGGCATTGACTGGCTGAAATGAAAGGTCCTGTTTTGAAGCATGCTCACAAGAAAAGGTAGTCATTGTTGTAATTGTTTTAGGTAAAAATGACTCTATTTCTTTTCAATCACATTGAGTAAAGAGTTATTGAGAAAAATAAAAAATCTAGATGAACCATTATGTTGCTGTATATAGTTTGACTGATAATTCCTTAAATTATATTCCCTGATATGTAGTTTAATATAACAAGATTAAAATGATAGAGTTCATGCAATCTTGGAAAACATCTAGTCCAATTCCTTCTTTTGACAGATATTTAAATGTGTTTGTATGTGTAACTTTAAACAATAAGAATAAAAATTAGTATTATCACAATAAATAAAAATGTATTTACTTATTTATTTTAAAATGGAGCACCAGAATATCAGAGGAGAAACTTTGCAGTTTTCTTTACTTTTCAGTCCCAGTATGGACTAGTATACTAAAAGTGAATTCTCTGTTACTATTGGCATAGGTGTAATAGAAGAGATTTTCACTGTTGGAGGTATGAAGATAGAGCTTGTTTGGCATTCTGGGAAACTCTATTTACTCCAGCTCAATCCAGTCTCCTCAGTGTATGTTAGTCCAGTGCCTCTTAGTTCACCAGTTCATGCAATGTAGTTGCTTGCACATATTAGATGTTTAATAATTATTTTTGAATGATTAATTCTTTAAATATATTTTAAAAATTAGAGGGAGTAATCTAATATGTGATTATACACACATGTATGTATGCATGTATGACTGTATATATACAGAGAGAGACAGAGACAGAAGCAAGTGGTGGAGTTTCCTTTTCCTATGTAAGAGTACTTCCATTGACTTCCCAAAAGATGTCCCTCTCCAATATCATTAGGTATATATACAAAGAGTCCCCAACTAGACTAGATTACTAGAATCAATCCCCCTTAAAGGTCAAACATGTTCTGTAAACTCTTCAAAAATGAACAAAAATTATCCAAGTAAATACATAAAAGTTAAAAAGATTCTTCTCCAAATAACAGAATAATGAGATAGATTTTAGCCTATATTAATGATTATTTCCAAAAATCTACTTTCAAGGGTTTGTTTATGAGTTTTAAGACTAACCTTTTACAGACAGCTTATTTTATATCTGTAATTTCATATATCCTATTGTGATTTAAATAAAATTTAATATTTTTTATTATAAGATTGTGCTTATTTCTATATATGATTTTTTTCCTAATCGTTAATCTACTGAGATCTATATATGTTTTTCAGAACAGTTGAGAAAAATGTTTCATTCTCTAATCCTTAGATCAAAACAATGGTAATACTACATTTTAAAGTCTAATGAAAATAGACAAACATTACATCTCATTCCTATTCATGTTAAATATTGCCTGAAAGGTGCATAGAAAATTGATTATGAACTACCACCAGATGTTAAATTATCAACTGTACATTCTTATATGTAGACATTCCAATTAATTAAAAGTATACATATTCTTGTGAATGACAAGAATCAATGCCTTTTGACAATAATAATGACAAAAATTAATAAATGACATCATGCTTTGAAGTTTATATATATTTTTGTGAGTAAATATGTTTTCTCATTTTATCCTTACCATATCTAAATGAAATTATTGTATATAAAGTATGTAAATTATTGCTTGCATGAAACTTCACATAGCTAATAGAAATGTTCAACAATAGCAAAAATAGCAATAACAATTAAAAAAGACAAAAGAAGTCAAGAAAGAATATATACTAATTTTTGAATATCTGAATAAAATGTGGTACATTCATGTAAAAGAATAAACAGAGGCAGCTAAGTGGCACAGTGATAGAGCACTGGCCCTGGACTCAGGAGGACCTGAGTTCATATCTGGCCTGTCACTTAATTCTTAGACCTTGGTCAAGTCACTTAACCCCAATTGCCCTGTCTTCCCCCCTACAAAATGCAAACATGTATAAAATTAACAAAATGAATAAATAAATATAAAGAATTCTGAGAAACATGGTAAGAGAAATTGAAAGTGAAGTAAGTAGAAGCAAGATAACAGTATTCATAATTACTATAGTTATATAAATGAAAACAACATAAGAGAGTTCAACTATGATTATTTTTAAGGATAATTATTCACTCCACAGGGAAAAAAAGAAAAGAAAGAAAATTAGCTTTCTTCTAAGTGAGGATTTTGGTGACAATGCATGTGGAAATGTTTCATATCTGCGATCATTACTTCAGCTAATATTCAAGTATTTTTCATGTTATGAAGGAGAGTTCAAAATTGGAAAAAAATGGCAGGAAACAACAATGATCTAAAAATCAAATGACATTGATAATGCCTAAAAGAAAAAAGAAAGGGAAGGGAAGGAAAAGAAAGGGAAATGAAATGCCCAAAGTATTATGAATTTGGTGGTCATTTCACATGATGCTTAGAAAAAAAAACTATGTAAGGCCTTAACTTGTTCAAACAAAAAATGAATAAAGATCTTTCATCCATTTCCTTCTTAATAATTAATATAATGAAATTAACAACTTATGAGAAATTGACTGGTTTAAAGGGCAACAAGATTTGATGTTCTTTACATTAAAAGAAAAGGCAACAACAAAAGAATCAGTTGGGCATTATATCCTCAGCTTTTTCAAAATAATAACATTATATAAATGTTCTCAGTAGAGAGAAAAGAACACTCTAAAAGTATATACTTTCTTAATGTACTCTAAATATTAAGTAAATTCAAAGGTATAATTTAAAAGAGACTATTAAAACTCCAATAAAGTTCTTTCATTTAAAAGTAGAAAAGGCACTTTTCATCACCTATTTTGAATTTATATATATATACAGAGAGAGAGAGAGAGAGAGAGAGAGAGAGAGAGAGATTCTAACGATTCTAACAAGGGGGAAAACACTGTGGGTTTCAGGATAAAATTTAAAAATTTTGTAATGAGTGATTTTCTGTCTATGAAGACATAATCAATTTCATATTCCCAATGGTCTTCAAGAATTGCTATCATCAGCCAGAAATTTTCTAATCATTTTCTAAAATAAAATATTCATTATACAGAACTGCTTGGCTTTGTGTATTTTATAAGTCTTTTTCCTCTGTAATTTCTCATTTCTGATCCATAATTTCCAATTGTTTTTCCATTCTTACTTTTGCAATGAAGTCACTATAAATCAAATTGTATTGTGATTGAATAAAGAGATAGGATCTTCTTCCTTAAATCATTTTAAGTCTTCATCTTTGCAATAGATACTGCATGAACTGCAAATATTTGGTAGCAATCTTTTTTCCAATATTAATCATGAACTATGCAATAAGAAATGACCAATTATTCTTATTCTTAATTTTTCCCTAACTTATACATGTGTTTGCTTACCCCCCCCCCATTAGGTTGTGAATTCCTTGTGTTCATGGCTGCCTTTGCCTCTTTTTTTCCCCCAGTAACTCAGTGACTGTCACATAGTAAATGTTCAATAAATATTTGTTGACTGCCTCATTGAAAATAGATGAAGAAACTGAGCTTCAGATAAGTCATATATATTTCCCTGTGAAAACATAACCAACTAATAATACCATTATATATCTCAAATGGCCTGTGAGGTAGGCATTTAAACTCAACATGTCCAAAACTGAACTCCAAAACTCTCCCTCCTTTTAAATTTCTCTATTCCTGTTAACACAAGTATATTAATAAGTCAAGCTCACAACTCGATGACCTCAAATCCTCACACTTTCTTCCTTCCTACATTCAATTTGTTACTAAGGCCTTTCATTTTTGCCTTTGTGACATTTTGTTCATACATCTTCTCTGACACTGTTGTCACCCTTGCGCAAGCCCTTATAACCATATCACTACACTATTTTCAAAAGCATTATGTTAGAATACTTGCCCCAAATCTCTCTACTCCTGTCTACATCCCACTCAATTTTCAAAGTGACCCTTAAGTTGCAGGTCTGATCATGTGATCTCTCCATTCAATGAAATTCCATGACTCCATGTCACATTAAGGATAAAATAGAAAATCCTCTGTTTCCTTCAAAGCTCTTCATAGCCTTTCTCTGCCCCCCTCCACCTTTATTGTCTTTTTACATCTTATACTTCACTTTGTACTCTGCAATGCAGTGACACAGACTTCTCTTCTGTTCCTCAAAACTAACTGAATTTTACAACTCTGGCTTTTTCCAAAATATAAAGTGCTCTCCCTTTTCTTCCTGCCTCCTGACTTCCTTAGGTTCCTTCAAGTCCTACCTAAAATCCCACTTTCTACAGGAAGCCTTTCTCAGAAGCTCTTAATTCTAATATCTTTCTCCTGTTAATTATTTCCAACTTACCTGGTATATAACTTTCTTGTACATGCTTGTTTACATTCTGTCTCTGCCCATCCCCATATCAGATTGTGAACTTCTTGAGGAAAGGGATCATATTTTGCCTTTGTTTTCCAACACTTAACCCAGGACCACATGTACCACAATTAATAATTAGTGACTGATTTGACAAAAATGCTAAAATAGATCTTTTAATTCTAGGTCTTAACTCTCAGTCCAACATATTTTTCATTTGCCTCTCTGTTCAAAGTTGTATTATTTTTCTTATTTAAAAGTTTCTAGTTAATTGAAAATAACATGAACAAAACCACTAAGTGTTACAGTTCTGTTTTATTTCCATTTTTACAAAATCTTATTCTGCTTACTATGATGCTCTTTCCACTCCTTTTCTTTAATTATTTCACATATCAAGCAGTCTCATGTCTTTTTTTCCTGACTACTCAAATTCTATTAATATTTCTGATAAAATGATATAATTCATTTGTACATTTGTGTGAATTTGAATCAACTTGTGATTATAATCTCTAAGCCTTATGTAGAATTGTGGGGTGAAAGACTTTGTTGCATAATTAAAAGTTTGGGAGCATTAGGTGAGAAAATTGGCACATATTAGTGAATCAAGGCACTTTCCCAAATGTTTTTTGAAATATTATCATATAGTTGGTCTTTTACTTTATGTATTTAAAAAAGTAGGCCTCTTCTTCATCAAGACTTTTTTTTGTTTTACTGAAAATCATTTGCGTGTTTGTGTGTGAGAGAGACAAACGTCATACTTTCAATGTACTTCTTTCTGCCTTACTAGGTTTTCTTCCTCCCTTAGTAAAAATGTTGTCATATTCCATCATCACTATCAAACCTTTCTATCTTTATCTTTCCCACTGTTCCTATTGAGAAATAGATGATGAAGATGATATCAAGTTGATGATGATAATATTAACAATAACTAGTAGTGATATAATGCTTTAAGTTTTGCAAACCATCGTACAAATGTTGTATCATTTGATCCTAACAACAGTTCTTTCAGGTAGGTACTATTACTAGCCCCATATTAAAGATAAGGTAACCAAGGCAGATAACAGTTTAGGTGAAGCATCCATATAGTAATCATCCATGACTGTATTTAAATTCAGTTTTATTTTTTTTTCTGAATTCAGGCCCAGTATCCTACATACTATTTCTTATAATTTACTTCCCCTATAGCCCAAAGTGTTTCTTTTCCCTCTTGTTAAGATTTTTACATTCTGATTCTCCTTGGAAGGTAATCATGGAACTGGATACAACCTTAGATAATTCAGATTGCTCACATAAGTAATCAAAAGCTCAAAAAAGTGAACTGATTTTCCCAATGCTGATATTGATGTCTACATATAGCCTTACTATGGTGCTTTATGGTTTACAAAAGTATCTTACATCCAAATTCTATTTTATTTGCACAACTTGGCAAAGTAGATACTACAGGTGTTATTATTATATATATTTTACTAATGAGGAGACTGAGGTTCAGAGATGTTAAATGACATTTTCATGTCTTGTGTTAAAGGTCTTAAAGAAAAGTGTTAAAGGAAAAATTCAGTATTGAATGACTTAATATGGTGATAAATAAATTCTTTTCTAGGATAAGTTAACAAAATGGGATCATCAGATTCTATAATATTCAAGGAATAAGACTTAAATCCTTCATCTGGACTTTTGCTTTACCTTTATTTCACCCACAATACTAGTCAAAGAGGACTTTCTTACCCTAGCATATCCATAACTTTTGTATTTCAGAGGGAGAGGGAACTGAGCCCAGGCAGTGACTATAAGTTTTGTTTTAGGAACACAGGCTCAAAATAATGGATACATCATATATTACATAACGTTTCCTAAGACGAAAACAGATAATAATTTGCTTCTTAAAATAGTACCAAACAAAAGTATAGCTTGAAAAATTTAGGCATGGATCATTCTGCTGGTATAGTGACTCATAACCTTTGCTATGAGGTAAAAGAATAGTACCCTTACTCTGACAAGTATAGGCTTTATCATCACTGTATACTGTTAGCATAGGATAAGAAATGGCTCCAACAGCTAAAGTTTAGCATTTGGTAGCAGAGAGCAGTGAAGCAACCATTAAACCAATGGAGATGCTCAGTAGGGAAAATGTAAAGAAAAATAGAGGTATATAGCAGAAATATAATATCACCAAAGAATATCAGGAAGGCTGAAATATGAGATATGAGCAACTCATAAGTGTGTATAATCTCAATGCATGTGCCCACCCACAAGAATGAGTAGGTATAATTATTTCTACTTTATAGACTGAGAAACTATACTTCAGAAAAACAAATGCTTTGCCTATGATTATGTAACCAGTAAATGGTAGATTTCAGATTTAAATATAGGTCTTGTATAAGCACCAGAGTCCCTCCATGTGCATCTTAAATGTATAGTGACTATTTCTTTGCAGTATGTGTCCCCTATCAGTGTATTCTTCCCCATTTATATTTTGGTAATCTGTATGTTTATGGAGGGATCTTTATAAGTCACTTTCATTTTAGTATTTCTTAACCAAATATCCTTCATTTTTAAATAATGTGTGATCTGAAAAATAAACACATTAATGAGGGCTCATGGGATATGATTTTGAGTAGATGTTGACATAAAAAGTTATTTGAACTTAAGGTAACTTTCTGAGCCTCAGTGGCTAAGTATATAAGTATTAATGAAGTATCAATTTTCTCCTCCCCAAAAAGAGCAACTGTTAGTCATGGAATAATAAATCTTAGAGCTGGATAGGACATAAAATTATCTGATCTTCAGATAGAGAGCAAAATTTTATAATGCTCTTTTTATAGCTTGACACATAGAAACAGAATTACTTATTTTTAGCTTGATAGTTTATATTCAGTGTATTTAAAAAAAACAGAATTAAAAGAAAAGTAATAAAAATTAATTAAATAAAGCTTTGCCTACATACAGTCCAAGATGAAAGTCTATAGCCATATGATTTACTGAATAAACAGAAGACAAAAAAAAAAAAACTGCACACATTATAATGCAATAGTGTTTTATGTGTATTGAATAATGATTTAATTCATGGTAAAGAACACACACATGTACACATACACATATACATATATACATGCATACACACACACTCATATACGCATATTTTATATATGTATGTATATGTGTGTATGTATATATATGTATATATATATTCAAGATATTACAGCCACAGTCATCTGAGTGCATAGCTTCAATAAATTGTGCTGAAGTTAAGTTGCCTAAAATTTTCAATTAAGGAAAAATATTATAGACCCTTTTAGGTCATTCTGGAAGAATAGAAAACTGCTTTTCAATTAGGCAATCTACTGGGAGAAATCAGTCAATCTAATCGCATTTATAAACAACAAAAGAACTGTGATAGCAATTTATCATCAGTCAAAACTGAGGAAATATATTGAGAGAGGAAACTAAGGGAGATTAAACAGCGAGTTAAATGTGCTTTGGCAAACCTGAACCTAAATTAAACTTAATAAGCTTTAGAGACAGCCCTACAAATTCTATGGTCTGCTCACCTTTAACTTCTAAGTTACATGAAAAATTAAGAGTCTTTGAAGATATTTTGGAATTAGCCAATATTCCTAAAGTAGATTTAATTGTGTAGATGTTTCTGTATTACTTCTTCAAGTAAATACTTGAGGAAATGTCAAAGATGTGGGGAACAAAAGAAAAAGAGTAATGCACATTGATATATGTTTATATGTATGTAAGTTTCAAGATATTGTATATTTGCATATAGAGAGAGGTATGCAAGTTAATTTGATATTTTGAAAAAGAATACATTTCACATAGGGGAAAAATCATTAAAATATATGCATAGTTTATCAAATAGTTCTTGGGACCTAGACAAAGCAGGACAGATGATGGAACCAAATTTGAGATAGATTGATTTTGCTACGTTAGAAAAAGAAAGGGTGTTTCAAAGATATAGTATGCTAGTGAAAATATTTTATATTTAGTCCTATTATTTCTGTAAATTTTTATTTCCTGAAAGATTGAATAACTATAATAAGCTGAATATGTCCAATATTCTAAAATTTTATAGGAATTACAGGTGTCTCTTGGATTCTCCCTCTTTCTGAGAGAGAAACAAATGAAAAATCCCTTCTCTGAAAATTCAATTTATCTGAATCAAAGCAAATGAAATTAAATTTAATAGAGATAAATGCACAATGTTGTCCTTGAATTTAAAGAATCACTTTTCAAAATACAAAATGGGATAGGTTTGGCTAGACGTTAACTTTAGAATTGGTGTTTAAGAGTACAATGTCTTGTAAACACATATAATTTTAAGACTTCTCTCAGGAGCATATTATTCAGAATATGTTTATATGTGGAAGACTTCATTTCTGGTTGTCACATTCCATGAAAGATTTTGGGAGGCAGTCTAACATGTAAAATAGGATTACCAGAAGAGTAAGAGAACTCAATATCATGCTATATTAGGACTACCTGAAGAGACTGTTAATGTTACATGTTTCTAATTATATGAGGAGAGTGTTGGAAAAGGCATGCCTATTTTCTATAAGCAATTCAAAGTTCTAGTAATATTCAACTATGAGCTAAAAGATTAGTAGTATTTTGATAGCGGATTTATAATAGAGTTAAAATTGGACTTACTCTGTTTGGACCCAAAGGATGGAATTAAGAGAATAGTGTAGAATTTATAGCAAGGCAAATTTAATATTAATTCAAGGGAAAAATAATTAAAAATTGAAGCCATTCGATATTGCACAGGGGGATGACTTGACTGGTACTACATGTAAGCCAAATGAAAATCTGAGGGAATATCATAGATATTACGTTATACAGGTATGAGTTAGATTCAATGGCTTCTGAGGATCCTTGTCACTTTGATATTCTGCATATCTGTGATTTTTCTCCTCTATGACAAGGGACCTTAAAAGTTATAACCCCTGGGGGTGGAGGCAAGATGATGGAACAGAAGCAGTAACTTTTCTAAGCTCCTCTGTAAATCCCATCAGTGAACTTTAAAAGTGATTCTGAATGGATTTTGGAGGGTCAGAATCCACTGGAAGACAGAGCGTGGCAGAATCCAGCCCAGGAAAATACCTACGTGGGTTGGGGAGGGGGAATGCAAAGCACATGGGGGCAGCAGCAGCTTGGACTAGAGAGCAGATGGCAGCAGAGAGAGAAGGAGCCCGAGCCAGCAGACTACACACATGTCAAGGGAGATTTGTAGCCCTCTCACCAGCATTTCACCACGAGACAGTAGGATCCATTGGAGCTTGGTAAGAGAAAGCTCAGGGCTACTGAAGCAGAGACAGCAGCTTCTCCTGGGACTATCAGCCCCCAGCCTGGAAGATTAAAAATAACCTGCCTGATTTTCCAGGGGCCAGGATGGCAAAGTAAACTCTGGCTGCTCACATTCCCCCTCCCAGACCAAGAAAACCCAGAGATAAATGTCCCACCCAGAGTAAAATCCTGAATTAGGGGAAAAAATAGCCTCAGCCTTAGGAGTCACAGAGAAAGGGTATAACTGAGGCAGCAAGGAGTCTAAAGAGAAAAGGGAGAGGGATCTCAACAAGCCCCTCCTCACCTCACCAGCAAAAGCCTGCTTAAGCTGTAGATCAGGGGCATAGAGGCAGAAATATGAAGTGGACAGACCCCTCCTTCCCCACAGATTACTCTGTGAGCCTCAGCTTAACTCAGGGGAAACACTAAGAGGCCTGGCCTGGGCCTCAATCTAGACACCCAGAGGCTACAGTGCAAAGAGTCAACAAACAGGACCTTAGCTCCCAGCCTAAGAAATTAGGAAATAGGAAGTTATAATGGGAAGGAAGAAATCTTAGAAGGAGAAGGGGAAGGCAAGAAAATCAATTAGAGCTTATTATAGTGAGCAAGAACAACCAAATACAAAGTACATCATGAACTCGATACTCACACGTGAGACCACAGAAGGAATTATGAACTGGTCTCAAACACAAAAATATTCTTGGAGGAGCTCAAAAAAAATTAAAAACCCAAATTAGAGAAGTAGAAGAAAAATTTAAATCTACAGTGACCAAATTGGAAAAAAAGATTCACTGAAGAAAGCAAATCCTTAAAAAGTAAAATTAGTGAAGTAATTGGAGAAAATACCTCCCTATAAAAGGACCTTTAAAAACTACACAAAGAAAATAATTCACTAAAAATTATAAGTCAAACTGAAGCTCAGATCTCTATGATGCACCAAGAGGCAATCAAACAAAACATGAAGATTTAAAAAATGGAAGAAAGTGTAAAATTTCTCACTGGAAAAACAACTGACCTGGAGAACAGATCCAGGAGGGAAAACCTAAAAGTTATTCGTCTACCAGAATGCCACAATGAAGAAAGCACCCTGGACAGCATCCTCCAAGAGATTGTCAAAGAAAACTGAAGTCCTAGAAGCAGAAGGTAAAATAGTTATCAAAATAATTCACCAGTCTCCTCCTGAAAGAGATTGCAAATTGAAAACTCCAAGAAATATAGTAGCCAAATTCCAGAATTACAAGATTAAGGAGAAAATACTACAAGCAGCCAAAAAGAAACAATTCAAATATCATGTCAGGACATATAACAGGCAGGATCACACAGGACCAGCAGCTTCTGCATTAAAACATGGGAGAGACTGGAATTTAATATTTCATAAGGCAAAAGAGCAAGAACTGCAACAAAGGATTAACTACCCAACAAAACTGAGCATAATCTTTCAGGCAAGGAGATGGTCATTTAATGAAATAAGGAACTTCTAGCTTTTCCTTATGATGAGCCAGAGCTCAATGGAAAATGTGATCTCCAATTACAAGACTCAAGAAAGACATAAAAAGGTAAACAAGGAAAACAACCTCACACATACACACAGGCATACATGCACATTCACACACATGTACACATAACTTGGGATGCAATAAGGCAAAAAGTTTACATTCCTATATGAGAAGTTGATAACTATCAATATTGAAATTTATATGATTATCATGACATTTAAAGGTTTATACATAGGGGGTGTGAGTACAAATGAACTAATCTGTTGATAAAAAACCTTATTAAGTGCGTCAATGGGAATGTAATGGGATAAAGGCAAAGGATGAGTCAGAAAAAGGTAAATTATGCCATATGAAGAGGCATAAAAACACACTATAGTAGAGGGGAAGGAAAGATGGAGAGGAATATCATTTGAACATTATTCTCACTGGTTCCAGTTCAAAGAGGGATGAGCATAATCAGTTAAGTTTAAGATTGTAATGTGAAAAGACATGAAAACTCATAAAAAGAGGGAAAGGAGGGAGGGAGAGGAGAACTGTATGAAATTTACTCTCATTGGTTTGGGGTCAAAGGGGGGGTAATAACATAATCTGATTAGTTTATAAATATCGCGTTCTATAGAAAGTAGGAGGGTAATGGAGAGAAAAAAGGGGGGATTATAAGGGAAAGAAATGGTAGGAAGGGGTGAGGGTAGGGAAAGAAGGGTGATCACAGGGAGGGAACACTGAGGGAGGTGGTGGTCAAAAGAAAAACCCCTTAAGGAGGGGAAGGGAGAAGGAAGAAACAAAAACCTAAGCAGGGGAGGGAATAGGATGGATGGAAAGAGACAGATATTCATCATTACTGTCAATGTGAATGGGATGAACTCTCCCATAAAAAAGAGGTGTATACTAGAATGGATTAAAAACTATAATCATACAATATGCTATCTACAAGAAACACATTTGAAACAAACTGATACCCACAGGGTAAAGGTAAAAGGCTGTAGTAGAATATATCATGCCTCAGCTAAAGTAAAATAAAGCAGGGGAAGCAATCCTTATCTCAGATAAAGAAAAAACAAAAAAGAGATCTAATTAAAAGAAATAAAGAAGGAAACTATATTCTGCTAAAATTAACCATCAAGAATGAAGCAATATCATTATTTAACATATATGCACCAGGAGGTATAGCATTCAAATTCCCAGAGGAGAACTTAAGGGAATTAGAGGAAGAATTAGATAGCAAAACTATACTAGTGGGGGACCTTAGTATCCCCCTCTCTGAACATGATAAATCTAAACTCAAAATGAACCAGAAACAAGTTAAGGAGGCAAATACAATTTTAGAGAGGCTAGATATGATAGATCTCTGGAGACAAATGAATAGGGATAAAAAGGAATATACTTTATTCTCAGTAGTTCATGGCACATACTCAAAAATCAAACATATACTAGGGCATAAAAACCTCACTATTCAGTTCAGAAAGAAAGAAATATTAAATGCATCCTTCTCAGATCATGATGCAATAAAAATCATATGCAATAAAGGGCCATGGAAAGATAGACTAAAAACTATTTGGAAATAAAACAATTTAATCCCAAAGAATGAGTTGGTCAAACAAGAAATTATAGAAATAATCAGTAACTTCATTCAAGAGAATGACAATAATGAGACAACATACCAATATTTGTGGCATGCAGCAAAGGCAGTTTTTAGGGGAAGTTTTATATCCCTGACTGAATACATGAATAAATTAGACAAAAGGGAGGTCAATGAATTGGGCATGAAATTGAAAAAGCTGAAAAAAGAACAAATTTGAAATCCCTAATGAAATACTTAATTAGCAATACTGAAAACCAAAGGAGAGATCAATAAAATTGAAATTAAGAAAACTGTTGAAACAATAAATAAAACTGAGTTGGTTTAATGAAAAAAAATAAATTGATAGAAACTTATTGAATATGATATAAAAAAGAAAGAAGGAAAACAAATTATGGGGATCAAAAATGAAAAGGGTGAATGAACCTATAATGAAGAGGAAATTAAAACAATAATTAGGCATTATTTTTTCCCAATTGTATGCTCATAAAGTAAACAATCTTAGTGGAAATGGATGAATATTTACAAAAATATAAGTTGCCCAGATTAACTGAAGAGGCAGTAAATTACTTAAATAAGCCCATCTGAGAAGCAGAAATCAAAAAAGCCATCAGGGAACTCCCTAGGGAAAAAAAAATTTCCAGGGACAAATGGTTTTACTAGTGAATTCTATCAAACATCTAAAGAACAATTGATACCAATATGCTACAAACTATTTGGGAAAATTAGTGAAGAAGGAGTCCTACCAAATTATTTTTATGACACAAATATGGTATTGATACATAAATCAGGAAGAGAAAAAACAGAGAAAGAAAATTATAGACCAATTTCCCTCATGAATATAAATGCAAAAATTTTAAAACTATATTAGATAAAAGACTACAGCAACTTGTCACAAGAAATATACACTTTGATCAGGTAGGATTTACTCCAGGAATGCAAGGATGGTTTCATATTAGGAAAACCATCAGTATAATTGATCATATCACCAATAAAACTAGGAGAAACCACAAAATTATCTCAATATATGCAAAAAAATGCTTTTGAAAAAATACAACATCCATTCCTATAAAAAAACACTAGAAAGTATAGGAATAAGTGAAGCCCTCCTTAAAATAATAGGCAGTATCTATTTAAAACCATCAGCAAATATTATATGTAACGGGCATATGATAGAAGCATTTCCAATAAGATCAAGGGTGTCCACTATCACCCCCCCCTCCTTATTCAATCTAGCAGTAGAAATGTTAGCAGTAGCAATTAGAGAAGAAAAAGAAATCAAAGGAATCAAATTAGGCAAAGAAGGGACCAAGCTATCACTCTTTACATATGATATAATGATATACTTAGAGGAACCTAGAGAATCAAGTAAAAAAACCACTTGAGACAATAAATTTGGCAAAGTTGCAGGATATAAAATGAACCCACATAAACCCTCAGCATTCCTGTATATTTTTTAATGAAATTCAACAGGAAGAGATAGAAAGAGAAACCCTACTTAAAGTGACTGTAGACATTATAAAATATTTGGGAATCTACCTGCCAAAACAAAACCAGGACCTATATGATCACAACTACAAAACACTTTTCACACAATTAAAATCAGATCTAACTAATTGAAAAAATATCACTTGGTCATGGCTGGGTAGAGCTAATATAATAAAAATGACAATTTTGCCTAAATTAAATTATATATTTAGGGTCATAACAATAAATTTATCAAAATACTACTTTATAGAGCTAGAAAAAGTAGTAACAAAATTCATTTGGAAGAACAAACGGTCCAGAATATCAAGGGAATTAATGAAAAGAAATGCTATGGAAGGTGGACTAGCCATACCAGATTTTAATCTGTATTATTAAGCAGAAGTCATCAAAACTACTTGGTACTGACTGAGGATTAGAGTAGTGGATCAATGGAATACATTGGGCACATGAGATTCAGCAGGCAATAAATATATAAATTTATTGTTTGATAAACACCAAGACCCCAGTTTTGGGGATAAGAACTCACTATTTGACAAAAACTGCTGGGAAAACTGCAATATAATATGGCAGAAACTGGGCATAGACCATTATCTAACCCCGTGTAGTGAAATCAAGTCTAAATGGGTGCATGATCTAGGTATAAAGGTTGATACTGTAAGAAATCTCCAAAAGTAAGGAATAGTTTACTCTCAGATGGGTGGAGAGGGGAAGTCTTTATGACCAAAAAAGTATTAGAGAGCATTATATAATGCAAAATGGATAATTTTGATGACATTAAATTGAAAACCTTCTGTACAAACAAAGCCATTGTAACCAATCTTAAAGAGTGACGTGGAAAACTGGGAAATAATTTTTACAACCTATGTCTGTGATATAGGAGTCATCTCTAAAATATACAGGAAATTGAGTCAAATCTATAAGAATCCAAGTAATTCCCCAATTTATAAATCATCAAAGCATATGAATAGGCAGTTTTCAGAGGAAGAAATTAAAGATATGTAAAAGCATATGAAAAAAAGTGCTCTATATCCCTATTGATTAGAGGATTGCAAATCAAACAACTCTGAGGTACCACATCTTTCCAGTCAGATAGGCAAAGAAGACAAAACAGGAAAATAACAAATGCTGGAGAGGATGTGGGCAAATTCGAAGACTAATGCATTGGTACTGGAACTGTAAACTGATCCAACCATTCTGGAGAGCAATCTGGAATTATCCCCAAAGGGCTATAAATTATTTCATACCCTTTGACTCAGCAGTACCACTTTCATGGTTGCATCGCAAAGGGATCATAGAAGTGGGAGGAAGACACATAAGTAAAAAATCTGTATAGCAGCTCTTTTGTGGTGGCAAAGAATTGTGCATTAAGGGATTCCCACCAATTGTTCAATGGCTGGAAAAATTTGTGGTATACGCATGTAATTGAATACTATTGTGCTATAAGAAATGAGGAGCAGACAGACTTCATATTTACTTGGAGAGGCTTATATGAACTGATGCTGAGTGGGAAGAGTAGAGCCAAGAGAAATTTGTACACAATTGCAAACACAACGTTTGCTTGATGACCAACTTTGATAGACTGGACTCTTCTCAGCAATGCAGTGTTATAAGTCAATCCCAAAAGAATCATGATGGAGAGAGATGTCGACATCCAGAGAAAGAATAGGAAGTATTGAGTTTGAATCCAGATTTAAGCAAACTACCGAATCTTTTGTTTTCTTGTTTGATTTTGTTTCTTCTTTCCAATTTTTCATTACATCTGATACAATTCGTATTTATAACTTGAGTAATGTCTAATGTGAAAGTATTTGCAGATCCTATACTTGATTATTTGCCATCATGGGGAGTGGTTGAGGGAGGGACAGAAAATTTTATACTCAAGGAATTTTGGAATCGAATCTTGTAAACTAAAAGTAAACAAACAAATTAATAAATACCAAAAAATTAAAAATAAAATAAAAAGAATGGCAAAGAAAAGTTATAATCACTTTTGCACTTTGAGGGTGAGGCAAGAAATGACATGCACACCCAAGTAGGAGTATCAAAAGAGAGATAAACTTGTGTATAGGCCAAGATAGATAGCACTTGATATTTTGTTGATGAGATACTTGACAAACTATTATGATCAGATCTCAATCACCCATTTCTACCATGTTAAAGGTACAAAATGATAGAATGATATGGGATCCCTTTGAGAAACCTAAAATTATTTTCAGTACACTAGTGCTATTCATTTGTTTTTATTTAAGAAGAAAATCTAATTATCTTTTTCCCCCATAAATAAGACAAACACGCTCAGTCCATGGTCTGTATGGTGTAGTAAAAAGAGGCTTAGATTTGGAGCATGAAAGTGAAGTTTGAACATTAGATTTTTCTACTTCCTGCCTCTGTTATCTTAGACAGGTTACTTCACCCTCTTACAACCCAGTTAACTCATTAATATAAAGGAAACATTAAATGACTGCTAAGGACTTAAACTTAAACACTCACTTTTATGATACTGAGATTTGTTATATATTTAAATATTATGATCACACTATTTCTCCAAGTGTTAAAGTAATATCTCAAATTGTATGTTCTACAAAAATAAATTTTATAATCAGCTTGTCTACAACTGAATTCATTTTTTACCTCCTTCCGCTACTCAAACATTCCTCCTCTTCATAATTTCCCCTTTATCCTCAAAGGACTTCCATCCACCCTATAACCTAGGCTCACAAAATAGTTGTAATGTTTGATTCCTCACTCTCAGTCCTCAAATCTAATCTTTTGCCAAGGTCTGTTGATTTTATTTTCATAACATCTCATGCGTAAATTCTTTTCTTTCCTCTGGCATTCCACCAGTCTAATCAAGACCCCTACCACCTCATAATTGGACTGCCACAATATGTTAGTAAGCCTAACACATGTCTCTTCCACATCTTAGTTCACCCCACAATCAGTGGATCATGACACTACCCTATTTAATGAACTCCATATCTAATCTCCAGCATCAAGTAAAATTTCCTATGATATTTTCCTGTAACATTACTATGAGAGCCTCTCATGAGCTGGACTCCTCCTATCTTTTCATTCTTCATACAATTTTATTCCCCTCCTTATGTCTTATGATTTAATAACATTTTACTCCTTGCTACTCCTCACAGAAGACATACAATCTGCTATTTCCATGACTTTTCACTGACTGTTTCCCATTCTTCATTCCTCCTTGTTTCTGCTTCCTGACTTTCCCGACTTCCTTCAAGTATTATCTAAAAAGTTCATAACTTGCAATATCTTTGCAAACCCCCCTTAAGGATAGTGCCATTCCTTTCAGATTATCTCAGATTTTATCCTGAATATATCTAATTTATTCATGGTTGAAAACATGTTATCTACCCCATTGAGTTCTAAAGTCCTTGAATTCAGAAAAAAAATATTTTTTTTTGTCTTTCTTTGCACAGTAGTATTTAAGCACCAAATACCTAGAACCTTTTGGGTGCTTTATAAATACTAGTTAACAGCAATTACCAGCACCATCACCTTTAAAAATATCAGAAATACTTTCCAAGAAGATGATAATGCAATTACTTGGCATATTACGTATCTAAGCTACATTATCCTGAAGTCATTGAAACAGGAATGAAAAATATATAATGGAACACATATGTTGTTGAGTCTATGATGATGAGTTTTTATCAACAATTATCATGGTACTTGGACTCTCCTTTCAGTATCAGATTTGCTGTGTACAGAAGCAGAAATGACTTTAAGAGATGAAGTCTTGGAAGGTAAATGAATGTGATCAAATTAATGTAAAAGAAACTATGCTACATAAATTAAAGTCAATCATAAATCAACTTTAAAGATATCTCAGAGAAGAATACAATGGAAAATAGGATATAATACCTAGTTTTTATTTAAAAAGGTGGATATGGAGCAAACTGAAAATATGTAGGCAACCATAGATCCATAATGTCTACTTTCTCATCTCTCTTGATGACATATGAGATTTGTCTTCATTTAAGAAAATATAGATTTTCATGGATGATTTTTCTACAGAAGACCATGTTTCTAGTCACACAGCAGACTGAGAGATGCATAGATATGACTCTAGCTATTTTTCATCATATGTGTGTGTACACATGCATTTACATATATTGTTTACATATATACTCATATGTATGTATTGCATATATTGATATATGTTCATTTTAAAGGTAAAATTCTATATTAGGTAAACTAGATCATCTCTAGTCAGAGTACTGGAAAATATAATCATGGATGATATGTAGATATATTACAAACCTCACTGAATAAAAGGATACATTCATTTGATAGATAAACATGATCATATATTCTATTGAAGTGCTGCAACAATTGGCTTGGTATAACAAAATCCATCTTTAAGGATTCTTGTCACACAAATTGTTTTTCATGCAAACATTTAAATAAAACAAGATTCTGTGACCTATGTGACCAAAAAGTATCTTTATTTAGTGATGTCATTAACCTTAAGAGAGTCATAAAATGGAGATAAAGATGTTGATATGAAGTGTTTGCTGGTTTCATGGATGATATCCTAAACAAAATCCAAGTAGAAGAATCCCTTTCCAATAATGAGGTTCTACACCTGTTCCCATTTTCTTATCTTATCAAGTGAATAGCATTTAATTCTGGAACTTAACCATTCACACTGAAAAATGTGATCAAAAATGTATAATCTCTAAATCATGACAAGAAGTTAATCGCATAGTATTTTGAACTAGTCCAAGCCAAACAATTCTCAAATGTATATGTTTTAAAGAATATAGTAATATGAACTCATAAAATTAATTTCTCACAAGGAGCATCCTATAACAGTGGAGAAAGAGAGAGAGTGAGAGCAAGAGAGAGACAGAGACAGAGAGAGAGAAAAAGAGAGACAGAGAAAGAGAGAGAGACAGAGAGACAGAGACAGCGCTAGACACAGAGAGTGAGACAAAATCAGAGAGAGAGAAAGTGCATAAGAGAAGAATATAAAGGGAAAGATGACAGACAGATATATAGATAAATAGACAGCCTATCATTATTTGCCTCGTGAAAATGATATCTTAATGACTATAACATTTTGTAATATTCAATATTTTTTTCTGTTTTGTATTTCATTAGGTTAAGCTACATTTCCTAATTTAAATTTCGTAAAGAAGTTAGCTAGATAGGTATAAAGAAATATATTTGTTCTTCATTTTTTTCAGTTGTTTCCAACTTTTTTTGATACCATTTAAGGATTTATTATCAAGGATATACTAGTTGTTTGTTATTTCTCTCTCCAACTCATTTTACATATTGGGGCTGCAAAACCTTGACCAAGCAATACCACTGCTATATATGTATCCTGAAGAGATCATAAAAAATGGGAAAAGATACACATGCACAAGTATATTTATAACAGCTTTTTTTGTGTAGGTCAAGAATTGGAATCTGAGGGGATGCACATTTTTTGATCAAGTTATGATACAGAAACCTAAAGGAATACTATTGTGCTATAAGAAATGATGATCAGAAGGATTTTAGAAAGTCCTGGAATGACGTATATGACCTGATGCTGAATGATGTGAGCAAATCCAGGGGAACATTATATGCAGTAAAAACAACGTTGTGTAATAATCAACTTTGATAGACTTAGTTCTTCTTCATGATAAAATGATCTAAGGCAATTCCAAAATACTCATGATGGAAAATGCTATACACAAAAAAGTATGATCTTAATGCAAATCAATGCATATCATTTTCTTTCTTTTTTTCCCTTTTGTTTCGATTCTTCTTTCACAATATAACTAATGGGGAAATATCATGGCTTTCAGGTAGTCCAATAAATTTTTAATTACCTCTCTTGAAACTATTTTCTAGGCCAGTGGTTTTTCCAATGAGATATTTTGCATTTCCTTCTATTTGGTTTCATCTTTTGGATCTATTTAATTGTGTCTTGATTTCTCATAAAGTCATTAGCTTCCATTTGCTCCAATCTAATTCTGAAGGAATGATTCTCTTCAGTGAGTTATTGAGATTCTTTTTTCCATCAGATAAATTCGGCTTTTTAATGCATTTTCCTCATTGGCTTTTTGAGCCTCTTTTGCCATTTAAGTTAATCTATTTTTCAAGGTGTTGTTTTCTTCTTTCAGGTTGTTGACCTTTTTTCATGATTGTCTTGCATCAATCTCCTTTCTTTTCTCAATTTTTTTGTCCATTTCTCTTATTTGGTTTTCAAAATCCTTTTTAAGTTCCTCTATAGTCTGTAACCAGTTCATATGATTCTTGGAAGCTTTTGGGGCAGGATTTCTGACTTTGTTTTCTTCCTCCTGTTCGATGTTTTGATCCTTTTTGTCCCCCAAAAAGGAGTCCAAAGTTGGATTTCTCTGTTTGTTTTGTTTCCTTTGCTTGCTTATGTTTCCTCTCAATTACTTGCCTTTTGAGCTTTTTGCCACAGTAGAACTCTGCTTCCAGTAAGGACAGCTTTGTCCCAAATTGTTGTTTTTTTTCATAGCTGCTGATGTTGTTATTTGGGTGCCCTCTCTGAAACCTCCACTTGCTCTGGCACCTGGTCACTCTCCCACAAAGGACCTCCACCCCAGACAGCAATCCAGATCCAGGCAGGTTAAAACAAGAGCAATTACCCCTGAGAATGGTTACTTGGTCCCCCAGGCCAGGAGCTCTGAAGCAGCCACATGGCAGCTGTGCCTCAGTCGCTTATCCCTTGGGTTTGTAAAGGCCAGACCACACTCCCAGACCCCTTGTTCACAAAATCCACTGAACTCTCACTTGTTCTTTTACATTTATGGGTTTATCTGAAACTGCCACAGCTGCTGGTGATCCACTCTCCAGAAGTCGTTCCAGCCATAGATGATCAGGCCACCCTGGGGCTAAAACTACAGGCTTGTGCAGGGGTGGGCTCTGTTCCTGGTGTGCTGCAATGGACCCTTTCTGCTGTCTTTAGTGGGAGGGTTGTTTCTCTCTGTCACTTTCTGGGTTCTGTATCTCTAAAGTTTGTTTACAGTTGTTTTTTATAGGTATTTGAGGTGGTTATGGGGGGAGTACAGGGAGTCTTCCTGCTTCTATGCCACCATCTTCAAATTTCTATGTTCTTAAGGAAGACTTTCTATAGGGACACAAGTAAGCCTTAGATAGACAGGTCCTAAAGATGAAGTTAGTCCTTTTTTTTCTGAGACTCTGGTGCAATAATTAGCAGGTTTTATTTGAATACTTATAACAATAGACTACCATTAAAATCACTGCTGTGTAAGTGGTAGAAGAGCTAATTCTGTAAAAAAAAAATCCTACACCTTTAGGTTTTATAGGCCATGGGAACAATACTCTTTAAAAAAATGATTGTGACTGTACTTTGATAAGTAGAGAAGTGAAAATTCATCTTAATAGACTCAAATTTATGTTATGTTTGGAAAACAATTTTTGTGTTTGTTATAAATCAATTAATGCAACTTTAAAAATTATATCAGTAATCTACAGAAAAATCAAAGAAAAGGTGTATGAAACTGTCCAAATTAGATAGATGTATATTTCCTAAAAAAATACAAGAGCCACACAATGTTTCTTTTGTTGTGTGGGGGAGATGTTAGGCAATGGATCTCTAGTCCAAGATCATGTCCAGCATGCTCAACCTGCTGCCATTCTAAGTAGAAGTATTGGGGATCCCATCTCCAGAAAGGCATGATAACATGTAATGGCACGTTAATGCAATGGTTTTGCCTTGCTCCCTCTTGGTAGTAAATACAGACCACATTCAATAACTACTTCCAATCTGTTAATCATATTCTGAAGAGATGGAATATTGATTAGCTGTTATGTCTTAAGTGAGAGGCATTCAAAATACATTTAACAACCAAAGCAATTCTTTCTTTTCCTTCGTCACCTGCTATGTTCAAGTGAGGAGATTACGACAGCTTGTAGATACTTGTAGGGTGGAGAGGCTGTAGTGGTTAAATAGATATCTCATGCCTTGGTCCTCTTGGAATGCCACCATATTCATTCTCTCCCTCCTCTCTCCCTCCTGTGTGTGTGTGTGTGTGTGTGTGTATGTGTGTATAAAAGTGATTAGCCTGACCTCTATTGCTTGGTGTCTAGTTATGTGTATTTCACCCCAGTCTAGATTTTGCCAATGACTCCAGCCTCCAATGATGGTGTTCCCACAATTGTAATAGGTTACCTTGTATCCCATTTCCATTTAACCACTAGTATTAAAATTCAATCTTAGATCTCCCTAACTGCACCCATCCTTCTAGTCAGTATAGTACATTTATAAGCAGCTAGTACAAAGTAGCAGTATTATAAAGTAAGATTGCAAAGGGGCACCTAGTTGTCACATACAAACTGTCCCAAAGATCAAAGGAACATAATTTATAAACTGCAATATATATTAACCCAAAATAACATCGTGGTAAAAATATGTGCTGAATCATGGGAAGCCATATAGGAATTATTTTCAATTATTTTTATTTTTTTATTAATTCTTTAATTTATTAATTTGTTTGTTTCCTTTTAGTTTACATGATTCAATTCCACAATTCCTTGAATTTCACATTTTGTCCCCCTCCCTCCCCTTCCCCCCATGGCGTCTTATAATCAAGTATAGGATCTGTAGATACTTTCACATTATACAATGGTCAGGTTATAAGGATGGATTGTACCCGCTGGGATGAAAAATGGTATAGAGGACATAAAATCAAATAAGAGAACGAAAAAGATCAGGTATTTTGCTTCCACCTGGATATAAATTTAGTTCTTTCTCTGGATGAACATTTTTCTCTCCATCATGAGTCTTTTGGGATTGACTTATATCCCTGCATTGTTGAGAAGAGTCCAGTCTATCAAAGTTGGTCATCACACATACGTTGTGTCTGTAATTGTGTACACATTCCTCCTGGTTCTACTCTTCTCACTCAGCATCAGTTCTTTTAAGCCTCTCCAGGTAAATATGAAGACTGCCTGCTCCCCATTTCTTATAGCGCAATAATATTCCATAACATGCATATACCACAACTTGTTCAGCCATTCCCCAATTGATGGACACCCCCTTAATTTTCAATTCTTTGCCACAACAAAAAGAGCTGCTATAAACATTTTTGTACATATGGGTCTTTCTCCCATTTCTATGATCTCTTTGGGATATAACCCTAGGAGTGGTATTGCTGGATCAAAGGGTATGAAAGTATTTATAGCCCTTTGGGCATAGTTCCAGATTGCTCTCCAGAAAGGCTGGATCAGTTCACAGCTCCACCAACAATGCATTAGTGTTCCAGTTTGCCCACATCCTCTCCAGCATTTGTCATTTTCCTGTTTTGTCATCTTAGCCAATCTGACTGGTGAGATGTGGTACCTCGGAGTTGTTTTGATTTGCATTTCTCTAATCAATAGTGAATTAGAGCATTTTTTCATGTGCTTATAGATAGCTTTAATTTCATTCTCTGAAAACTGCCTGTTCATATCCTTTGACCATTTATCAATTGGGGAATGACTTGTATTCTTATAAATTTGACTCAGTTCTCTGTATATTTTAGAGATGAGTCCTTTGTCAGAGACATAGGTTGTAAAGATTCTTTCCCAATTTCCCACCTCCCTCTTAATCTTGGTTACATTGGCTTTATTTGGACAGAAACTTTTCAATTTCATGTAGTCAAAATTATCCATTTTACATTTTATAATGTTCTCTAATTCCTGTTTCATCATAAAGTCATTCCCTCTCCACAAGTCTGATAGGTAAACTATTCCTTGTTTTAGCAGACTGCTTACAGTATCAACCTTTATACCTAGATCATGAACACATTTAGACTTGATTTTGGTATATGGTGTTAGATAATGGTCTATGTCCAGTTTCTGCCATACTATATTCCAGTTTTCCCAGCAGTTTTTGTCAAATAGTGAGTTCTTATCCCAAAAACCAGGGTCTGGGGGTTTATCAAACAATGCATTACTGTAGTCGTTGACTTCTGAATCTCGTGTGCCTAATCTATTCCATTGATCCACTCCTCTATTCCTAAGCCAGTACCAAGTAGTTTTGATGACTGCTGCTTTATAGTACAGATTGAAATCTGGTAAAGCTAGTCCACCTTCCCTAGCATTTTTTTTCATTAATTCCCTAGATATTCTGGACCGTTTATTCTTCCAAATGAATTTTGTTACTATTTTTTCTAACTCTATACAGTAGTTTTTTGGTAAATTAATTGGTATGGCACTAAATATATAATTTAATTTAGGTAAAATTGTCATTTTTTATTATATTAGCTCGACCCAGCCATGAGCAATTGATATTTTTCCAATTAGTTAGATCTGACTTTATTTGTGTGAAAAGTGTTTTGTAGTTATGATCATACAGGTCCTGGGTTTGTTTTGGCAGGTAGATTCCCAAATATTTTATAATGTCTACAGTAACTTTAAATGGGATTTCTCTTTCTACTTCTTGCTGTTGAATTTCATTGGAAATATATAGGAATGCCCAAGATTTATGTGGGTTTATTTTATATCCTGCAACTTTGCCAAATTTATTTATTGTCTCAAGTAGTTTTTTACTTGATTCTCTAGGATTCTCTAAGTATATCATCATATCATCTGCGAAGAGTGATAGCTTGGTCTCTTCTTTGCCTAACTTGATTCCTTTGATTTCTTTTTCTTCTCTAATTGCTACTGCTAACATTTCTAGTACCAGATTGAATAAGAGGGGTGATAGTGGACACCCTTGTTTCACCCCTGATCTTATAGGAAATGCTTCCAGTTTCTCCCCATTACATATAATACTTGCTGATGGCTTTAAATAGATGCTACCTATTATTTTAAGGAAGGCTCCATTTATTCCTATACTTTCTAATGTTTTTAATAGAAATGGATGTTGTATTTTGTCAAAAGCCTTTTCTGCATCTATTGAGATGATCATGTGTTTTCTGCTAGTTTTATTGTTGATATGATCAATTATACTGATGGTTTTCCTAATATTAATCCATCCTTGCATTCCTGGAATAAATCCTACCTGATCAAAGTGTATTATTCTTGAGATAAGTTGCTGTAGTCTTTTGGCTAGTATTTTATTTAGAATTTTTGCATCTATATTCATGAGGGAGTTTGGTCTATAATTTTCTTTCTCTGTTTTATCTCTTCCTGATTTAGGTATCAGTACCATATTTGTGTCATAAAAAGAATTTGGTAGGACTCCTTCTTCACTAATTTTCCCAAATAATTTGTAGAGTATTGGAATCAATTGTTCTTTAAATGTTTGATAGAATTCAATAGTGAATCCATCTGGCCCTGGAGATTTTTTCCTAGGGTGGTGACTGATGGCTTGTTCAATTTTTTTTTCTGAGATGGGATTATTTAAGTAATGGTATGGTATGTAAATTTCCAATGTGTTCCAGATATCCATAGTGAGACAAGAAGAACAGTGTTACTGAAATGTTCACTGAAATGACATGGATATGTTAACTTTAAAGCTTGGAGATGATACTAACCTCAAGGTGGCATGGATAAGTTAGTATGTCCTCCCCTCCAAAGAAAAACAACTTTATAAAAATGGGATCTCAAATTCCTGCCTTTCAAGCATTTTTCCATATCCTTCTGGGTCCACGCTGCCCTGTACTACCAACTATAATCCAGGGTTTCATGAATGACTCTATGTGCTTCTCCTTCCCTATCCTCTTTCCCATGAGGCTTTTTTTCTCCCACCATCCCATCTTCAGCTCCATGTTGTCTGCCTCTGTACCTTTTATTTATTTATCTATTAATTGATTAATTAATTAATTTTTTGCTGTTCTCTATGCTTCTATATATTTTGTACTTCATTAAAGTGTGATTGTAGTCTTACTTTCCTCTGGCATCTTGGTCTTTCCCAAGTTGAATAACCAAAGAACTAAGCATGCCTTCTCAATTTCATAATTTTATAAATTAATTTTCAGAGTGAAATATATCAGATCCTGTGTTATTCTGATTCTGTTTCCACAATATTCAACTTGTTTCTTCCTGGTTGCTTGTTATATTTTTCTTCTTGATCTGGGAACTCCAAAACCTGGTTATAATATTCCTAGGAGTTTTCTTTTGTGGATCTTACTCAGGAGGTGATTGGTGGATTCTTTCAACCTCAATTTTGCCCTCTGCTTATAAAACATCAGGGCAATTTTCCTTGAGAATTTCTTGAATAATGATTTCTAAGTTCTTTTTTTGATCATGGCTTCCAGGTAGTACAATAATTTTTAGATTATCTCTCTTGGATCTTTTTTCCAGGTCAATGGTTTTTTTAAATGAGAAAGTTCATATTGCCTTCACATTTTTTCATTTGTTTGCCTGTTTAATAGTATGTTGATTTCTCATAAAGTCACTAGGTTCCATTTGCTCAAATCTAATTTTGAAGGAATGATTTTCTTCAGTAAGCTTTTGAGATTCTTTTTCCATCTGGCAAAATTGTCTTTCTAAGGCATTCTTCTCATTATTGCCTTTTTGAGCCCCATTTGCCATATTAGTTAGTCTATTTAAAAGGTCTTATTTTCTTCAGTCAGGTTGTTGTCTCTCATTTTGTAATTTTCTTGCATTGTTCTCATTTTTCTTCACAATTTTTCCTCCACTTCTCTTTTTGTTTTTAAAATGCTTTTAAGCTCCTATATAGCCTGTAAACAGCTCATATTTTTCTTGGAAGCTTTTGGTGCAGGAATTATAACTTTGCTGTCTTCCTTCTTTTCTATGTTTTGATCCTTTTTGTCCCTAAAATAGGAGTGTAAATTTGGGTTGCTGTTTGCTTTGCTCATGTTGCCACTCAATTACTTGACTTTTGGGCTTCTTTCCACAATAGGACTCTGCTACCAGAAACGGGAGCTTCATCCCAATTTCTGGGGTTTTCTCAGCTCCTGAAGGTATTAGTTGGGTGCCTTCTCTGAAGCCTATCTGGCAAGCTGATCTCACACCCCAGGACCTCCACCCTAGACCACAATACAGATCCATGCAGGTTAAAGCAAGGGTCATTACCCCACAGACTTGTTGCTTGGTTGCCCTGCAATCTGCAGGCCAGGAACTGGAGCTGCCACATGGTGCTGGCTGCATGGCAGTGAAGCCTCATTGGCTTTTCCCTCCAGGGGATAGAGGCAGACCACACTCCCAAACTATAGTATCCCAAAGTCCACACTCCACTGACCACTAACTTTGTCCTTACCATCTGTGGGTTGATAATTCTGGAAAATCCGACAGCTGCTGGTGATCTGAAGTCCCTGCAGCCGGTTTCTGCTCAGGTTTGCCCTTAGGCTAAATCCTCCAACTTGTGTGGGGCTGGTCTCAGCTCACAGAGTCCTGTGCTGGTGGCTTGAAGCGGGCCTGCCAGGCTGTCCTCAGCAGGAGGTTAGCTTCTCTGTTTCATTCTGTGTAACTGGCTGTGTATCTCCAATGTATCTTCAGAGTCACCTTTTACCTGAATTGGAGGAGGTGGAAGCCAGAGCCCCATGGAAGTACTGTTTCTACTCCATTATCTTGACTCTGCCCCCCCTTTTTAATTAATAAACTTCCCAGATTCTTTAAACCTCTTCTGAATCTGGCATCATATAAGCCTAATATCATGCTAATCAATGGAAACTATTAGTTAGTCAATTAGGATTTATTAAAACACTACTATATGCTAGGCACTGTGATAGTGATCTTTCCAAATATTCAGTGTACTATCAGTATATTATCTAATATACGGTATCTACATCTATATAATATGCTTCCTTTCTTTGGATGGCCTTACTGTAAAATTTCCTTGCATTCTAGTCATTCCATTAATTGTCCCTTTGTGTCCAAAGAACCACCACAATTATAATTCCCTATCAGTGGAAGCTTGTATATCCAATAACAGAGAGTGTTTAACAGTTCAACAAAATGACAAGACCAAAAGTATGATCAAAGAAACAAAAAAGTTTCAATGAGTATTATGTTCACAGGGGTTGGTGCTGATACCAACATTGGTAAAGGTAAAGCTCATTGACATTAGGGATATGCAAAATATATTGTAAAATTATATACACATAATATAATTCAATATATAATTATGTTATGTCGCTATATTTCAAAATATAGAATATATTAAATAGGTGTATATAAAATAAAGAGTGATTCTAAGATAAAGTTAAAGAACATTTTTGTCAATAGTAAGAACAATAGAAAATTTGAGTAAAATAGAGTTCACTTCATGAGTATGACACTCTATTCACCAACTGGCAGTCTCCTAATGTTTGTCTCCTATTATTTCCCAGCAGACATTCTCCGTTACAACAAAATTAGTACTACACTGCCTTCTGAAAACATCCTCCTCTGTGCCTGCATGTCTTTGCTTATACCATCCAGGTCTCTGTGATTTCAAATTTTGCAGATATTGAAAGGTAACTTCCAAGCTTGGGGATGAGGTTGCATGTGTATATGTTTTAATTGAGGGGAATAAAGGACTACAGAAAGAAAGAAGATTGCCATTAAGACATCGTAAAGGCCATTGAAATGTAAGCTCTGCCATTGCTTTTGGAATGACTTTGAGAAAGTCACTCTCCTATAACAAAAATTTATTTCCACATTCCATAAAATGGGGATTATGGTACTTGCACTAGTTCCCTCAAAGGATGGTCAATAAAAAAAAGTAATTTGTAAATGTTGAGATGCAAGAAGACTATAAGATATTCCCAATAAACATTTGTGGATGAATTTACACTTCCTTCTTTTATAATTTGGGGCCAGGTGGTACAGTGGATAGAGTGCTGGACCTGAAATCAGAAAGACTCATCTTCATGAGTTCAAATCTGGCCTCAGATACTTCCAAGCAATAAGTAACCCTGGGCAAGTCACTTAACCAGTTTGCCTCAGTAGCTTCATATGTAAAATGAGTTGGAGAAGGAAAGGGCAAACCAAGAAAATACCAAATGGTATCACAAAGAATCAGACACAACTGAAATATCTGAACAGCAACTTTTACATTTGTTGAGTCTTGTGCATTGCTTAAAACCCAACTCAAACAATACCTCTTCTATGAAGAACCCCGTCCAGCAAAAATTTTTCCTCCTAAAACCTTAAATTGATCTTTTTTTTTCTTTGACACCTCTGTTACACTGATTACTGATTATGTATTACTGGAGAGAAAATGGACTCCAGAATCAGAAAACCTAAATTCAAAATTATCTTCCTATGTGGCAAAGGGTGAATCATTTAACCACCTTGGATCTCAGTTTCATCATCTGTAAAAGGCGGAGATTGGACCAGATGGTCTTTGAGGTTCTGTCTAACTCTAGAACTATGATTCTTTATGATGATTCTATCATTTTATCCCATGCATAGTCTCTGAGTTCTATGTGAGAAGAGAATGAGCCTTTCCCAAACTTTGAATATGCCATAACATCTAGCACAGTTCTGGGAACAGTAGGGTTTTAATAACAATAAAATAATGCTTACAGAATAAAGGAGTGAACCAATAAATGAAAGACAAATTATGTATTGATAAAATAAAGTACAATCTTAAAAAATACTTGACCAGTCTACAACCTTCTATATTCACTCACTCCTTAACTTTCCCTACTAGATCTAATTAAAAAAAAAAAACACCCACCTAACAATCACCTATTTTTAGGGTGAGAAACCTTCCAGTTTTTAACTCTGGTTCAGGGTCAGCCTTTGCACGTTGACTTTTAGTGCTTTGAGCTTTCAGAGCAGCCTGTCATGAAAGCTTGCCCCTACAGACTTCTCCCTCCTCTCTTCCCCTACTTGTACTTAAGTTGTTAAAAATGTAATTACCTAATAAGTCTGACTCTGGAGCCGATCAGTGTGTGCCACCCTCTGAGCCCAGGTTTCTTACTCTTTCCTGATGAGAACTTATTCTCCCTAATGTGCTCTTGAAAAGTATTCCCACTTCAGCATTTCTCCCTTGTTCTCTTTGTGGCAAATCTGAAATAAGAAAGAAATAAAAATCAAGTGCCACAGGTTATCCTAAAACCTTTGATAGTCTTGTTCCATTCTTAAAAAAATTAAAGATTTCCTTGGCAACCAGGTTTCCTACACCCTCATGTTCACCTCCTTTCCCATCTTTGGATATTAGCGCTTCTAGCAAAGCTATTTTGAGTAGATTATGAAAGATCTTTGATTAGTTAGCCTAATCATTCCCATCAGTTATCCTGAACCCACCTTCCTTCATCTCCTTAAGTAGCATATGTTTTTTTTTTTCCTTTTCCCATTAATTAATTTGGTAAACTTTTGGACAAAAATAAAGTATTGCTTCTTTATGTCATATAAAAAATATGGGAAAATGAGAATTTTCTGGGGAGTAGAGATATAGCATCAGAGAATTTAGCCTAATTGGCTGCCTATGTTCCTGTTGTCCTCTGTACTCCCAAGAAAATTATAACATTTACATATCTCAAGGGTGGGCTATGTATGCCTCCATCTCTCTCCTCCTAACTCAGGAAAAATTCTCTACACATATGTGGGAGAAGATATTTTGCCAGCTAACTATCAGTCTATATGTAGATCCTAACACATTGCCAAAAATATGTGTGTGCCCCATAATAGCCGATCTAGGTTCAACACTGACCACAGGCCCACGGACACTCTGTAAATGGTCATAAGACTTTGTTGGTATGCTTATTTTTTTTTCTAGTCAGTCAGAGAACAGAGATAGTTTAAATCAAAGACATTTAAGGGCAGCTAGGTTGTGCAGTGGATAGAGCATCAAGACCAGAAACAGGACAAACCTGAGTCAAATCTAGCCTCAGATACTTATTAGTTGTGTGATCTTAGGAAAGTATAACCTAACTATGTCTCAGTTTCCTCATCTGTAAATTGATCTAGAGAAAGGAAGAGCAAACCATTTTATTGGTATTATTGCTGTATCTTTGCCAAGAATATTAGGGTTTATGAAAAATCAGACACGATTCAACATCACCAAAGACATTTAAAAATGGCATAGCAAGAATTTTGAGAATAGAGACTTCTTTCCATAAATTTATATCATACTCTCCCACAAATATACACAGCTGTAGTGATGAGAGTGAGCCTGAACAAGGATCATACATGGGGGACCCATGAAGAGGAATACATATGGAAGGGAAAAACACTTCTGAAGCTGCAGCACTTCTCATATATTCTGGTGATATCATAATGCTATTTTTATTAAAATTCTTCCCTACTAGGCAGAGAATTTCTGTTAGTCAGCATGCTTGGATGGATTCTGGTGCTGTTCTTATTTAATGTGTACTATTTCAATGGTATTTCTGGCTTACATCTTCTAGCATGGTAACAATATCAAGATATTTACTAATATCAGATGACTCCATTGTTTTCCAACTGAATATAGACAATCAAACAAAGTAGTCAATGCATTTATATATGTATTTTTTCTATTTATTTGTTTGTTTGTTCATTATTTTCATTTGTTTTACCAAAAGACCACACAATTTGAACCCAAATCTGAGAGAGTCCACACAATGGGAGACATATAGGCTCTATGTATAGCCAGTTTTCCTCCATCATGATTTGCAAGTAAAAGTCCAAAACAGAGGCAAAAATTGGTGAGTTATCTGGAACATAGTTTGAGCATATTTTAGTAAAGAATGTCCAGGAAGTGCACTTAGAGAGAACCTTTAACAGCTTTTCTCAAAAGATGAAGTTCTGAGGATCTATCCCAGAGTGAAGGGAATGATGTTGTTCTAATTGAATTTTAAAAGGGTCTTCATAGAAAATTCTTAAGGGACCTTAGGGTCTGTCTAGTTCAACCTCTTTATTTTTCAGGTGAGGAAATACAAGCCATAAGAACAGTATGTGTGTACACATCACACATATAGTGCCAGATCCTAGGTTCTGTGGTGTACGATTTGGGACTCGTGACTTACCAAATAGCATTTTAGGGTTAATGCATAATCAAAATCATGAGAATGGGGAAATGACATGTACAGGAAAAAATAAGGTCACATATTTCTAAACCAACTAACAAATAGAAATTAATGTGGGGAAAGGAGGAAGGTGGGAAATTATTCTCTGGTCTGCAAGAGTGATATCCAGTCTGAGGGCTGTGTGACAAATTTGGGCGAGAATAAAAATCATAATTTATCCACTTTTTGTAGGAAGATGAAATTATTTTTTTTTATTTTAGTGCTTTGGGCTATAGAAAAGCATAATCTGTGACCAGCACAGAAGCAGAGTGATGATGCATGCTTTTGAAATTCCTTAATTGTTCATTCAGGAATACCTCATCAATTTCACTGTTTTTCTTATGGGAAATGTTCAAGGAGAAAATTAAAGAGATCTTTTAACGTCCACAAGTTGGACGTATAAACGTTAGATATTGTGTTTTAAAATCTAAAAGTTAAATTTTCTCCTTTTGCAATATAGACTTTGAAAAAAAATTCTTTCCTATTGTTGAAACGTAGTTTCCTAAAGTTTGAAGGACTTTGACATATGAAATAGAACCAAATCATCCTTTGTTAATTTTATATCTACTCTATTATTTCTTCTGTATCTGCATATGGTCCAATTTATGCAATATTCTCATATTCATTATACTAAAATACCCTGTCCAAGATTCAACTATGACATTTTATTGCCTGTTAGATGAAGACCAAGTTCTTGTCCAAGGTAAAAAATACAATAATTAGCAGAAGAGAAATTAAAATTTAGGTGTTCTGTCTCCAATTTTAGGGTTCTTTCCATCTCACTGCACAGACATACATTTTTTCATAGTAAGCCCCTGTCAATATTGTGGCTAATTTACTAATATGTCTGACTTGAACATAACCATAGATCCTATCAAGTGAGGGTACTTTCTGATAACTGAGAAAAGAAAGTATTCTGGATTTGGAATAATAGATGTATAGGGGGACAGAGAAATAGATAAATTTCACTAACATAACTTAACATTGTACTATAAATGTAATACCATATATAGTAGTAGAGATGTAACTTCTAAAAACAAGATGGGTGGGGGGAGAGTGATCATAAGAACAGGAATAGAAGAAAAAAATTCTTCATTTTTTACATATGATAATATTTTCTCTTCAGATAATTTTAGAGAGTCAACTAAAAAGAATTGAAAAAAAATTAAAACTCTAGCAAATTAATTGAGTATACCATGAAACAAAAACCATGTGCTTTTCTGTATATTGCCAACAGAAAACCCATAAGGAAGAGACAGAACAGATTTTATAATATTTCAAAGGATCTACCTGCTATGATCATATATGAATTACATAAATGCAACTATATTTTTAAAATTCAAATTGCAGAGTGAAATAATTTGAAAAATATTAATTTCTCATGATTGGAAAATGGAAGTATAACAAATTACTCTCTAAATTAGCTTACAGACTCAGTGCTATGCTAATCAAAATGCTAAAAGGTTGAATATGTACCATTCTTTCCTCCTCAGTTTTTATCCTTATACTTGGGGATTGTTATATACATATGCATATAGACAGTTATACACACATGCACATATGTACACATTCATGCACATATCAACATGTACATGTGCATATATGCCATGCATGCATATGTACCTGTGATACATACACAGGTGTGCACACATGTTTATATGCATATGCAGTGCATGCATGCATGTATATACTTATATGTACATGTGAACACAGACACATATACACCCACACACACATATATATACTCCCTCAAATACACTCAGCTTCATATTCTTTAAATAGTCATTTCCATGACCTATTCTTCTACCTCACCTCAGTGAAATATAGAGATTGTTATACATTTATTTTTTCATCATCTGTAAGCATTCCACTTTAATGGGCCTGCAATTTGAAATTCTATCATCTGACTATGATCTGTTGTTATTCCACCATGGTCTTCTAATACCAAAGCCTAAGGATCTTCCACTATTTCTAGAAAAGCTTCCAGCTTCCAACCACACTGTGACTGAAAGTCATTGATAAACCTTACCTTGCAGTACTGCAATAGTTTTCTATGCAGCAACTATAATATTAGATGGGCTCAAATAAGATAAATATGTGTGTACTTCAAGATCATTACCAAAAGCATCTGTGCCCATGCAGAACTGTGTTGCACAACACTTAAAGCAAATCAAACTGAATGTTGATATAGCCATATCTTTGAAGGAAACATGGATGCTTATTTGGTCTTTTTGCTACTTTATTCCAAAGCCAATGCCACTGTGTTGACATTTGAATATTTAGTGTATCTTCACCATTGTCTTAGGGTAAAAATATAACTTGAAAGATTGAATAATAGGGATACAAACATGGTAAACAAACACATGAACTACATGGGGAACAATTCACAGGATATCAGATTTGGAAGAGAGTTCAGAGGTTGTCTAGTCTGACTCTTCTCTGATAATAATCCATATAATGTCACCAACAAACAGATATCTAGGATCAGTTGGAAGACTGAGTTGTAATTTGAACTGCATTGAATTTTTGTGAGCAAAAGTTTTGTTTTGTGTTTTTTTGTTTTCCTAATCAAAAATATTCTTTTAGTCATCTTTGATACTGTATCTTGTTTGGTTAAGATATCTTCCACTATTGACATTTGTGAAAAACATCTACCTTGTCTCTCAAAGTTGTTAATATAAAGTCAAATACCAGTAATGTATCTATTTGGAGCTAGTTGTGGTACATGTTATGAGAATTTATCCTAAATATAATTTCTACTAGTCTCGTTTACAGGTTTGCCAGTATTTTTATTTAAGTATTGAATAGTATATTCCTTATCCAAGTAATTGATGTTTTTGGATTTATTCTGCATCTAATTTGCAGAATCTGTTTGATTAATTATATTTTCTATCTATTTTCTTGGTACAATTAGTTGTGATTATTATTTTGCAATATAGTTTGAAAATTGGTGCTGCTATGTAGGGCCTCTTCCCTTTCTGGTCATTGTTTTATAATTTTCCTTGAGATTTTTGACATTTTGTTAGTCTAGGTAAATGTTATTGTTTGTCTAGTTTTATAAAGTTAGTCACAAAACAAAAATACATGCATTAGTTCAAATTGGTCCTCAAACACTTCCTAGCAATGTGACCTGGTCAAGTCACTTAACCCTGTTTGCCCCAGTTTCCTCACTTGTAAAATTAGCTTGAGAAGGAAATGGAAATCGACTTTAGTATCTTTGCCAGAAAAACCCTAAATGGGGTCACAAAGAAGAAGACATGACTGAAACAATTGAACAATAACATGGAGAGAAGATACTAGTATTAAGGGTGATCTGAAAAGGCTTCTTATAAAGGATTGAATTTTACCTGGAAATGATAGGAAGCCATGGAAGCTAGGAGATGGAGATGAAGAGAGGGGAAATCCCAAGCATGATAGACAGCCAGCTGAAATGCATGGATTAGGAAGATGGAGTGATTTGTGTTAAAAAATAAGTTATCAGATCTCAAATTGTGTGTAAATTGTGTGTGTGGATGGAGAGGTAAAGTATAAGTCTAGAAATGTAGAAGGATGAGGTTATATATATATATATATTTTTTTTTTTCATGCCAAAGAGAGGATGTCACATTTCAGACTGGAGAGAATAGAGTGTATATCTGTTGGCCATATATTTTAAGTTCTCATATTATTCTTTTTTTTTAGGAGCCTGATCACTTCCAATTACTTGTTTTGTTTTGTTCATTCTTCACCATTTATTTATTTTCATGAAGGAGAGTTTTAGAAAATAGATCCTGTACCCTTGGGATTTTCAATTTCTGAACCCATACATCAAAGTCACTGTCAATATTTTTAGGTTCCTTTCAGAAGTGTCATTTGTGCCCAGGTGAAACATCAAAGTTGGTTACTTGTTATTTCTTTTGATAAGTTTTGAGAAGTTTGATATTATGTCTTGGATATATGCCTAAGGAAGAAAATAGCCTTCTTTAATTGTTATTAACAGGTAGGGAAATCAGGTTTTAGGATTTTTGAGCAAGCAATTACAAAGTGCTATTTTCTCTTCTGATACTCACCTGATAAATTCTGTAGCTTCCACTGAAATCCCATCTTGTCTGGGCATTCCCATATCATCTAATATAGAGACACCCTGGAATGGAAATGCATATTTAAAGATCTTCCCTGCCCCTAGGCTAAAGTGCAATTGGAGCCTGGGGTGGGAGGCTTGTTTTTCAGTAGATACTTTTTATTGGCTAGTGAGTCAATAAGGTTGTTACATTCTCTGAGCCAGGAGAAGGCTATATAAGCACTGATGTATAGCTTTGTTTTGGGGCTCACTTTGAGAAGTGTTTTTGATTTGATCAGATGAGACTCTGAGAAGCCATTGTTGAAAGTCACCTGGCTTTGAAAAACCCAGACATTGATTTGGTATGAATGTAATGGTTGGACAATTTGAAAATGTCTACTTGATCTGTTTCTCTGTCTTGATAATTCTGTCTGTATGCTCTGAAGTTCGGGGTGCTGACCTTTTCCCCCTGGACTAGGTAAACGATACATATTTGACTGATTAAAGTAAGCTTGTTAACCCATTTTGAGTTGTTTTCCTTTAACAAAGCAGATCCAAGAACTTGTGTTGGCAGCCACCCTAGGGACGCTGGGGTGCTTGCTGCTACAAAATGGCATCATGAACAGGATCTGCAAAGTAAAAGGAAAGTATGGGGGCTGGGATAATTGTTTGTTTCCCAGTTATGGTAGATGTGACTGTGGAGCCATGGACCAGGAGAAAAGAATGGCCTGCATGTAGACTTTGCTGAGCTGAGAGCAGGAATGGTGAGCTGCCTGCATCGGGACCTGGGCAGAAGCCAGGAGAGGTTGCCACCTGCGGAAGGAGAAGGCACCCAGGATTTTGGAATTCAGCCACAGGAAAAGATAAGAATTGAGCAGCAAAGCAGGGGCACTAAGTGTTTCCTGGCTGCATCCCACAGTTTGGGACCCAGGGGAGGATGGACCTGTGACTATGGTGGGGGGGATGAAATGCTGTGCACCCCCAAGGACCCCACCTTGTTGGTTTTTTTGCCCAGCCCCCTCTCCATACTTGGAAGTCAGGGCTGGAGCTGTGTGAGGGAAAGGACACACCCCTCCACCCAAGAGAATTTTATGTGGATATTTGTTTTGAATTGAGTTGATAATGCAACTTTGTGTACTTTGTGTTTGTTTAAGGCCAAGTGTCCACTTTGGTTCTGTATCTTGAAGATTTGACCTAGATGTTTGGTGCTAATTCAAATGTAAATTGACTATGCTATGGGAATGAATGATCTTGGGGCCAAATGTAATGGAAATGCAAATTTAAAGATCTTCCCTGCCCCTAGGCTTATGTGCACTTGGGGCCTGGAGTTGGAGGCTTGTTTTTCACTAGATACTTTTTGATTGGCCAGTGAGTCAATAAGGTTGTTACATTCTCTGAGCCAGGAGAAGGCTATATAAGCCCTGATGTGTAGCTTTGTTTTGGGGCTCACTTTCAGAAGTGTTCTGTGATTTGATCAGATGAGACTCTGGGAAGCTATTGTTGAGAGCTCCCCTTCCCCCCTTGAAAAACCCAGATGTTGATTTGGTATGGATGTAATGGTTGGACGGTTTGGAAACCTGTCTACTTGATCTGTTTCTCTGTCTTGATAATTCTGTCTGTATGCTCTGAAGTTCGGGGTGCTGACCTTGTTCCCCTGAACTAGGTGCATATTTGGCTGATTAAAGTAAGCTTGTTAACCCATTTTGAGTTGCTTTCTTTTAACAAAGCAGATCCAAAAACCTATGTTGTCAGCCACCCTGGGGATGCTTGGTGCTACACACCCTTAGGGACCTTAGAAATATTCCCTGATTGCTTCCCATTAAAGTCTCTGTGTCCCCTATCACTAGTAGAATGGTTGCTTCCTTCAATATCTTTAAAACTGATGAAACTGAAATGATTGTTCTTTTCTTTTTTTTTTCATTTCTCACTTGCAAGCTGAATGTCACAGTTTACGCAGAGTGCAAGTGTTGTGAACAGAACCCTAGTAAGAAGGGGAAAAATTCCTTCTCCTGTTTTCTCTCTCTTTTATCCAGCTTATTTAAAAATGGTCTGGGGAATGTTGGTTTCTATTCTTTTTTTTTTCATTTGTTATCAGTTGTTATCTTAGAAGTGATCACCAGACACCCAAGAGTTCAAACCATGGCAACCTTGGATCCAGATTTCCAGTCCTGGTGGTGCAAGGAGGATATCATACCCTCATGTATTAAGAAGTATTCTTATACATTTGTGATTATGATTATTTTTTAGTAAATATTCCTTTTTAAGAATTACTTTGACTGTTAGCGATTAAGTGGAACTGGGATGCAGGGAACTACCTCTACACTTGGGAAGAGGGAGAATCACCTTTGGTGGGTGCCAGAGCCAATAGTGGAGATCCTAAAGAGTATCCTTCCCCATACTTCTCTAAAATGGTAATAAAGAATTCTGGGGGAGAGGAGAAGTGGTAAAATGCAATATATCTAGCTTCCAGGCAGTGAGAGCCATGAGAGTTAATGTTGCACTAGTATATATTTCTTCAGAGAACAAATGGCTTCCTCTTTCTCAGAGTATCCAACTCCTTATTTTTCAGGAAAAGCTTCAAACTCAGTTTTTAGTTTCAAATATATAGCTCTCTTTTATTTTCCCTTTCTCCTCTGTGTGATAATCTTTCTCTCAACCTGATATCTTGACAAGAATAGTCTCCCATGGAGGATTCTGGGAAGATGATGGAGTAGATCAGACAATTCCAAGCTCTCAAGAATTCACCCAAAAAAGAGATGAAATAGTGCCTCAAAATGAACATAGAATGGTAAAAATAAATAAGAGTATGGACAAAAGAGGAATCTAGTTGTAGGAGATCTGAAAAAAAAATTACAGGAAGAAATTTGGTCCTTGTGAAGAGTGAACACATTCAGGCTAGGTCCCATGTCAGCTTAAACCACAAATGTCAAACCCTTGAGATAATTGATTTGGGAGGCTGCCTCAACTCCAGCAGCAGGAACTTTTATCCCTGGGACAGTCAGGAGAATTGGTTTTCTTAATCTGGGAAGTTAAAGGGAACCTCTGATGACATAGAACACCATACCCAGTCATACTGCAGAGACATAGTCTGGGGCTAGAAGAAACCATCACAAGGCCATTGAGTGCAGAAGTATCAAGGCAAAGGCACCACTGTCTGTGGGCATTTGCAGGAGGCTGGAGGTCTTGGTTCTAGCTTCAAACTGTAATATCACTGTCCTTGTTCTTTCTCCTGGAAGAAGCTGCAGTAGAGAAATGAAGGAGGATCTAAGGCCAGAGGCAATGTAACCCATTCCAAAGGACTAGAGACAATTAGAAAAAAAAGTTATTATTAAAAAAAAAAATCACAGGCAAAGTAGGAAGAATTCAACCATAGAGAGTTGCTATGGAATAGAGAAAATCAGTGTTCATTTTCAGAGAAGAACAATAAAGCAAAGAAACCCTCTTCTATCCTAAAGACAAACAGCAAAAATAATTCATAGAAGAAATTTAAAGACATTTTGGAGGTGGGGGGCAGGGAAATTGGGATTAAGTGATTTGCCCAAGGTCACACAGCTAGTAAGTGTGTTAAGTGTCTGAGGCTGGTACTCAGGTCCTTTTGACTCCAGGGCTGGTGTTTTATTCACTGTGCCACCTAGCCACCCCAAACTTTAAAGAATGTAAAAATCAAGTGAGAGAGAATGAGGAAAAAAAACCTAATAAAAAGTTAAGTAAAAACAACAATCCAAGAAAAACAAGATAATGAAAAGAAAGTCAATCAATTAGAAAAGAAGATCCATAATTTTAAGGAAGAAAACAATTCCTTGAAAAATTATAATTGTGCAAGGGGAAGACAGTAAAGTATAAGAGACCAAAATATAATAAAAAAAATAAAAAGAATGAAAAATAGAAGATAATGTGAAGCATCTCATAAGAAATACAGCTGATCTGGAGAATAGGTCAAAAGAGAAAACAAAAGTAATCAAAGAATCTGAATGTTATGATCAAGAAAAATAGATACAATAATACAAGATAAAATTAAAGAAAATTTTCCTGAAGCATTAGAAGAAGAGGAGAAAGTTGAAATAGAAAAACATCCACTAATTACCACCTGAAAGAGATCCTATGAAAAACCTACAGGAATATTATAGTCAGATTACAAAACCTCAAGGATAAAACATTATAAGCAATAAGAAAACACACACACTATTTAAATATGATGGTACCACATTTAGAATCATATGTGAACTAGCAGTGGTGATGTTCAAAGCCCCTGGTCTAAAACCACCATATATGAAACAGCAAAAACCTGGAATTCCAGTTAAAAATATCATACCCAGCAAAGCTAAGCATAACTCTGAGTGAAAAAAGAATAACATTTAATGAACTGTCTAGACTTTCAGAATTTTGTTAACAACAAAATACTTATCTTCATAGAAGATTTAACATACAAGGGCCAAGAGAAATATAAGCTACATACCAAAGAATAAATACAGGGGACTCATTAAGGATAGATTGTTTACTTTTTTATGTATGTAAAATGGAAAATGTATATCTAAGATTGTTATTAGCAATTGGGTAGTACATAAGAATGACCTGAGTATGATATGATTATAAAAGAAAAAAAACATTTTGTAACAACTAAAGGAGTAATCATCTTATACAAATGAGGAGCTAGAGGAAGAAATGAAGAGAGTAATTAGATAAGGGAGGAGGCCTGGTAGTTCTGTCAACTTACTTTCATTGGGGATGTGTTCAAGAGTGAGATCATATTTCAGAAAGGATAAGGAAGGTCTATCTACAGGGGAGGATGAGGATATAGATTAATGTGGTGTATAGAAAGGAGATTAGATGAATTGGAATAGAAAGATAGGGAAGAGATCCTTGGGGTCGGGAAGAGTTGGTTAAGCAATAGGAGGGCAAAGTAGTGGGAAGAAGTAGAAGAGTTAGGAGGGATAGGAAATAAGAGATATGTGCAAGCATAAAAATAAAGTTCAGGAGTAGAATTTGATAGAAAAAATGTATGTATGCATGCAAGTAGATGCATACACATGTATGCATGTGTATCAACATTTAATTGTAACAAAAGAACAAAGAAAAGGTAGACCTCAGAGAAAACTTGCAAAGAAGGAAGAAAAACATGGACAGGTCTCGACACAAAATGTTTGTTATGTAGGGATTTTTGAAATGGAAAATTATTGCTATATATTTGGAATCCTCTCTTATGTTCTGTTGTGAACATGACATTTTTTTCTTTTCTTAATTCATATTTAAGTTTATAATGTTTCTTTTTTTCTTTTCTTACTGTTTAAGTTTTAGTAACAAAGAGAAAAATTCTCCCATCCTCCACAAAAGATTATGATTTTTAACTTATTGTCTCATTTAATTTAATTTAGAAACATTTCAATCTCCTTGACAGCTCATTGGAATCCCTTGACTTTCTTCCTCAAAAGGGCTATCAGTCTGCATTTAATAGACAGATTCAGTCACTTGTCTGAAGCAAAAATAAAAAGACTCACACAATGCAAATCACTACCCCATTCCTCCTCCTTAACAAAATGGTAGGGATTCCCAATCCTTTGTTTGTCTTCTTCTTTCTTTAATTTTTTTAACCTAAGTAACTGGTTAAAAATTTTACAGTCAACTATTACCTCTTAATAAACAACAGTTCCACTCAATATTCTCCTTAGTCTCAAAAACACAACCATAATTGCTTTTCTTATAGCCTTGCACTAACCTCCAATTTTTTGTTAATCTCCCTCACCCACCAAAGTGTTCTGTCCATTTGCTTTATTCTGTCCTTGTGCTATTTCCTTTTTCTTATTTACCTTTACCAGTTTGGGTAACTGCCTTCTCTTACTTTCTTGAGTCTTATTCAAGTTTTCCTTCCTAATCCTACTTGATCCTATTAATTCAAATCATATCTTCAATAATTATCTTTCATTCTATTCTCTTTCTATAGGAAAGTAACATCTGGAAAAGAATCTCAACTTGATGTTGTTCTTGCATTAATTTTTCCCAAGGGATATATTTTGAATATATTCTAAAACTCAAGGAAGAGAAAAAAAATGAAGTGTTTTGAAAATTTGCTACATATTCATTAGGTTTTGCACTATCTAAGGATATATGATAGACTCCACATGTTCACTGAGTGTGGGATTGCAAATCAATAAATCTAAATACCAACATTCGTATGGCTTTTAGAGAAAATAAAGAATGCAATATTGTTTAGAGACTATAAATTCCCTATAAAGAAAATGTCTTCCAACATAAAGAAATGATAAACATAAAATAAATATTAGGCACTATCTTCACTAATGTCTGATTAAAACAAGAAGATAAATTTTCTCTGTGTAATTATAATGTAAGAATTCCTCTGCAATAAATGCTGCATAGCTTCAAATGATTCATAAATTATTTGTTATTTTTATTTAAAAAAAATATCAATATCTTTAAGGATTGATGTAAGGAAGTATTATAAAAAGGAAAAGTTGGAAACAGATGAAAATAAAATATTTTCATTTTATGAGTGAAAAATGATTATTTCTTTACAAACCTTTCTTTCCTTAACCTCCCCAAAATTGACTTTTTAGGAAAGCACCCCACTGTAGCATCATTTTTTGAAGATCTCTAATGACTTCCTAATGGCTAAATGCAATAGCATTTCTCTTTCTGACATTTCTGCAGCATTTTTTGCCCTCAGTGAAAATCTCTCATCCCTTAGTTCTGTAATATCCCTATTGTGGTTCTTCTCCCTCTAATTATTCCTCTGTCTTTTTACTGTTTTCTCCACACCATACTCATCTGTAAATGTGGGAAATAATCTAACCTTAATTTATGACCCTTTGCTCTTTTCATAAATAAATAATTTCTTACTTATTTCATTTAATTATGTATTCATTAATCAATTTATCTATTTATGAATACATTTGTTTACTTATTTGCTCACTCATTAATTCATTTATGTATTTGTTTGTCTAAAATCTTCACTAATGATTTCATTGAGGTAGAGAACTCATGGTGAGGAAACTCCTTGGACTAATTAAAGTCAAGAATTGTTCAATAACTCATGTTCTCTTAAATGTTACCTAGGATAAAGTTGGGTAAAAAAGAAAATGGAATCACTGGTACAAACCCAAAGGATGTATAATGAATCTATCAGATGGTTAGAAAATTTGTTTTCTTCCATGACACACACTCTCTTCCTCTCAGGCCTGAGGTATTTCTAAAAAACAATCATACTAATGCTTCAAAACTGAAGGGTTTCACTGCCTGTTCTACCCTCTCCAACAGTTTTGCAAGATATCAACGTCTTTGCTTCTGCTCTGGTGTCAACCCTTAGCATATTAATATTAAGTGTGGATGCACTTGGATACAGGTACTCACACCAGTAGCTGTGCAGATGCCATTGGGGAAATTCTATAATTTCCACACTATGTCCTGCTTCTCTCCAGCTCTCACCTTATATGACATTAGAAACCATGTTGCTTGCTCTATGCTTTGGGGTTAGTACAAAAAATAACCCTGCCTACTTCCCTTTTGTTTTGGTGAAACAAGGTTAATTCCACAGGATGAGCAAGAAAGGATGCCTTATGAATGACAAATTGCATTACATTTAATTCACCCCCCAAAACAAAAAAAATAAATAAAAATAGCCTTTTCCTGAACTTTCCTATTACTATAAGGCCAGTGGCATCCTCTCAATAACCAGGGTTCTCAATCATTTTATTAACCTTATATTCTTTACTCTCACTGACCGCTCACATGAAATATATTGTCATTTCTAGCTCCACAAAGTCTCTCATAACTGTTTTCTTTTATCTATTCACAGAGACACCTGAATTATTTCAAAAGCCTCTTCTTTGATCACCATGCCTAGAGTTTTGCCACTCCAAACAATTCTCCATGTAGCAAACAAAGTAATTTTCCTGAAGCATGTATCTTACCATACTCAATATATTAGGGTCAGGTATAATTTCATTTTTACCTCATTCTTTTAAAAATTTTAAATATGTTTATTTTATGTTTATATAACTATTAGAACCAAAGTGTAGGGCCATACATTTTAAGTATAAATTTTGAAAAATTACCTTTTTTAATGATTGAATTGCAAGGGAAAAGAAAAATGCAGAAAACTGACATAAGATATTAAGAGAGTATATGAATTTCAGGGTTTCATAATAAAGTATATACTGGAGCCAGAATTTGAACTCAGGTCTTTCTTAACAGACCTGCTAGTGGTATTACTGTATCAAAGGCAGTTTAATAACTTTTGGCCATAATTACAAATTGTTCTCCACAATGGTTGAATGAATTCAGAATTCCATAAAGAATTAATTGGTGTTCCAATTATTCAACATTCCTTCTAACATTTTTTTCTGCTTTCCTCTTTAATGATTTTAGTTAATCTGGTATTTGCAAAATGATATACCAACGTTGTCTTAATTTGCATTTATCTAATCAATAATGACATAGAGAATTTTCATAGGACTATAAATTTTCATTTTTTAAAAAAATTAATCTTTTATTTATCTATTTTTAATTTTCAACATTCATTTCCACAAGATTTTGAGTTACAAATTCCTCCACCATTATTCCCCTACTCCCACCACAAGATAGAGAGCCTACAGCATACCTCTTCCCCCAACCTACTCTCACTTATATCCTCCCCTCCCCCCCAACTTTCTTGTAGAGCAAGACAGATTCTATACCCCCATCCCTGTATATCTAATTTCCCAGTTGCATGTAAAAAACACCATTTTTAACATTTGTTTTTAAACTTTGATTTCCCAGATCTTTTTGCTTTTTCCCTCCTCATCCTGGGAAGGTAAGAAATACAATATGGGTTGTATATGAGTAGTTATAAAAAATGATTCCATAGCAGTGATATTGCGGATGAAATTTCCCTCTATACTATCCTACCACAAATTATTCTATTTTTTCCTTTGATCCTGTCCCTTTTCAAAATTATTTGCTTCTAACTATCCTCTCACACAATCTGCCCTCCCTTCTATCATTCCCCCCTCTTTTCCCCTTCCCCTACTTTCCTGTAGGGTAATATACCCAATTGAGTATGTTTTTTTCCTGTTTACCTTCTCATTCTTCTCTTGCCCCATGGATGTGAAAGTTAAGTTTCTGTTCAGCTCTGTTTTCTTCATCATGAATGCATAAAACTCCTCTATTTCATTGAATGACCATATTTTCACCTGAAGCATTATACTCAGTTTGATGGGTAGGTCATTCTTGGTTTTAATCATAGCTCCATTAACATCTGGAATATCATATCCCAAGCCCTTCTGTAAATTAATGTAGGAAGTGTTAATTCTTGTGATATCCTAATTGTGTTTCCACAATCCTCAAACTGTTTCTTCATGACTCCTTGTAATATTTTCTCCTTGAATTGGGAGCTCGGGAATTTGGCTATGATATTCCTAGGAGTTTTTTTTTGGGGGGGGGATCTTTTCTAAGAGGCTATCAGTGAATTCTTTCAATTTCTATATTGCCCTCTGGTTCTAAATTATCAGGGCAATTTTCCTTGAGAATTATTTAGAGAATTATCCCTAGGCTTTTTGTTTGATCATGGCTTTCACGTAGTGAAATAATTTTTAAATTTTCTCTCCTGGCTCTATTTTCCAGGTTAGTGGTTTTTTCAATGAGATATTTCACATGGTCTTCTATTTTTTCATTTGTTTTGATCTATTTTATAGTGTCTTGATTTCTCATAAAGTCATTAGTGTACATTTGCTCCAATCTAATTTTGAAGAAAGTATCCTCTTCAGTGAATTTTTGAAATTCCTTTTCCATTTGGCCAATTTAGCTTTGTATGGCATTCTTCTTCTCATTGTTTTTTGAGCCTCTTTTGACATTTGAGTTAGTCTATTTTTAAGGTGTTATTTTCTTCAGTATTTTGGGGGTGTCCTTTAGCAGGCTGTTGACTTGATTTTCCTGATTTTATTCTATCATTCTCAATCATTTTCCAATTTTTCCTCTACTTCCATTATTTAATTTTCAAAATCCTTTTTGGGCTCCTCCATGGCTTGTAACCAACTCTTATTTTTCTTGGAAGATTTTGATGCAGGAGTTTTGATTTTGTATTCTTCCTCTTGTTCCATGTTTTGATCCTTCTCTCCCCAAAAAGGATTCTATGATCTGATTGTGCTTCCTATGCTTGCTCATCTTGCCATCAAATTATTTGACTTTTGAGCTCTTTGACAGAGTAGAACTCTACTTCCAGAATGGAGAGACTTGTGTCCCAAATTGGTGGGGTTTTTGCACATGTTGTTACAGCTATGTGGAAGGTGCCCTCTCTACAGCCACCACAAGCTCTTCCACACAGGCCACCCACCCTAGGATCACCACCCAAGACTGAGACTCAGATCCAAGGAGGTCAAAGAAAGAGAAATTTCCCACTGAGTGGTCTCATAGTTCAACTACAATCTGCAGGCCAGGAACTCCATAGTTAGCCACATAGAAATAGCTACAGCCACCATTCCAGTACCACCTGTCACCCCAGGGGTAGAGCCTGGACTGTGCTCTTCTGTCACCTAGTTCCAACGGTTTTCCCCACTGACCTTGTACTTTCTCTGTGGTGTATGTGGTTTGAGAAGTTGGGAACCACCACAGCTACTCATGATTCACTCTACTGAAATCTGCTCTGTCTGATCTGTGCCACTGGTTGAGGCTGCCCTATATCTGGGCCTGTGTGGCTCACACAGAATGGCTCATCCCCCAACTCAGTGTGATAGACCCTTCCTGTTAGACTGTCAATCTGCTGCAGTAGGAGTTTTGTTTCTCTCTGTCATTTCTTGGGTTTTGTAGCTCCTATATTTGTTTAGAGTCATATTTTACAGGTGCTGGAGGTGTTTGGTGCTGGAGCTTAAGCAAGTTCCTGCTTTTATTCTGCCATCTTGTCTCTGCCCCTCTTTTGATTTCTTTATCTGAAAACTGAACAACATTTTAAATAGAATCAAAAAGTATTTAGGATGGCAAATAATAAATAATTTTTAAAAACTTATTGACACTTGGTGAGAGTAGTTAAGAATTTGAACCAGAAAATGTTTCTCACTTCCTAGAAATATTTATGGAGATTGAAGTCTAAACGTTATTACAAAATTGGGAAGGAATGTAAAATATAACTGATGCTGGCATTATTGCCACTCTTTTCTCATGACCAATGATATTCCTCAAGGAACAAAAGTCCTTTAATACTTAGGAAATGCAAAGCAAATCTCAGTTTCCTTCCTCTTTGCTCCCTCCTCCCCCTTTCAGTCTAGAGCAATATTATTTATTATACTGACTTAAGAAAGGTTTTTTATACCATTTCAGAAAGATAATTATGGGGCAATTTATTAACTCTATTGCTTGATCATTTGCTGAATAAGTAGGGAACATGTTCTTTTGTATAGATCCCTTTCACAGGCTTCCCAAAGAAAAAGGATATTGCAACAGCATATCAACCAAACAAAGTTCGGAGAACAGTGGGACACATTAACCTTGTCAAAACTTTGTGACAATCAGTCAAAAAGTATTTTTAAGCATATATTTGAAACAGTTGTTCTAGCAATATCTATTCACATCACAATCCATATGTGGATACATACAACAACCTACATGGGCAACATAAACTTTTATCAATATAACTTAAAATGTCATTAATGCATTTGAGTATTTCACTTCCAAATTTAACACTCTATATGCAAGCATGGTATCTAAAAATAAAATTAAGGGTTGAAAGAGGAATTTATTTTAAGAAAGAGAAAGTGAGAGGTAGAATACTTATCTCACATAGAAGGGTGAAGAAAGAATTTTTGCAGTGTAAGGGAAGAGCATTGAACTGAAGGAAGATGAGTGAACCATACTCTCATCAAAATTGGTTCAAAGAGGGAATAACATATACACTGAAGAACTCTGTGTTAGTTATAGGAAAGTATGAGGGGATGATAGAATGAAGAAGAGATTTGGGAAGGGGAAAAACACTTTTGATGTGTGATAGTGTTACAGGAGAGAGAGAATAGAATAGATAGGAGGAATGTAATGGAGAGAAATAAAGCTAACAATAGCAGCTGTGAAAAAAGAATTTGAAGCAAGTTTCTCTGATAAATCCTCAATTCTCAAATAAATTAAGAACTGAGTCAAATTATAACAATCATTCCCGAATTGATAAATAATCAAATTTGATCAGTTTTCAGATGAAGTAATCAAAGCTATCTATGAATATCTGTGAAAAAAAATCCTCTAGCTCACTATTCATTGGAGAAAGCCAAATTAAAACCATTCTGAAGGACTATGTCATACCTATTAAGTTGGCTAATAGGACAGAAAATATAAATGACAAAAGTTGGAGTGAACATGGGGAAATAACTGGCTGTGTAACCTTGAACAAGTTGCTTGACCCCAATTGCTTTTAAAAATAAATAAACAAATGAATGAATGAATAAATGAATGAAGGAAGGAACAAACTAAAGCAAACAGCAAAAGAGGCCCAAAAAGCCACTGAGGAAAAGAATTCCTTAAAAAGACAAATCTATCAGATGAGAAAGGAATTTCTTTATTTTTTAACTTAATTTGTTTGTTTCCTTTGTTTCAGTTTACAGGATTCAATTCCACAAATCATTGAGTATCACATTTTGTCCCCTTCCTCGGCCCCCCCACCCCAATGGCAGCATATAGTCAAGTATGTGTAAATACTTACACATTATACATTAGTCAGGTTATAAAGACATTGTATAAGCTGGAATGAAAAATGTAAAGAGGACATAAAACTAAATAAGAGAAGGAAAAAGATAAGGTATTTTCCTTCCATCTGGATATAAACACAGTTCTTTCTATTTCTTTCTCTGGATGCACATATTTCTCTCCTTCATGAGTATTTTGTGATTGACTTATATCACTGCATTGCTGAGAGGAGTCCAGTCTATCAAAGTTGGTTATCACACATATGTTGTGTCTGTAATTGTGTACAAATTTCTCCTGGTTCCACTCTTCTCACTCAGCATCAGTTAGTATAAGCCTCTCCAGGTAAATATGAAGACTGTCTGCTTCTCGTTTCTTATAGCACAATAGTATTACATAACACGCATACAACACAACTTGTTCAGTGATTCCCCAATTGATGGGCACCCCCTTAAATTCCAATTCTTTGCCACCACAAAAAGAGTTGCTATAAACATTTTTGTTCTTATGGGTCTTTCTCCAACTTCCATGATCTATTTGGGATATAACCCGAGGAGTGGTATTGCGGGATCAAAGGGTATGAACGTATTTATAGCCTTTGGGCATAATTCCAGATTGCTCTCCAGAAAGGTTGGATCAGTTCACAACTCCAACAACAATGCATCAGTGTTCCCATTTGCCCACATCCTCTCCAGCATTTATCGTTTTCCTCTTTTGTCATCTTAGCCAATCTGACTGGTGAGATGTGGTACCCCAGGGTTGTTTTGATTTGCATTTCTCTAATCAATAGTGAATTAGAGCATTTCTTCATGTGCTTATAGATATCTTTAATTGCTTTTTCTGAAAATTACCTGTTCATATCCTTTGATCATTTATCAATTGGGGAATGACTTGTATTCTTATAAATTTGATGCAATTCTCTGTATATTTTAGAAATGAGTACTTTCTCAGAGACATAGGTTGTAAAGATTCTTTCCCAATTTCCAACCTCCCTCTTTATCTTAGTTACATTGGCTTTGTTTGTACAGAAGCTTTTCAATTTCATGTAGTCAAAATTATACATTTTACATTTTATAATGTTCTCTAATTCTTGTTTATTCATAAAGTGTTTCCCTCTCCACAAGTCTGAGAGGTAAACTATTCCTTGTTTTAGGAGACTGCTTACAGTATCAACCTTTATACCTAGATTGTGAACACATTGAGACTTGATTTTGGTATATGGTGTTAGATAATGGTCTATGTCCACTTTCTGCCATACTGTATTCCATTTTTTCCAGCAGTTTTTGTCAAATAGTGAGTTCTTATCCCAAAAACCAGGGTATGGGAGTTTATCAAACAATAGATTACTATAGTTATTGACTTCTGAATGTCGTGTGCCTAATCTATTATCACACTGATCCACTCCTCTATTCCTCTGCCAGTACCAAATAGTTTTGATGACTGCTGCTTTATAATACAGATTGAAATCTGGTATAGCTAGTCCACCTTCCCTAGCATTTCTTTTCATTAATTCCCTTGATATTCTGGACTGTTTATTCTTCCAAATGAATTTCGGTACTATTTTTTCTAGCTCTATAAAGTAGTTTTCTGGTAAATTAATTGGTATGGCACTAAATATACAGTTTAATTTAAGTAAAATTGTAATTTTTATTATATTAACTCAACCCAGCCATGAGCAATTGATATTTTTCCAATTAGTTAGATCGGATTTTATTTGTGTGAAAAGAGTTTTGTAGTTGTGTTCATATAGGTCCTTGGTTTGTTTTGGCAGGTAGATTCCAAATATTTTATAAAGTCTACAGTAACTTTAAATGGGATTTCTGTTTGTAACTCTTGCTGTTGGATTTCATTGGGAATTTATAGGAATGTTGAGGATTTTTGTGGGTTTATTTTATATCCTGCAACTTTGCCAAATTTATTTATTGTCTCAAATAGTTTTTTCCTTGATTCTCTAGGATTCTCTAAGTATATCTTCATATTATCTGCAAAGAGTGATAGCTTATTCTCATCTTTGCCTAATTTGATTATTTTGATTTCTTTTTCTTCTCTAATTTCTACTGCTAACATTTCTAGTACCAAATTAAATAAGAGGGGTGATAGTGGACAAACTTGTTTTCACCCCTGATCTTATGGGAAATGCTTCTAGCTTCTCCTCATTACATATAATACTTGCAGATGGCTTTAAATAAATGCTACCTATTATTTTAAGGAAGGCTCCATTTATTCCAATACTTTCTAATGCCTTTTTAATAGGAATGAATGTTGTATTTTGTCAAAAGTCTTTTTTGCATCTATTGAGATGATGATGTGGTTTTTGCTAGTTTTATTGTTGATATGATCAATTATACTGATGGTTTTCCTAATATTAAACCATTCTTGCATTCCTGCAATAAATCCTACATGATCAACGTGTATTATTCTTGAGATAAGTTGCTGTAGTCTTTTTGCTAGTATTTTCTTTAGAATTTTTGCATCTATATTCATGAGGGAGATTGGTCTATAATTTTCTTTTTCTGTTTTATCTCTTCCTGATTTAGATATCAGTACCATATTTGTGTCATAAAAACAATTTGGAAGGACTCCTTTTTCACTAATTTTCCCAAAATGTTTGTGGATTATTGGAATAAATTGTTCTTTAAATGTTTGATAGAATTTGCTAGTGAATCCATCTGGCCCGGAGATTTTTTCTAGGGAGTTGACTGATGGCTTGTTCAATTTCTTTTTCTACGATGGGATTATTTAAGTAATTTACTTCCTCTTCAGTTAATCTGGGCAACTTGTATGTTTGTAAATATTCATCCATATCCCTAAGATTATCAAATTTATGTGCATACAATTGGGGAAAACAATTCCTAATTATTATTTTGATTTCTTCTTCATTGGATATAGATTCACCCTTTTCATTTTTGATACTCATAATTTGGTTTTCTTCTTTCATTTGTTTTATCATATTGACTAAGGGTCTATCAATTTTGTTGTTTTTTTTTCCCATAAAACCAGCTCTTAGTTTGATTTATTAATTCAATAGTTTTCTTAATTTCAATTTTATTAATCTCTCCTTTTGTCTTCAATATTTCTAATTTAGTATTTAATTGGGAATTTTGAATTTCTTCTTTTTCTAGGTTTTTTAATTGCATGCCCAATTCGGTGAGTCCCCTTTTCTCTAATTTAGTCATGTATGCACTCAGGTATATAAAACTTCCCATAAGAACTGACTTTCATGCATCCCACAGATTTTTGTATGTTGTTGCATTATTATCATTCTCTTGAATGAAGTTATTGATTGTTTCTGTAATTTCTTGTTTGACTCACTCATTCTTTAGGATTAAATTGCTTAATTTCCAATTAGTTTTTAGACTGTCTTTTCCTGGCCCTTTATTGCATACAATTTTTATTGCATCATGATCTGAGAAGGATGCATTTAAAATTTCTACCTTACTGCATAGCACTGTGAGGTTTTTATGCCATAGGATGTGGTCAATTTTTGAGTATGTGCCACGAATTTATGAGAAGAAAGTATATTCCTTTTTATTCCTATTCAGTTTTCTCCAGAGATCTATCATACCTATCCTCTCTAAAACCCTGTTCACCTCATTAACTTCTTTCTTGTTTATTTTGAGGTTGGATTTATCAAGTTCAGAATGGGGGATATTAAGGTCTCCCACTAGTATAGTTTTACAATCTATTTCTTACTTTAATTCTTTCACCTTCTCCTCTAGGAATTTGGATGCTCACCACTTGGTTCATATATGTTAAGCAATGATATTGCTTCATTCTCGATGGTGCCTTTTAACAGGATACAGTTTCCTTCCTTATCTCTTTTAATTAGGTCAATTTTTGCTTTTGCTTTTTCTGATGTAAGGATTGCTACCCCTGATTTTTTTAATTTAGCTGAGGCATGATATATTTTATTCTAACATTTTAACTTTACCTTGTGTGTATCCCTCTGTTTCAGATGTGTTTCTTGTAAACAGCATATTGTAGGATTATGATTTCTAATCCATTCTGCTATCCACCTCCATTTTATGAGAGAGTTCATTCCATTCAAATGTACAGCTATTATTGTTACCTGTTTCTTTCCCTCCATCGTATTCCCACCCCTATTAATGTTCATATTTTCCCTCGCTTCTCCCTTCCCTCCCTTAGTAGTTTTCCTTTTGACCGCCGCCTCCCTCAGTGTTCCCTTTTCAGTCCCCCTCCCTTTTCCTCCCTTTTCCCCTTACTACTTCCCTCCCTACAATCCACTCTCACACCCCTTTCATAACCCTTTCACCCTCCTCCTTCCTGTAGGATATTCTTATACTTAATGAAGTATGTTATTTCTTCTTCCCACCAAGAGGGACAGGAACAAATCTCATGCAAAGCTCCTCTCCCTTCCCTCTTTCCCTCTAAAATGATACTTTTTGCGTTTCTTCTCCATAGAGTCCTATGCTTAACTGGTTGTTATTCCCTCCTTGTACCAGAACCAATGAGAGAATAGCTCATATGTTTCCCAACTCCCTCCCTTTTTTCCTCTGCTATATAGGTTTTATGCCTCTATGTGTGGAATAATTTACCCTTTTCCACTTCATCCATTCCCTTTCTTCCATTGCAGTCCCTTTGTAGCCTTTAATAAGATTTTTTTTAAATCATCATTTTGTGTATTTTATAGTCATACCAACTACTTGTCTATAACCAGTTTGCTCTTATCAAATAGCAGTGTGTGTGTGTGTGTGTGTGTGTGTGTGTGTGTGTGTGTGTGATTTCCTTGTTTACCTTTCTAAGTCATTGTTGCATCTCATAATTGAAGGTTGAATTTTCCATTGAGTTCTGGCTTTTTTATCAAGAAGGTCTGGAACTCTGTTATATCATTGGATGACCATCTCTTTGCCTGGAAGTATATGCTTAGTCTCACTGGGTATGTGATCCTTGGTTGTAACCTGAGCTTTTTTGCCCTCTGGAAAATTGTATTCCACTGCCTCTGATCTTTCAGTGTAGAGGCTGCCAAATCCTGTACAATCCTCACTGTTGACCCTCGATATTTGAATTGTTTCTTTCTGGCTGCTTGAAGTATTTTCTCTTTTATCTGGTAGTTCTGGAGTTGGCCACAGCATTTCGAGGACTTTTCAGTTTGGGATCTCTTTCAGCAGGTGTCCGGTGGATTGTCTCGATTTCTATTTCACCCTCAGGTTCTAGTATCTCAAGGCAGTTTTCCTTAATAAGCTCTTGAAGAATATTGTCCAGGCTCATTTTTTCATCATAATTTTCTGGTAGGCCTATGATTCTCAGATTGTCTCTCCTGTATCTGTTTTTCAGGTCACTTATTTTTTCTTTGAGATATTTTACTTCTTTTTCTAATTTTCCATTCTTATTGTTTTGCTTGACTAATTCTTGGTTCCTCATAGAATTATTTGTTTCCATTTGGTTGATTCTAGTTTTTATCAAATCATTTTCTTTGGTTAAATTTTGGAGCTCATTTTCCATATCATACACTTTTCTTTTTAGAGAATTGTTTTCCTCATTATAATGTTTTTCTAATTCTGCTATTTTGGTTTTGAGAGAATTACTCATTTTGTCTTCTATCTCTCTCATTTTGTTTACAAAGTTCCTTTTGATGTCATCTAGGAGAGCCTTCTGTGCTTGGGACCCATTCTCTGTTGAAGTTTCAGCTTTGGGTGTGGAGTCCACATTGTCTCCCTCTGAGGTTGGCATTGTCTATGTAGTCTGCTTTCTACCCATTTTGAGGCAGGGTCCTAGCCACACCTTCCTCTAGGATACCAAGCCTTTACTATAGAGAGTTTTGCCCTGGGGCAAGAGTTACTATGTTTTCAGGGTCAGAGGGGGGATTTGGAGCAAGTGAGGTTCACTCTGTCATCCTGGGCTTTGGAAGTCCTGAAAGGGGCTTTTTTTTTTTAATTTCTGGTCTAAGAAGTGGTAGCCTCAGGAGTGTTTGCTGTCCAGGACAGGGGTCCCTGTATTTGCTTCTTACCTTGCTCTTTCAAGTCCCAGCCCTTTGGTGATAGGCCAGGTAGTGGACCTTGTGGTTGGTGGGAAGACTTGCCCTTGGAGCTTATCAGGCCCCTTCCCAGCCTACCTCTGGGTCTGCCAGCCGCTCTGCCCCTTCCTGGCCAAAATTTATGTAGTCTTAAGGAAACAGACAGTAACCAGCAAGCACTGACTCTTCCACACTTCAGCAAAGCCCCAGGAAAATAGGCAACCTCCAGAGGCCTGATTGCTTGAGCATCAGTGTAACCACTGGTAAATTCAGAAACACCCCATCAGACATCAGCCCACACCAGACACCATCCTTAGGACACCAGCTCAGAAACAGACCAGATGCCAGAACCTTATGGTCTCCAGCTGTGTGAGCCAATTCCCACATATCCACTTCACAAGAACAGCACCAGAGAAAAGGACCCCCTTGGACCTCAGGGCAGCATAAATGAAGTACCAAATAAGTAGCCAGAGCTTGCAGCCATTAAAAAAAAGAAGCTAGAGGCAGTGACCTTTTGTAAAGCCAAGTACAAGCAGCTTTCCAAAGGACTGCTGCTGTGAACAGCTTTTAAGATTCTGATTACACAGTATAGTTTAATCACTATTTTATTTTCAATAACAAATCAGAGCAAAACTTCCACAAAAAATCAAGATATAACATTCACAATCTTACAACTTATCACAGAAAATCAAAATAAAGCATTTACAACACTTTATCAGTAAAATGGTAGCATAGTTTTCACCTCAGTGGTCACAAAGTTTTGAAGAAAGAACAATCATTTAGTAACTCTATCATTCAATCATCCTTAAGGAGGCTTCTTTAAGGGTCATAAAATACAATACTTAAAATTGTTCACTCATGGGGCATGTTAAGTTACATGTCAGTCTTTTATTCACTCATAAATTACTATTCAATCATCAGAAAATACACAAGACCTTCACTCCTAGGTCACTAGCAAATTAAAATATCCTCAGGTAGTACACTGTATGTAAGTAAATACTAGTTGCTTTTTTTTAGTTAAATTGTAGGTTTAATTTTAGTTTACATCACTCATTTCCACAAGAAATTGAGTTACAAATTTTCTTCCCATTTTTCTCCAACCCACCACCCCAAAACAGTAATCCCACTGAATATCCCCTCCCCCAATTTCTTTTCTCCTATATATTCTTCCATTCCCCCTCCAACTTTCCAGTAGGGCATGATGGATCTCTATGCTCCAGTACCTGAATATCTTATTTCACAGTTACATGTAAAATAATAATAATAATATCTCTGAACATTTGATTTTAAAACTTTGAATTCCAGATTCTTTCCCTTCCTCCTTTGTCACCAACCCTTCCTAGGTAGATAAGCAACTCCATATAGGTTGTACATGTGGAGCTATGCAAATATTTCCAAAATATTGTGAAAGACTGACTATGTTTCTCTCCATCCTATCCTGCCCCCTGGCCTTTTTCAAAAGTGTGTGCTTCCAACTTCCCTCCCCTGCAACATGCCTTCCTTCCCATCATCCCCTGTTTCATCCCCTTCCCACCTACTTTCTTGTAGAGTGAGATACCCTATTGAGTGTGTATGTCACTCCCTACCTAAGCCAAATTCAGTGAAAGTAAGGTTGACTCATTCCCTTTTGCCTTCCTGTTCTTCCCCTCCATTGTAACAGTTTCCCTTGATTCTTCTATATGAGATAATTTACCCCAGTGTATCTCCACCCATCTCCTCTCTCATTTCTCAATTTCAACTTTTAAGTATCATCCCTTCCTATTCAATTGGTTTCGTGCCCTCTGACTATGTATACCTGTATACATATATACACACATTCACATATGTATCCATATGCACATACACCCTCCTATATAGACATATGTATGTATGTATAAATATATACATACACACACATATATATTTCTATTCCCTACAACTATTCTCATACTGAGAAATGTTTAATAAGTTACAATTATTGTTTTTTCCAAATAGGAAGGTAAATAGTTAAACTTTGATAAGTTCCTTATGATTTCTTTTCCCTGTTTATGTTTTCATACTTCTCTTGCTTATTGTATCTCACTGTCAAACTTTCTATTTACCTCTGTTTTTTTTTATCATGAATGCTTGAAAGTATTCTATTCCATTGAATGACCATATTTTCACCTGAAAATTGATAATCTTTTTTATTTTAATTTTTTTTTTTTTTGCTTTTTCAAGGGCAATTGGGGTTGTGTCTTGCCCAAGGTCACACGCTTTTGTGTTAAGTGTCTGAGGGTGAATTTGAACTCAGGTCCTCCTGACTCCAGGGCCAGTGCTCTATTCACTGCACCAAGTAGCAACCCCATGATACTCAGTTTTTCTGGGTAAGTGATTCTTGATTTTAAACCCAGCACATTTGCTTTCTGGAATATGATATTCCGAGCCCTTTGATCCATCAGCATAGAAGCTGCCAGATCTTGCCTTATCCTGATTGTATTTCCACAATATTTGTTTCTTCCTGGTTGCTTATAATATTTTCTCCCTCATATGGGATTCTAGTACCTGGCTATAATATTCCTAGCAGGTTCCTTTTTGGGATCTTTTTCAGAAAGTGATCAGTGGATTCTTTCAACTTCTATTTTGCCCTGTGATTCTAAAACATTAGAGCAATTTTCCTTGAGAATTTCTTGAAGGATGATTAATAGTTTCTTTCTTTTGATTATGCTTTCAGGCAGTCCAATAATTTTTACATGATCTCTCCTGGATCTATTTTCCAGGTCAGTGTTATTTCCAACGAGATGTTTCACATTGCCTTCAATTTTTATTCTGTGTGGATGTGTTCAATAGTGTCTTGAGAGGGGGCCAGAGCCAAGATGGTGGAGTAGAAGCAGGACCTCCCCACTGTTTCTGCTTCCACATTCCCCAATACATGTAAAAAGTGGACTCTAAACAAACGTTGGAGCTCCATAACCCACAAAAGGACATAGAGAAGCTAACCTCCCATTGAGGACAGCCCAGCAGGACAGCAGGAATTGGCCAGCACAGCACTCTGGGAGCAGAGCCCAGCCCCACGCCAAGGATTTAGGCCCAGGGCAGGCCTGACCAGATCAGCAGCAGCTGTGGCCCTGTCCAGATTTATTAATACATAGATGTGAAGGACAAAGTGAGAAGTCAGTGCAGTCAGGATTTTGGGACCCAGTAATTGGAAGAAAGTTGCTTTGCCCCAGGGCGAGAAGCCCCTGAGACACTGGCACAATCAGCCAGCTCCATGTGGCAGCTTCAGCTCCTAGCCTGCAGAGTATAGGGGAACCTACCACCAATATGAGGGTCAATCACTCTTGTTTTAACCTTCTTGGATCTGGATTGAAGTCTAGGGTGGAAGTCCTGGGGTGTGTGTCCAGCTTGCCAGAGCGTGGGGAGACCTCAGAGAGGGCACCCATGTAACCTCAGGCAACTGAGAAAACACCAGCATTTGGGATGAAATCTCCCCTGACTGGTGGCAGAGTTCTACTGTGGCAAAAAGCCCAGGGGTCAAGTGACTGAGGGACAACATGACCAGACAAAGGAAACAAGGCAGACAGAAGATTCCAACATTAGACTCCTATTTTGGGGACAAAAAGGAGCAAAGCATGGAACAGAAGGGAGATTGTGAAGTCAGAACTCCTGCACCAAAAGCTTCAAAGGAAAATACAAGCTGGTTACAGGTCATAGAGGACCTTAAGAAGATAAGAGAAGTGGAGGAAAATTGGGGAGAGAAATGAGAACAATTCAAGAAAATTACAAAATGAGAGTCAATGGCCTGACTGAGGAAAATCATAAATTAAAAAGCATACTAACTCAAATGAAAAAAGAGGCTCAAAAAGGCAATGAGGAGAAGAATGCCTTAAAAAGCCAAATTTTCCAGATGGAAAAAAAAATCTCAAAAGCTCAATGAGGAGAATCAATTCTTCAGAATTAGACTGGAGCAAATAGAAGGTAATGACTTTATGAGAAATCAAGATGTTGTTAAACAGATCCAAACAAATGAAAGAATAGAAGGCAATGTGAAATATATCATGGGAAAAAACCACTGACCTGGAAAATAGATCCAGTAGAGATAATTTAAAAAAAATTGGACTACCTGAAAGCCATGATCAAAGTAAGAACCTAGAAATCATCTTCCAGGAAGTTCTCAAATAAAACTGCCCTGATGTTTTAGAACCAGAGGGCCAAATAGAGGTTGAAAGAATCCACCAATCACCTCCTGCAGAAGATGCAAAAAAGAAAACTCCTAGGAATATTATACCAAGGTTCTGGAATTCCCAGATTAAGGTGAGAATATTACAAGCAGCCAGGAAGAAAAAAATTGAATATTTTGGAAACACAATCAGAATAACCTAGGATTGGCAGCTTCTACACTGAGAGATTGAAGGGCTTGGAATATATTCCAGAGGTCAAAGGAGCTGGGATTAAAACCAAGAATCACCTACCCAGGAAAACTCAATATCATGTATAAGGGGAAAATATGGTCATTCAATGGAATAGAGGACTCTCAAGCATTCTTCCTGAAAAAAACAGATTTCAATAGAAAATTTGACATTCATATAAAAGAAGTAAGAGAAGCATGAGAAGGTAAACAGGGGAAAGAAATCATAAGGAACTTATAAAAGTTGAACTTTTTACATTCCTACATGGAAAAACAATAATTTTAACTTATGAAACTTTTCTCAGTAGTTGAAGGGAATAGAAATATATATATATATATATATATATATATGAGTGTATATGGCCATATAAATACATATGTGAATGTGTGTATATATGTTTACAGGTATACATAGATGGAGGGCACAGGACCAAGTTAACAGGAAAGGATGATACTTAAAATGTGAAATTAAAAGGTGAGAGATAAATATAATGAGAGCAGATGGGGAGAGACAGAATGGGGTCGACTATCTTATATAGAAGAGACAAGCAAAAATGGTTACAATTGAGGGGAATAATAGGAAGGAAAAAGGGAATTGGTCAACCTTATTCCCATTGTATTTTGCTTATGGAGGGAATGAACTACACACTAAATAGTGTATCTCACCCTCCAGGAGAGTAGGGGTGGAAGGGGATGAGAGGGGGAATGATGGAAGGGAGGGATGGCTGGGGGGGGGAAGTCGACAGCACCCACTTTTGAAAAGGGACAGTATCAAAGTAAAGAATAGAAAAAGTGGGAGGTGGGAAAGGATGGAGGGAAATAAAGTCAGTCTTTTACAATATCTCTACTATGTTATTATTTTGCATTAGCCACACATGTACAACCTATACATAACTGCTTATCTTCCTAGTAAGGGTGGGTGACAAGGGAGGAAGGTAATGAATCTTGAATACAAAGTTTTAAAATCAAATGCTCAAATATGTATACTCTTATTAATACTATTTTACATGTTATTGGGAAATAAGATATACAGACCCTGGGGCATAGAGATCCACTGGAAAAGTTGAAAGTGGTATATGAGAAAATATGGGAGAGAGCAGATTTGAGGAGGGGATAGCCTATGGGACTGCTATTTGGGGGAGGTGGGTAGGGTAAAATTGGGGAGAAAACTTGTAACTCAAAATCTGCAGGAAATGAGGGATGTAAATCAGAAGTTAATAAAGCATTTGAAAAAATAAAATAAAATAACTATTAGGAGGGCACCATCTCTATAGCCCCCACAAGCTCTGGCTCACTGGTTATACCTGCACAGGAGCACCATCCAAGTCCACAATCCAGATCCAAACAGGTTAAAGCAAGAGTGATTACCCTCAGACTGGTATCTTGATCTCCCTACATTTTGCAATCCAGGAGCTCCTGATGCAGCCACATGGTGCAGCCACTTCCCCTCTGTTGTTTCTCACTCTGGGTGACAACAGCTCTTTGGTTCACACAGCCCCCACCCTTCCATCAAATTCCTCACTTACCTTTTACTTTATTTTTGTCATTTATATTTTGAAAAATGTGGAAGCCACCCAGGTGCTTGTTATTCACTGTCCTGAAGCCTACTCTGACCACAGCTGGTTGGTGCCGCGCTGGGGCTAGGTCCATATGGCTCCTTTGTGACTGTGTTAGGTTCCTAGTACTCTGCCATAAATCTTTCCTGTTGGCCTGCTGGCTTTTTTCAGTAGGAGATGTGTTTCCCTCTGCCACTTTGTAGGTTCTGGAGCTTTAAAATTTGTTTAGAGTCATTTTTTACAGATATTGGAATTGTTTGGAGCCTGAACCAGGGCAGGTTTGTGCTTCTAATCTGCCATCTTGGCTCTGCCCCCATAAAGGCCTCATTTTTTTTTTGCCTTTTTCTTTTTGAGGGAAATTGGGGTTAAGTAACTTGTCCAAGCTTACATGGCTAGTTTGTGTGTGGCTGGGTGTTAAATGTCTGAGGCTAGAACTGAACTCAGGTCCTCTTGACTCAGGGGCAGGAGTTTTTACTCACTGTGCCACCTAGCTGCCCCTAAAGGCCTCATTTTTAAAACATATAGAGATAAGAGTAAAATTTTGAAGAATACAAGCCTTTCCCCAATTGATAAATGGTAAAAGGATATAAACCAGAAGTTTTCAGATGAAGACATCAAAGGCATGTTTAGGCATATAAAGAAGTACTCTAGACCACTTTTAATTAGAGAAATACATATTTAAAACAACTATGAGGTACCACCTCACACCAATCATATTGGCTAATATGACAAAAACAAGAATGATAAGCATTGGAGAGGATGAGGGAAAATTGGAACAATAATTGTTACCTCAGTGGAGGTAACAAATTATCCAACCATTCTGGAGATCCATTTGGAACTATACTCAAAGGGCTATGAACATGAGGAAAGTGGGGCATAGGAAGACTAAACATCTTGTACAAGATTACAAAAATGGTACATATCAGAGGGAATATTTCAATCCCTGTTCTCTTACTCCAGAAGCTTTGCTCTTCCCACTATAACAGTTGTACAGATATAGTTGTTGGAAAGGCTTTTCCCCATACTATGCTACCCCCTGGAACTTCCAACCATCTTTATTAAGTAGAAAGTGTAAGATGTAGAAAGCTAAATGTACATGTATAATCTATTAGAAGGAATTCGATAAATATAGTTACTGATAAAAAAAGCGAAAAGAACCTTTACATAACAAATAATTCACATTGAAATGCCAGATAGCAATAAAGATTCTTAGTAATCAAATCAATCTTGTACTGCTATTGAAGGTCTAATTCATTAAGATGCTGATCAATATCTGGCCACTGGATGCAGATGGCTTGGAAGGAGAAAGAAAGGCTGGTGAGTTTGAAAAACTCTCATTCAAATCAAAATCATTTTCAAGTAATGTCATCATATCCCTGATGTCATGGTCCTCTTTGAAAATGAAGGACAGTCTAGCTGTCAGTAGTACAAGCTGCCTGAATGGGAACACAGCTGGACAGTTCCAGTTGGGCAACTCAACTAGTCCTCCCCTCTTCCTTTTTGCAACATTCCTTTTCTCTCCTCTTACTTAAAGGTATTCTGCCCTAAGACAGTTAAATTTTGATGGCCAAAAGCTACTGAGCTAACTTGGGGTTTACTGGCTACATTTCTTCTCGAAGATTAAGCTTTGAACCCAATTCACTCAGGATCTCATAGATTGGACAATAATCTGTTCCTGCCCAAGCACCACTTAATGGTTATTTTTTAGGTCCTCCTGGCTCAGAGTGAATGTAAATAGTAGCTGTTACTCTTTTGGCCAACAGACCTGTGAGTCTTTCCCTCTCAGTCTGATTTTTTTTTAAAGGGGCCATCCCTTGACTAACTTTTTAAAGAATCCTATTCGCTGAATGGGTGCTGCCTCACTCAAAATGAAAACCTGAAAAGAGCTTAAAAGGGCAAGGTATCCCACTGCATCCTGGGTCATCTCCAGTTGTCCTGATTGATATCTGACTACCGCACCTAGATGGCTCTGAAGGAAAAAGTGAGGCAGGTGACTTTGTTTAACCCTCCCTCATTCAAATCAAAGTCAATTACAAGTTATGACATCATGTTCCTGCTGTCATGGTCCTCTTTAAGAAAGAAGGACTAACTACAACTACACTTATTAAGACCTTCCATGGCAAGAGAGACTTATAAGAACAAAAATGTGATTAAATAAATCCTTATGACTTCCAGAACTGAATACCTTAACTTTACTTACTCAGAGAGAAAGTGATTGAAACCATCAGTCTGTCTGGTTTCTCTAAGACACTATGGGATAAAAATAGAACTTCACGGAAATGTGGGAAAATATTAAGTCAAATATTGTTTCCTCATCCACTGAGGAGAGCAAAGAAACAAATTATTGAGCTTACCTTACTGGCCCCATGTGTTATCTAGTCCAAAAATAAATGGTAATAATGAGCTGTCTTTTTAGTAGAACTAAACCCACAACTGATAATTTATTGTAAATTTTTCATGGGAGTAAATTGAATATTAATGTCCACTTTTCAAATTTTTGGGGTAATTCCATGTCATGATTATTTTAGCTTTCATTTTTTTAAATCTATTATTATATAGGAAGTAGGCAATACTGGATTGTGCCTTGGGCTTGAAATCAGAAAGTCCTATATTCAAATCAAGTTTCTAATACCTATTAAATGTCATTTGATTTCTATGTAGGCAGCTACTCAGGAATTAGCTGCTAAGTCAGGTTGGGAGATGTTCCATTATTGGAGACAATAAGAAATAGCACTTCTGTGTGTTCAATATAGAAAGTAACAGAGTTAACATGGGACTCAGTACTCTTAAGCTTTCAAAATACATTTACCTTTGCAAAGATTGTATTTTAAATTTAGGGGGCATATGGAAAACTTCCAAATTCTTAATAGGATCATTATTTTTTCCCTTTTTTCATAAATGTCAAAACAATCTTTTATAGAGTACTGCTCAAATCTTAGAATGTGAAAGAAATGTAAATTAATTCTAGAACAATTGATGTATGACTCATAAAGTCTTTTTTTCCATATCTAAATCTAAGATTGAATGGTTCTATGATCTCAATCTTATTTGTACAAACTGAGGAATAATCAAAATAATTTATTTTCTTCAAGTTATTTGAAAAATATCTTGCTTGGGGTTGTTTATTTGCAGGAGGTAGATGGAAGAAATGGGACAAGAATTTATCAATTTCTAGGAAGAAAATATTTTAGGTAATTTTGAGAACAAAATGAGTTAATTTTTTTAAAGTAAGTATTATATTATCTCTTTCTCCCTTTAAACAGAAGTGCAAACACCAGTCATAATATATGCCGTGCCTGGTATTCATTAATGATATATGACCAACACACATTATTGCTGTTAATCAATCAGCTTTTTTTTTTCCTTTAGGAAGACTATATTTTGTTTTTATTTATTTACTCATTTTTATTTTTTGTGGGTGTGTTTAATTTTTATTGTTTTATTTTGTGAATTCCCCAAAGTCAATGAATTGCTTTAGCTGAATTTAGCTGATATACAGTTAAATCCTGATTAGTGCAAATAATGAATTGCCTGAGGTTGTCTCAATTCTTTGAATTTCTACTGTGTATTCCCCTGGGCTAGAACCATTTTGCATGTTTTACATAAGTATAACTTTGAATATAGCAAATTTTAATCTTTATTGAACTTAGCAAGTGATTAATTTCTTGTATTCATCAACTCCTAGCTGTATCCCATTACAATTTGGGGTCCAGGCTTGTGAGTTCAGTATTGTCAAACTCAAATAAAACAGGGATAACTAAAGTGTACATGAGAACCATGTGGGCCCCAGGTTAACTTAGTTTTAATATGTAATGTCTTCTATGTTTTGTTGTGTTTTTATTTATTTTATTAATTATATTTGATCTGAGTGTTTCTGGCAGCAGCTGGAGATTTGACACTTCTGGTATAGAGCTACTTGTTTAGAAAACTTCTTTGAACAATGAAAATAAACAATTGTCCTAGAATTATTAGTCTTAAGAATTCCATGGGGCCCTGAGCAGTGAGGGGATAACAGGGCCTCCTCACTCACACAGCTAGGAGGTGGCAGAAGAAACACTTTAACCCAAGTGCATATCTAGTAAGTGTGGAATTTGAACCCAAAGCTTCCTGATTCTAAATTTAGGCTTCCTTCTGGTCCTTGCTGTTAAAAGTGAGATTGTAATAATTTATTATGTTTTCACAAATAGTCTAGGAATTTCATTGTGCACACATCCCTTTCCCCAATATACTGGTAGAAAAAAAAAAAAACCTCAGTTAGGAAAGAAAAGGCAAATATAAACTCATCATCTCACCCACATGCTGTCAACAGATATTTCTTTCCACAGCACTTGCTAAAGGGGAAAATCTCTGTTTTTATAATCTATGGAAGCAGCCACCATTTCTAAAAGACTTATAAAATGAAGAAAGTCCTATCTATCATGAGTTTGTTGTCTAAAAAAGGATTACTAGGATGAAATAAAGTCAAGCAGCTCACTCTGTTGAGTAGTTAAGAATGTCTATCAAAACACTGATAAGAGTTAAGCAAGAGTATAGGAAGAAAATCTTTTAGGCAATTTTGAGAACAAACAAGAAGGAAGTCTCTCAAAATGTCAGGCTTGGGAGAGTTGGGAGAGGAGGAGTTGTTTTCCCCCAAAGGAGTCATTATTTTTGTTCATCCCCCCCCTCCCCCCTCATTTGCAAGCATGATGGCATATCAAATTACTTTTTCCTGTCATTATCCAAAGAGACCTTAGGAATCTTAGTAGAGAAAATGGGTAGTAGTGGCAGGAATATTTGTAATTATTTCCTAAGAACAAAACTGAAAGCACCACTTTTGTCTCTATTTGTGCAAACAAATAAAATGCTAATGTGTCTATTTACAGTGAAGATAGGGCTCAGAATTTGCTCTGTCCATTGTACCAGTCTGAGAGGACTTGTTGTAGTAGATAAAATGTTGAACCTGGAGTCAGGGAGAACTGGGTTCAAATCTGCTTTCATATTTCTTAGCTAAACAACCTTGGGCAAGTCACTTTACTTCAACTCTCTGGGCCTCAGTTTAACCATTTATAAAATCTGGAGTTGGACAGAATGATATCTAAAATCCTTTCCAGCTCTGAATATATGACTGTATGAATTCTGGTCATAAGCAAAGTTAGAAAAGTATCCCCAGGAAAGGACATAGGTATAAATGGTTCTTCATTTTGTGAACGTTCTTGTTATATTATCTTAGGCCTATGTGTGTGGTCATGTCCCATCAATAAAATCCAGGCTCAAGAAAAAATATGTTAATGAAAACAATTCAACAAGGAGTTTATAGGAGTTTATATCAGTTCAACAATAGGAAGTGTATAGACACATAGATATATGTCTATACACTCCTTTTTCTATTATTGAATTGATTTCATTCACACACCCTGTATTTCCATGGATTGTTTTTTCTTCCAACAAATGCATTGATTACGTACTCAATTTCTGAAGACACAAAACTGATGATTTATCTTTTCTTCCATCAGTGAGCCTTAATGCTTCACTAACCCCTATGAATTCTGGATGGCAATACAATTTCTCCTGAGCTAAGCTCATAATGGAGCCTTCACACTGAAAGAAAATGTCTTTCTCCCTTAAATTTTCACTTAACTCTTTTATTTTGTTAGCATTTGAAAGAATTCTTTTAAATATTATTTGTTCCAGATGGAATTTGAACCCACAATTTCTCGCTCAGGAGGTCAATGCCATATGTATTGAGTTACTGAGACTTCAACTCCTTTTGTAAACATGTCTGCCAAATCTAGGGAGTAAAATTGAGTGAATATGAGAGGAAAAAAAAGACACTGGCCCTCTCGTACTCCTCCCGCCTTCCATTTCAATCCTTAAAAAGAATGGATGCTGAAAGCTGATCTCTGTTATATTCCTTAGGTATTTAATGCGTGCCCCATGAGCATGCAGATTCTTAAATACTCAGGCACGAGGAGTTTGTTCAGGAAGTTCAGATTACAGAGAAAAAGAAGAAAGTCAGTATATTTTTTTTAATTTTGTCGTAGATTTTTTTGAAGTAACAATATTAAGTACCACGTACTTGAGAACTAGTAAAAATTTACTTTGATGTATCAGTTGGTTACAACAGCTTAAACTTAAAAGAACTAAGAATAGATATTAGTTTACAACTCAAAACCGTGTATTACAAGCTTTGCAGGCACTAAACCTCACCAGAGATAAAGACTAAATGTATGATCATTAAGCCTAGGATGTATGTACTTGAAGAAATTGGCTGGTACCTGGTAACTTGGTGGTGCCCTGGATAGAGTACTGAACCTGCAATCAGAATGACTGGAGTTCAAATCTGGTTTCAGACAGTGGGGTAACCCTGTGCAAGTCACTAAGCCTCTATTTACCTGAGTTTCTTCATCCATAAAATAAGGATAATGATAGTAGCTATTTACAGGGTTGTCATGAGGCTCTAATAAAACAGTAATTGCAAACCACATAGCACAGTTGTCCAAACATAGTAAGGATAACATATATTTTTGCTATTAGTAGTAGTAAAGCTTAGTTGGAGGGTCTAAGAATAATCTGGGGTGTTTCTAGAGGAAGTGATGGTACAGTGGTACGGTGGAGGAAGGTATTACTTAGGAAGCCCAATAGGAAGGTGGCAGACAGTGTTCCACACATGTCTGTTGGATCTAACGATCCAGAAAGACTGCTATATGATGAGATAGCATTACCCACTGAGAAGAATCATAAAATAGTACTATTCCTACCATTTTGGCAACCCAGGGCAGAGTTCCTTTCAAACATTTGTGATTATGGCCCTATTCAGGGCTATTAGAGTAATACTCAAATTCCTTTAACACCTTATATAGAACTAAATATTAAAGGCAAAAGAAACATTTCTTGTAAAAAGTATCTCCATCTTATTGTAACAGCAAGCACCCTAGCACACCCTGGATGGCTGCTAGAACAGATTCTTTGATTTGCTTTTCTAAAGGAAAGCAACTCAAAAAGGGTTAACAATCTTACTTTAATCAAACATATATTATTTACCTAGTTAAGGGGGGAAAGTCTGAACTTCAGAGAATACAAACAGAACTTGCAAGCAGAAAACCCAGAGAAAATAATACAATTCAGCATACCAACAGCCAGGGCTTCTAGCTGTCTGACCATAACTTCCATACAGTTATTTACCAGAGAGAGAAGCACCAACAACTAGGATTTCCAAGGCAGGGGGTTTAATGGCTTCACAGAGTCTCACCTGGTCAAATCAAACAACTCTCCCCATAAGTGAGCTCTAAAGCAAAACCTAACCTCAGAGCTATATGTAACCTTCTCCAGGGTTAAAGAACATCATAACCCTAGGGACACATTGACTAATAACAAAGTAACAAGGAGTGGGTCTCCCTGGAAAACAAACCTCCCCTAAGCAAGCCGCTCTGGTGGGCTCTGCTCCACCTTTCAGCAAACTCTTCCCACCACAGACTCCATGTGATCACCATCAATCTATTGGAGGCAGAGTATATTTTCAAATCAGGGAAGGTCCTCAAATTCACTCACTTTTATTAAGGGCCACAGAAAATCTTCAACTTATCGTTACCATTTCACTTGAGTACCTTTATAAAATTGCCAACAACAATTTACAGTTTTTCTTTTTAAACTTTCTCAACAATAGGCATAAATGGGAATAGTGCTTCTTAGTCCATAATAGTGTAACGGAATCAACAAAATGGATTTTTTGTTTTGTTTTGTGTGTGTGTGTGTGTGTGTGTGTGTGTTTGGGGATTTGCTTTTACTTTGTTTTGTTTTTGTTTAATTTTTTAGTGCAGCATTTCCTAATTCAACACTATTCTTAACTTAAGTACAAAAGCACAAGGCAAGTGAATTGAAGGACTCAGGCTTGACACATCCTTCAACTGTACCCTCTTTCACCTTATTTCTTTCTGCTCAGTGTACTACCATTCTCATGGTTACCAAAGTTTGCAAGCTTAATGCTCCCCTCAACTCATTCATTGTTTTCATAATTTGTTGTTTCTACCATCACAAAATCTCTCCTCTCTTTTCCATTCCCTTCTCTACAAACAAATGGCTGTAGTACATTATCCTTCATCAACTCATCACCCCACTACCATATTAGGTGCCTCTTTGGTCTCATTGCTTCAATTCTCTCTCCATGCCAATCCATCCTCTACACTGGTGCCAGAGATATTTTCTTCAAGTGAAGTTTGGATCATTTCTGTCCCCTTATTCAAGTGGTTCCCTCTTACCATACAGGTAAAATGTAAAATCCTCTGTTTAGCTATCTAATGTTTGCCCTTCATAGCCTTGTCCTTCCCTAGTTTTCTGATCCTCTTATATTTTATTCCTTTCCATGCAATCTGTAATCGATGAACATGCACCTACTTGTCAATGCTTGCACAAGACACTCCATCTCTTGCCTTTCACTGACTGTCCTTCATGTTTGTAATATTGTATCTCATCACTTCTGCTTATTAGTTTCCCTGGCTTCCTGCCGAACATTGTTAGTTCACTCTGTGTTTATCTCTCTTCTACACTCTATGTATCATGTACTTAGATAGTAATATATCTGTCATCTCCTTATTAGAATTAGAATGTCACCTTCTTTAATATATGTATGTGTGCACATATATGTATACTGTATATGTATCTGTGTATACACACATATGTATACATGCACACATACATGTATATGCACACACAAACACATAAAATGCGTAACTGATTGTTTGCATGCTGTCTCCCCATTAGACAATGAGCTATGATCTCCTTGAGAGCAGGAACTGCTGCTTGGTTGCTTGTTTTGTTTAGCTTTGGCCCTTCTTTGTTGAGCTTAGGGCTCAACACAATGCTCGGCAAATAGCAGACACTTAAAGAATACTTGTTGACTTGAGGACAATGACAGTGTCTTGTTTGTTTTTCTTGGTTTTGGTTTTGCCTTTCTCTCTACACCCAGCACTTAGCCTGGTACAAGCACATGCTTAGCTAATTCTTTTTGACTCACCAGGTATATCACTATGGCCACTACAAAGTCAGGGAAAGTGCCATTCTGAATTAATTCTCCATCCTTGCTGAATATCCTTTTCTTGATATTGTTGGGAAAACTGCCTTTGTTCAGTGTTTGGTGGTCTATATGAGTCTCTTTAGACGCTAATCCTGACCAAAAGGAAAGACTCAGAGCAAGTTCAGTGTTTGATATACTCAGGATTATAAAGTATTATGGGAGGGACTCTTTTTTTTTTAACTCCTCGGAAAACTTTAGAATTCTTTAATAGAAAATAGATTTGGACCAGTGTCTTGATTCTATATACCACACTAAGTTCAAAATGGCTATATGAGAGGAGAAAGAAAACATTTTTATTTATGGTTTTAATTTTTATACAGTCCTTTGCATATAGTATCTCATTTGAACTACATGACAACAACTCTTTGAGGTATGTATTATACATATTATTATTGCCTCTTCAAAGCAAGAATTTCAAGTCTTATAGAAATTACAATTTTCTCACTATCATACAAATACTGGTTCAAGATTCTAACCCAGGTTTTCTTAGTCTAGGACTCCTAATCCCTTTACTATGCAGACTATTTCCCTAGTCTAGGGGATTACCTCAAGGAAAAATAAACAAGCAACAAGAACTACAATAAAAAAAAATAAACACAAATTCATCACATTGAAAGAAAAGCTAATAGAATATTAAGAAAACCCATTAGACACTACAGTTTTCCTTAAGGTGTTAGTCCTGGGTCACCCCCTTCCTAAATTCTAAAAGCCTGTTTTGCTGGCTCTCCTAATACTTTATTTAGGATAATTCATGAAAAACCAGGTAAACTATCAGTCTTAATATGGAATTGACTGAGATATTCACTTCTTAGATGCAGTTTACTGAGTTGAGTTTGAAAAAAAAATATTTATTACCTTGACACCTACAAACCAGAGAAGAATACTCTTGAGGAGGAGTTTTACTACATGAAATTAGCACTGTCAGCAATAGAGCTTTCCAGTGTGAAAGGAACAATTATATTGCTATAAACAAAGCTGAGTTCAACAAAATGCTGGTTGTTTTTGGCTTCTAAAAACCCATAGGCCTACAAACAGCAGAAAATATGATTTACAGTAGAACACTAAAATCACAGGAAAGACTAAGTGAAATACTTTTAATGTTGACAGGGTTTTCCTGCCTAGACTGGGAAAATTGGAACCATTACTTCAGATTTCTGAACCCTAAAGCCATTCTGAGTATTTTTTAAAAGGCAAGAAGAGGGGTGGCCAGGTGGCTCAGCGAGTAAGAGCACCGGCTCCAGTGTTGGGACGACCTGGAGATCGAATCCCGGGCTCAGACACTCAGTACCACACCCAGAAATAACTGGCCGTGTAACCTTGAGCAAGTTACTTAACCCCGATTGCTTAAAAAATAAAAAGAAATTAAAAAAAAAAAGGCAAGAAGAAAAATAAAGTGAAGAGTGTTACTAGAAAACTCCAAAATTCCATCTCATCATTGAATCTAAATAAGACCAGACCACATATCTTATCTAAAATATCTTAGCTCAATTAAGTCCCTTTATTTATATATTAATTTGCTTGAGTCACACTCTTTTTGATTGTTTATTATTTTGTTTTTCTTAGTTTTAAGATTCTCATAGGAAAAGTCACTCTGCTGTACTGTAGGAGAGTCAGGATATACTGTGTTACTTGTCACAGCTACATGATCTCTCTATAGGGTTTACATTTATGACTTTAATTTTCAGTGTCATGTTCTTTCCAAATGCCAATAAAAACCAAGTTAAGGTATACAAATGCAAAAATAGTTGAATGTCTTACCTTTAATTGATCTGAAATTAAATGAACACTTTTTCAACAATCACTGTATTTTTCCCTCAGACCTTAAAAATAATAGAAAAGATTTAAACTTTGTAACATGATGAGGTGCTAACTTTATCTCCCAGTTAAATGAGAAATACCCTGTAGTTTCAAAGAGAACTGAGGAAAAAATTGGACTTCATAAATATACTAACAGCATAGTAAGTATGTTAATTATAATGAGAACTGTCTTGATCAAACAGAATAAAAAAAACAGAATTGAGTAAATCAGAAAAAGAAACAAGAAAACACAAACTTATTTCTTCTTGTTTCCCTGAGCAAAATGAAGTTAATTTTTCCAGACTTAGTTGTACTTTATACATTATTTTCTGAGACCTAAGAAATATATCCTGGGATGGGGAATGGGGAACAAAGATGGAGAAGTAAAGGCAGCAACCCAAATGAATTCTCCCAATATTCCCATCCAAAACATGTTAAAATAATAACACAAATCCAATTACTATTTGGTAGAGCCAGGATGAGACTTTTTCTGCCAAAGACAACTTAGGATGTCCCTAAAAAATATTAATGAAATCAGAGTGGACCTTGGCCCAAAATGTGGCACACAACAGCAATGAAACTTGGAAGAAGCTATGACAATGCCAGAGGCAGTTTCAGAACCTCTCAGTTCAGAGATGGTAAGGGGGTTAGACAACAGGATAGAACAAGACTACAAAGGAATTTTATTGGCCATAGGTGCAGGATCCAGTTATGTTTACTATAGACAGCTCTGGATCTCCATTCCAGTGAGAAGAAGAAAATTAACACTGTGGTCACAGGAAAATGAGGGTTGTAGAAAAACCCTGGAACAGCTGATCCAGCAGAAAGACAAGGTGCATCCATCTTGTAGCCCAGGAAGTTTGGGGGATTAACAAGAAAAAGTCATCAGAAAATGCTCTGATGGAAGGTGAGTGGTACAGGATCCATTACAAGCCAGTGGCAAGGCCCAGTTCAGCAAATGAGGGGGAAGTCCTGAGCCCCTGTAATGGAAATGCAAATTTGAAGATCTTCCTTGCCCTTAGGCCCTTTGATTGGCTTAAAAGACTCTGAGAACCTTCCTTGATTTGAAAATATACTCTGTCTCCTAATAGGCTGCATGTGGTTACATGGAGCCTGTGGCAGGAGGCTTGGTTTTCAGGAATGCCCACACCTTGATGCTGTGTGATTGGGCAGTGGGTCAAGAGGGTGGTTATAGTCTCTGACACAGGAGAAGGCTATATAATCCTTGATGTGAGGCTTTGCTTTGGGGTTCACTTTGAGAAGTGTTCTGTGATTTGATCAGATAAGACTCTGGGAAGCTGTTGTTGAGAGCCCCCTGGCTTTGAAAAACCCAGATGTTGATTTGGTATGGATGTAATGGTTGGACAGTTTGGAAACCTGTCTACTTGATCTGTTTCTCTGTCTTGATAATTCTGTCTGTATACTCTGAAGTTTGGGGTGCTGCCCTTTTCCCCCTGAACTAGGTAAATGATACATATTTGTCTGATTAAAGTAAGCTTGTTAACCCATATTGAGTTGCTTTCCTTTAACAAAGCAGATCTAACAACCTGTGTTGGCAGCCACCCTGGGGACACTGGGGTGCTTGCTGATACAGCACCAGGGTGATAGAGCAGGCAAGTGTCAACACCAGGATACCCATATGCCTTTGTGCAACCAGTCAGCCAGCCAACTATTGCTAAGAAAGCCACAATATGCACTGGTTGGCAGCCTCCAGTAGCCAAAACTCTGCTTGGTTCAGCACAACTCCAGGAAGCACAGCTCCAGGTAGACAGGCAACATCCAGCAGCTAAACCTTTCAGTGCTTCAAAGGAACCTGGATGAGCAGGCATTCTCAAGGAGCCAGACACTCCAACTCCACCCCAATAGCTTCAGTGTTGCTGAAACAAGCCCAGTACTAGGTAAGCTGCCAGTCCCAGAGGTCCCAGCACACAAAACCAGTGACCAGGTTCCTGGCTCCCAGCACAAGAAGCTTGGGTCAGTGCCCCCTGTGCTGTGGCAGGAGAGCTCAACTTAGAATCCAGGAAGTAGTAAACATGAGAGCAAAAAGCAAAAACAGACAATAACCATACATTCTTACTATTGGGACAGGGAAAATCAAAACACAAATTAGAAGAGGACAAAATTGTCAGTATAACTACATCTGATATTTCAAAGGAGAATATTAACTGATCTCCAAAACAAAAAGTTCAAGAAAGATTTTAAAAGTCAAATATGAGAAGTAGAAAAAAATGGGGAAAAGAAATGAGAGGTATGCAAAAGAGAATCAATAACTTGGAAAAGAAAGGACAGAAATTGACTGAAAAATACAGTTGGTCAAATAAAAAAAAATGTATGCTGAAGACAACAGCTCTTTAAAAAGTAGAATTGGCCAAATGGTAAAGGATGTACAAAAATTCACTGAAGAAAACTACTTTAAAAATAAAATGGTTCAAAATTAAAAGAAGATGCAAAATCTAAGTGAAGAAAACAATTCATTAAAAATTAGAATTGAGCCAGTGGAAACTAATGACTATCTGAGACATCAAGAATCAGTCAAACAAAATCAAAATAATGAAAAAATAGAATAAAATGTAAATTGTCACATTGAAAAAATAACTGTACTGGAAAATAGATCCAGGAGATATAATTTAAAAATGATTGGACTACCTGAAAGCCATGATACAAATGAAATACAAATATGAAAGGAAGGAAGGAAGGAAGGAAGAAAGAAAGAAAGAAAGAAAGAAAGAAAGAAAGAAAGAAAGAAAGAAAGAAAGAAAGAAAGAAAGAAAGAAAGAAAGAAAGAAAGAAAGAAGAAAGAAAGAAAGAAGAAAGAAAGTAGGAAGGAAGGAAGAAAGTAGGAAGGAAGGAAGAAAGAAAGTAGGAAGGAAGGAAGAAAGTAGGAAGAAAGAAAGTAGGAAGGAAGGAAGAAAAAAGGAAGAAAGGAAGGAAGGAAGGAAGGAAGGAAGGAAGGAAGGAAGGAAGGAAGGAAGGAAGGAAGGAAGGAAGGAAGGAAGGAAGGAAAAAGCTGAACAGTTTCTTTAAGAAGTCATCAAGGAAAACTGACTTGAGGTCCCAAAACCAGAGATCAAAATAGGCATCGAAAAAATCCCTGATCATCTCCTGAAAGAAATTCCAAATTGGAAAACACCTAGGAATATCATGGACAAATTCCAAAATTAACAGGGCAAAGAAAAAAATAAATAATGCAATTAGCCAGAAAGAAACAATTTAAATATCATGGAACCATAGCCAGGATTACACTGTATTTTGCAACTTCTACATAAAAAATCTGAAGGGTTTGAAATATGATATTCTGTGATATCATGATATGATATTCTGTGATATCATGATATGATATCACAATGAAGCTTGGTTTACAACCAGGGATCAACTACTAAGAAAAATTGAGCATAATCTTTCAGAGAAGGAAATGGATATTCAATGAAATAGGGGACTTCTAAACCTTCCTGATGAAAAGACAGACTATTTTATTTTCAAATAGAAATAGGCTTTCAATTGATTGCATAATAGAATTGAAAATCTGACTTTGAAACACACACACACACACACACACAAACATGTCATTCAATAAGGGCAAACTGTTTGCATACCTACAAGGTATTATGATAGACGTAACTCTTGAGAAATGTATCTTCACTATGACATTTAGAAGGTGTATACATAGAGGGCAGAGGTATAATTTCAGTTTGATGTGAAGATAAAAAAATCTAATTAAGTGGTGAAAAGGGGATTGTAAAGGAAGAAGAGAAAAGGAGGATGTAGAAAAGGGTAAATAATATCACATGCAGAGGCATAAAAACATATTACAATAAAGGGGAAAAAAGGGAGAGAGATTAAATTTGTGTAAATCTTATTCTCATCAGATTTAGCTCAAAGAGGAACTAACACAATCAGTTTGGCATAGAAATTTAACTTACCCTATAGGAAGTAGGAAAGAAAAGGCAAAAGAAAAGGGAGGAGGTGGATAAAAGGGTAGAAATAAATAGTGATAGAAAAGGTGAAGAAAAAGGAGTGCATGACAGAAGGATAGAAGGAAGAACAGATTGAGGGAGGTGGTGGTCAAAAACAAATTACTAAATTTATTTTTTTCTTAAAATGGGGTTATATTTTGTTTTTAAAACTTTTTCTCTATTTATTTTTTTAAATTTTAAATTTTGAATTCTGATTTTTTTCCATCAAAACTTTTGCCCACTTATGGAGAAAGCAAGAATTATGAGAGTAATAACACATATGAAATTGTGCATATGTATGTATGTATGTATTTATGTCTGTAAATGCATACACACATCAATATACATTGACTCCATAAGTTCTTTTTCTGGAAGGGGAGAGTGATTTTCACCATAAGTCCTTCCAATTGTCTTAGATAACTATACTAATCATGCTTCTCTTTAGTCTTATATTTCAAAGTCAGATTTTCTATTCAGTTCTTGTCATTTCCTCAGGAATGCTTGAAAGTAATCTATTTCTTTAAATATTCACTTTTACCTCTGAAGTATTTTACTCAGTTTTTCTGGGTAGGTTATTCTTGGTTTAGATCCTAGCTTCCTTTATCTTTCATAGTATTGTAACTGCAAAATCTTGTGTGACCCTACCTGTGACTCTATGGCATTCAAGATGTTCCTTTTTGGCTACTTGAAATATTTTCATTTTGATTTACGTGGGAGACCTGAAATTTGGTTATAATATTCCTGGTAATTTCCTTTTGGGGTATCTTTTAGTAGGTGATCAGTGGGGACTTTGTAATCTATTTTAAGCTCAGGTTTGAAAACATAAGGGCACTTTTTAAAAAATTACTTCAAATTTTATGTCTAGCATCTTTTTCTTTTTGATGATGCGTTTTAAGGTAGTTCAAAAACTATGAAATTTTTTTCTCATCAATCTTTGTTCTATGTCATTTGTTTTCCCAATGACTTATTTCAGATGTTTTTTTTTTATTGTTTTGATGTTCTTTTTTTAATTTAATGGTATTTTATTATTTCTCAGTACTATGTAAAAAAAGACCTTCATTTTTACAAGATTTTGACTTCTAAATATGTCTCCTCCCCTCTCTTTCCTCCCCTCTTCTGAAAATGATAGACAATTTGATATTGTTTATACTTGCACTATCATGTAAAATATTTCCATATTAGTCATACTTGTGAAGAAGAAATAGTTCAAAAGGAAAAAAAAGACAAGGGAGAATAAAGGAAGTTAAAAAATTGCTTCAATCTGAATTCAGAGTCCATCAATTCTTTATCTGGATATGGATAGCATTTTCCTTTGTGCTTCTTTTGCTGATGAGAAGATCTAAGTCATTCATAGTGGAATATCACACTGCTGATACTGTTTAACATATTTTGCTGTTTCTGCTCCTTTCACTTTGCATCAATTCATTCAAGTATTTCCAACTTTTTCTGAAGTCTGTCTGTTCATCATTTCCCATTATATTCACATACCACAGCATGTTAAGGCATTCCCCAAATGATTGCCATCCCCTGAATTCCCAATATTTTGCCACACACACACACACACAAATGTTGTGTTTTTGCACATGTAGGTCCTTTCCACTTTTTTATGATCAGTGTCTCAATTTTCCTACATCCCCCGATAATATTTATTAATTTCTTTTTTTGTCATGTTTCTCAATCTGATAGGTGTTGAAGTGGCATTTCATAGTTGTTTTAATTTTCATTGCTCTAATTAGAAGTGATTTAGAGCACTTCATACACCTATAGATAACTGATGTCTTCATCTAAAAAATCTTGTTCATATCCTTTATCCATTTATCAATTGTGCAATGGATTGAATTCTTATAAGTTTGACTTATTTCTCCATATATTTGGGAAATTATTCCTTTATCACATGTTTGCCATACAGATTGTTTCCTAGATTTCTGTTTCCTTCTATTTTTATCTACAATGGTTTTAATTGTAGAAAAGTTTTTGTAGTTAACGTAATTAAAATTATCTATTCTACCTTTTGTATTGTTCTCTATTTATCATTTTCATGTTTTGTCATGCTAGCCAATCTGCTAGATGTGATTTGGTACCTGAGAGCTGCTTTAATTTGCATTTCTCTGATTAGTAGTTATTTAGAACATTTTTCAATATGACTGTAGATAGCTTTTATTTCATCATCTGAAAAATGCCTGTTCATATCCTTTGATCATTTATCAATCAGAGAATGGCTTATATTCTTATAAATTTGACTCAGTTCTCTATATATTTTAGAAATGAGGCCTTTGGGGGCGGCAAGGTAGCACAGTGAGTAAGATCACTGACCCCAGATTTGGGATGACCTGGGATCGAATCTGGGCTCAGACACTTAGCATCCACCCAGAAACACATAGCTGTGTAACCTTGATCAAGTTACTTAACCGCAATTGCTTAGGGGCAGCCAAGTGGCACAGTGAGTAAGAGCACCAGCCCCAAAGTAAGAATCACCTGGGATCAAATTTGGGCTCCTATACTTAGCCCCACACCCAGAAGTAACTGGCTGTGTAACCTTGAGCAAGTTACTTAACCCCAATTGCTTAGGAAAAGAAAGAAAAAAAAAGAAATGAGGCCTTTGTCAGAGATACTTGTTGTAAAAATTGTTTTTCAACTTTCTTCTTCTTTTCAAATCCTGGTTGAATTCGTTTTGTTTATGCAAAAACTTTTTAATCTAATGTAATCAAAATTATCCATTTTCATTTCATAATGTTCTCTATCTCTTGTTTGGTCATAAATTCCTACCTTCTTCATAGACCTGATAGGTAAACTATTTTTTGCTCTATTTTGACCTTATCTTGTTATATGGTGTAAAATGTTAGTCTATGCTTAGTTTTTGCCATACTATTTTCCAATTTTCCTAGAAGGATTTTGTTTTGATTAAATAGTGAGTTCTTATCCCAGAAGCTGGGGTTTGGGGGTTTATCAAACATTAGATTACTATAGTTATTGACTACTGTGTCTTGTGTACCTAACCTATTTCACTGATCCATCATTCTTTGTAATGATTGCTGCTTTATAATACAGTTTTAGATTTGGTACAGCTATGGGGTGGATTCTTTCAATACATATTTTTCCAGCTGGTTCCAAGATATCAGGGATGCTTTCCTTCACTTTCTTGATAGATGTTGTCCAAGTTTTTCTTTTGATTATGGCTTTCAGGTAGTCCCATGCCTCTGATAATATCTCTCCTGGATCTACTTTCCAGGTCAGATGTTTTTCCCATGAGGTATTTTACACTTTCTCCTTTTTTTTTTTTTTTTGGTTTCTTTTTTTTTTTTTTTTTTTTTTTTCTGACTGATGAGTCTCATAGAATCATTAGCTTCCACTGGCCCAATTCTTACTTTCAGGGTGTTGTTTTCCTCAATTAGCTTTTGTACTTTCTTTTCCATTTGGCTAGTTGTACTCTTTAAGGAGTTGTTTTCTTCAGTGGATTTTTGTATTTCCTTTTTTTATTTGGCCAATTATAGTTTTTAAGCAGTTTTCCAAGATGTGTCTGTTTTCTTAATCTTTCTGGATCATTCTTGATTATTTTTCTGACTTTTCTTTTACCTCTCTTATTTCATTTTTAAGCACCTTTTTGAGATCTTCCATGAGTTCTTTCTGGGCTTGAAACCACTTGAAAACTTTCTGGTTTTCTTTGGAGTTTTGTCCATAGCTGTTTTTGTTTTTTTGTTTTTTTAAACAATGGGGGTTAAGTAATTTGCTGGAGGTTATGTGGCCAGTTATTTCTGCATGAGGTGCTAAGTGTCTGAGCCCAGATTTGATTCCCAGGTCATCCTGACACTGGAGCCGGTGCTCTTACTCACTGTGGTACCTGGCCATCCCGACCACAGCTGTTTTCACATTATTTTCCTCTTCTAAATTTGTGTCTTGGTCTTCCCTGTCACCATAATAAATTTTAATGGTCATATTTTTTGTTGTTTTTTTTGCTACTCTTTTTTTTGGCTTTTTTTTTCTTTTCTTTTACATTTGATTTCTATTACTAGGGTAGAAGAGGCCTTAGGTATTTACCTGGTGCTGTGCTGAAGTTACCCTGAGACACATGGGAAACCCAGCATGTGGTGCTATGTTGAGCGGGTGCTTTGGCAGTATAGCTGGCTTTTCTGGAGGCTGTTGGGGTCTGACAGCTTACATTTTATTGAGCTAGGGTCCTAGTGGTAGTGTCTTGTATGTGCTGATGCATGGTGGTGTATTTCTCTTTCCCCGGTGCTGCACTGAAGCACCTGAAGGCCTGGCCCATGGAGGATGACTGTTTGCCCTGGGATGTGTTGAAACATGCAGAGTTCTGGCCCCTGGAAGATGCCTGGAGGCTGCACTGAAGCACAGGGTGGTTCATGGAGTTCGAGTCTGTTGTAAGACTTCTGAAGGGTCCTGGTGTTTGCATTTGCATGTTGCACCACACAGGTTGTAGAAAATCCCACTAGTTTGCTGACGTGGGGTTTGATGCTGATTTGCTAGGATATTCCCTGTCCTGAACTTTGCTGCCTTTTTACCATAGTGAAATGAGCCTTTCTTGCCAACCCTCCAAGTCTCCCAGGCTAAAAGACCAATCCATATAATCTTTCTGTTGTCTTTGGCCTTCTAGGATTTGTTTTGGATTCTATTTTAGAAATTTTTGGAGGTAATTATGGGAAAGTTGAAATTTTTTACTGTTTATTTGTTATCTTGCCTCCTGGTAGTCAGAGATCAGCCATAATTTCATTGATTTATTTATTTGTTTATATAACAATATTTTCATGGGGTGGTTTTCTTGGAATTCTTTTGGGGTTTGTAAGCAATTAAAATTGTTCATATTTTCTCTGTGTCCTTGAATTTAGTTGTTTTTTTTTCTTTTTTTCTACCTGTACTTCACTGTGTTCTTCTGAGGTTGTGTTTTGATCCTCACTGCCACAAATGTCATTTCCTATGATCAGGTAATTTTATGGTTACTTGCTACTTTTTTCAGCCTATTATTTTTACTTTTAACTTCATGTGAAAGTTGGGCTCTGCTTCCATTTTCAGAGGCATTTCTATGCTTCTTACAGTTTTTGGTTCCTTCAAATTAGTGTGACTATGAAGAGTGGTCCTTGCTCTCCTGTCCTGTGCTCTAGTCTGTGAACAACCACAAGTGCTTTTCTCCATTCTGTAACTGTGACCAGTGCCCTTGTTTCCTTGAAGCCACAAGTGCTATTGTTCTTTATATTCCTGGAAGTGTGATTCAAGGTTCTGCTCCCCTGTGGTCACAAGCATCAGTGCACCAGTTCCGCTCTTCACTCTGGAACTGTGGCCCAGAACTGTGTAAGAGGAATCCTACAGGGCCCTTCACCCAGTGGCAGCAAAGGATCCTCTGTACTCTCCTTCTAACTAGTTGTCTGATTTCCTTCCCCACATTACTCCCTTACCCTTTGTGAGCTGAGAGTACCCAATCAGAGCTCACTGATACATCCACCTCTAAGTACTGTTACTGACTTGCTGAGATATAGATGGCTTATATGCCACTGTACTCCTTGCCGACTACAGCTCTGGTGAGACAGACATTTCCTACAAATGTTCAAAGTTATGGTAGACAGAAAAATTGTTTCACACCAATCTTATGCTGATTCTGCCACTGCAGAAATCAATTTGAGGTCTTATTTTGAAGGGAATTTAAGTGAGTTCAGGTGACTTCCTACCTTACTCCTCAAACTTTGTCTCTATGTTACTGTGATAGTAATGGAATATAAAGATCCCCCTGTATTGGCTTGGTTTTTGGTTTGATTGTGTTAAAACCCAGAGCTTGTTAATCCCACTTGTGGGATGGACTTGTTGATGTGAAAAGAGAGGGCTGAACTGGGAGGAGCTGGTGACATAGATTTGGAAAGACACAAGAGAGAGGCAGAAGAACTTTTTGGAAGCAGCATCTTGGAGGCAGAGAGAGACTGAGAGGATTGTTGAGGGCCACTTTGAATTGCCCAGACTTTTGAGAGCTGCCACCCAGAGCTTCCAAGGACTGAGGAGACATGGCTGTTATGCTGGTACTTTGTCTGTTTTGATGTTGTTTTGCCAGATTTCCCCACTGGTGAAAGACAGTCCTGTTGGTGCAGAATTCTGGGAACCTTGCTGTTGGTTCACAGCTCTTGAGACTCTTCTGCAGACAGAGAGTGAATTCTTTCCACTGGTGAAGGACAGTCCTGTTGCTGCAGTGGTTTGGGAACCTTGCTGTTGGTTCAGAGCTACTGAGACTGTTCTGCAGACACAGAGTGAATACTGTCCACTGGTGAAGGACGGTGCTGTTGTTGCAGAGAACTTGGAACCTTGCTGTTGGTTCAGAAGCCCTGAAGAAGGATTTTCTTGTTGTATGTTTACAGAAAACCTGGAAGAGGGTTTTTCTAAAGTTTTCAGGGGTTCTAGGACTATTCTGCAGACAGAGAATGAATTAATGAAGAGACTGGCAATGTATCTTGTGGCCTTGCTAAGCTTTGTCTCCTCAGGAACAAAGATTGCTGAGAACTTGCCTCATGTCAAGATGAAGAAAAGACCTCCATTTGGGTATTAAATACGTTGCTTAAGCTTGTTTTAACTCTGGGGTAGATTCAATTGTGATCCAAGGGTAGGGAACTTTTGACATTTTTGTTTGCTGTGATTGAACAAATGAATGTACTTTACTTATGATTGCAAACTAATCTCCATTTTAGAACAGGGACTTTGTGATTGATTGAATGAATGTAATGTCCAGGGGTGGGGTGATACTTGATTAAATCACACTTGGGGGTAGTACTTGGAGATCATTGAATCACACTTACTAAATGCTGTATTTTGAATGATGTCATATTTTGATCTTTTCTGTTCTTAATTTTTCACTGAATAAAATGGAGAGCACCTATGCTGGTATTTTGAAACTTGGGAAGTTGCCTTTGCTTGGCATTACGTTACATTACAGTTACTCATTTTTTTTAGGTAATTGTTGTTAAGTGATTTGTCCGGGATCATAAAGCTAATAACTTTATGGATGGATTTGAACTCATTTCCTCCTGAATCTAGGAGTGCTCTATCCACTGCACCACCTAACTGCCCATCAGCCAATAAGTTTCAAGAATTATATAATGATACTGAAATTTTTCTCTTGGCAAATGAAATTATTTTAGCCATTTCTGTTTTAAACAATCAATCAACAAGTTTTATTAATAAACTACTATGTGTCAGTCAATGTACTAGGCACTAGAGAAAAGGGAAAAAAGTGACAATTATATTGCAATTATATGTACATGTATAAGTAAATTTCTACTATGACTAAGATGCATTCATCTATTCCTGACAAATATATAATGTAGTAAAAGAAGATCTAAATTTGAGGCAAAAGTTTGGGATCATGAGTTCATTTATTTGTAACTAAACAGGACCTTGGAGATCATATGGTTTAACCCCATCATTTTATAGATGTGGAAATTAGGTTGCACAGATTTAAAGTGACGTGACTGATGTTACTCAGATGACAAATTAAAGACCCAGGATTCAAACACAGGTAGTCCTACTCTAAATTCAGTGCTGTAATACCATGTTGTTAGCTGTATAACCATAGTCAGATACTTCATCTTTTTTTTTTTGGATAAGATTAAATGAAATAATATACAGTAAAGAGATTAAGCAAGTATGTAAATTCCAAACTGTCTAATGATGATTATCATCATCATCATTATTATTTTCTCATCTGCAAAATGGGGGTATTAATACTTATCTATTACATGTACTTCATTTTGTGTAGATCAAATGATATAATGTTTTAGGAGTATCAAATATAAAATATTTATAAATTTATATTAATATTGTCATTTGGATATAGTAAAAAAGCAATGGAAGCTTCTTTTGAATTTTCAAACTCAATTTCAAATGAAATTAGATAGACAATGAAAAAGTAAAATATCTCAAGAGAAATGTAACAAATCATCAAATTCTGAGAAAATGTAATTATCAGAAAAAATGCCATTTGGGGTACAAGAAAAAAAAGGAAAATGGAACAGGCAAAGAGACATATAATATGTTGATTAAATCTGTGTCTATATTGCCATGATTAATAAGGATCAGGGAGCATTAGGAGATTTGAAACCAATTTCTAAAAAAGAGAAATTTTAAATTTTGTCGTGATTGCTAAGTTTCAGAAAAATAACACATACCAGGAAAGCCAAGCATAGAATGTAAAAGTTGAAAAGGAGTCTTAGAGGTCTTCATCGAGTCTCCAGAAGAGTTGAGAAGACTGAGGCACAAAGCAGTTAGGTAACTTGAGGAAAGTAATAAAGTTATTGAGCAACACTATAAATTGGTGAGAAATACATTGTATCATGTGTCACTAAGTTTAGAACATTTTTTCCCTTTTCTTGAGAAAATGTTCAGGAATTCCCCACTGAACAAATAAGTTTTGTGACTGAGAAAGTGGAGGCAAAAAACATATGGCACAGACTTCCTGCCTTTACAATAATGCCTCTGAGCAACACTGCTTCTCTTGAAGTATGTAATGAGTGAATATGGATATATCAAAGCAGCCTGAGACACTGAGATACTTCTGGGGAAAACAAGACAAAACAAATAAACAAACAAAAAACCCAAATAAACATTTAAAGATCAGATAAATTAATTCATTGTAGTAGAAGGGTAGATAATAGAAAGAATCATTCCGTGGAATATCAGGGAGAAGAATAAATATAGATTATATATTTGGCATTTTAACAGATTTATTTATTTATTTGTTTGTTTATCTATCTGTCTATCTATCTATTTATTTGGAGGTGGAGACATACAAAGACAGACACAAAACAACAGTAATGATAGTTAGCTTTTATATAGTGCTTTAAGATTTTTGAAGCATTTTATGTGTATCATCTAACTTGATTATTCAAATATGAATTCAAACTCAAGTGGCCTCTAGATCCTGCTTCAGATATTTTCTAGCTATGTAATAGTACTTATCTTAATCTATCCAAATAGAAAAAAATGTGACTCATTCATCAATGACTATGGTCTTTGGAAATGGTGGTTACTGTTTAGCTACTCTAACTGAAAATAGATAAAATTACCATTCAAGGACACCAGTTTACAATTGTCATATTCACAGTCATTATAATTTCTCTAATCATTTATTTTATTGAAGTCCAGATTATTTGCATCAACTTTTGTGAAAGTCACATACTGTAAAAATAAATGGAAGTAGATAGTTTATCATACAAGTATATTGAATAAGCAACCATAACATGCTATGATTTGTTGCCACTCATATATTTCACTTACTTGGATGACACAAAGAAGCATTTGAAATTCCACCTTTACAAATTAATTTATTTGGCTAAAGTCTCATTTTTCAGAAATCCTTCCTTAAAATATACACACACTTGAGAGAGGTTGCCATAAAGAACCTCAGAGGTCATATAGTCCAAAATATACCTAGTAGTGGAGGGGACCCATTCTTTTCAAAGGGCTCACATTCCACTCTGTGACAGTACTTAGAGGCTGCTGCCTATAGGTTTAATTGCACAAGCTACTAACAAAACCAGTGAGGATTGAAGGAAACAGATCTGGTCAAACAAGGAAATCTCAGGCTGTGGTTATAGCAGCAAAATGGAGGTTTCCTAGGGAATTTGGTTCTCTTTTATGACTTTATAGTCAATAGTTACTCAAATTCCTGGCATTGTGCTCTGTAACCAAGGACAGTCCTTCAACAGCAAGAATTCTAAATCTTATTTAGGAAGCCCTGAATCCAAGAGGTAAGAAGAAGATTCTCATTCCAATAAGGTCTTCATGCTACAATCAGATGTAGGACTCAATGGAGATAATGGCTAAGTCCTGTCAATGCTATAGCTTGAACTAGTGCTATTAGAACATTTTTTTCCCTTTTCTTAAGAAACTGGTGAGGAATTCCCCACTGTACAAGTAAGTCTTGAGAACTGAGAAAGTATAAGAAACCCATGGGCCTTTGGATCAGGCCAAGTTGAGGGCATGTGAAAGTGGGAGCTAGAAATAAAAGCAAAATATTTCTTCTCTCTCTTTTTTGTTTTGTTTGTTTTGTTTTTCTTCCTCATGCCTCATTTCATTAGTTATAATTCTTCTTTATGACATGAATAATGTGAAAATATATTTAATATGAATGCATATATAGAGCCCATATCAGATTGTATACCATCTTGTGGAAAGGGGAAGGGAGAGAGAGGGAGAAAATTGAAACTCAAAAACTTGTGTAATGTTGCGAGCTAAAAATAAATAAATGTTTTTTTTATGTAAAAGTAGATAAAAGTGTAAACAAACAATTTCAATGTGTAAGGAGTGTTTAGACAATGTTTATTTATTCATTAAACAATTTATTCTACATCATCTTTCAAAGGGGTTTGAGGTGATTTTGAAGTATAAAAGTGCTTTAATGTTTTCATGAAGTGGTATCTTATCAACATAGAAATTCCTTCCAATGATTCAGATGCTAGCTAATTATTTAATTTTATAGTACTAAAAATAATAATAAATAAAAGGATAAAACACAATAGAGAATGCATACTAGGAATATAGGTTCTTTCTATTAAAGTAACCATAAATTTGGTATAAGTCACTATGTTTAGACAAAAAAAGAGTTTCACTGAGAGGGTACATAGCACCAAAGAATACCATCTTAACCTCCCACTAAGTTCTATAAATTTATATATAACCTGCACACTAGGTTAGACATTCTGGCTTTTATGTATTCTCACTTCTAAGTTGTCTGGAAAAGGTTACTCTCCAAGTCTCCATAACAATAATACCTTTCATTTATATAGTTATTGAATGTTTCTTTAGGTTTATAAAATGTAATCATCTGATAATGGAGGACAATATCTGATTCTATGTGCTTAACTGATGTTGGGTACCTCCCAGAGCTACTAAATCGATCTTTTATTTCCCAACTGACTGCTCTCCTGCACTTCATGTTCCTCAGAAACTCATAATTTTGCAAGAAGAAATTAACACTGAAACTCACATCTCCTCAATATTCCTTGCCTCTGAGATGCCCTCCTTCCCTCTGATTGGACTTAGTTGGAGGGTGGAGTTGGGGAGTTCTTTCCAGATCTGTCACTATTTAAGAAGGGTCACAAGGATAGCTACCTAATTATTTTCCCACCTCATTGTTGCCCACTTCAGTTATCTCATTCATGTAATCTCTGCCCCTTTAGTTTTCTTTTTTTTTTCTTTTCCTGTGCAAATAGATTGTGAGCTCTGTCAGGGCAAATTGTGTCTTTTGCCTTTCTTAATACCCTAAATGCATAGCCCATTGCGTGGAACATAGTATGTACTTAATAAATATTTATTGACTATAATTATCCATTCATAAACTGCATTAATCATTAGTTTTCAAGAATTGTGGGAATTCCAACAACTTGTTGTGTCTCCATTGTATTTTATAAAACACCACCAAATAATGGGCAGGGTTCTGTGTTCATGGAGATAACAGTTAGGAAGTCCTAGTTCTCTAGAACTCAGATTTTCTAGCAGATAAAAATGGCAATAGAAAGCCACTGAAAGTTTTTTTTTTTTGTTGTTGTTCGTTTGCTTTGTTTTATTTTGTTTTGTTTTTTACTAAGAGAGAAAAGCAATACAGTGGAAATGATGCTGGATTTGAAGTCAGAGGACTTGGCTTTAGAGATTTGCTCTTCTGCTCTTTGATTTTCAGCAAGTTACTGAACCATCTGTTTTTTTCATAAGAAAAACAACGAGTTTGGATTAAGTCATCTCTAAGGGTTGGATATTTCCAGTTCTAGATCTATGGTTCTAATAATGTTACAAGAAGGTGATATGATTAGCTGTTAGTGGAAGCATTGCCCACACTATGAAACCATGCACATTTGCAAATATTTAGGAGTATTTTTGATACCTCCTTTATCCCACATGGTGGTAACTATTAGCATCCTTGAGTTTATAAATGAAGAGGAAATTTATTTGAACTGCCTGATATTTACACAAAGCTGAGCTTAGAAGTTCTTGAAAGTATTTATAAATACTTGTTTATTTTCCCCTCTCAGTGGCTCTAGAATATATATCTAGAGTATACCTTCAAGAACAGTGTGAGACAAGCAGACATACTGCCCACTATTTGCCTTCTTACTGATTCTTCCATTCTAAAGTATTGGCAGTGCCTTAAAAAAGGAACAAAGTTTTAAAAATAAATAACAAAACATTTTTTTATTAATGCCAGCATAAGCAGAAATCAATCCTGCTGTTAATGCATTAGCCTATTAAGTTTTACTACTGTTTTCAGAATAAAATTCTACATAAAATTTTATAGAAAAAATATATTTTTATAGAATTTTATAGAATAATTTTTATAGAATAAATTTCTAGATTTTATAGAATAAATATCCTCATTTGTTTTAAATAACTTGGGATTCTAATATTGCCAAATGTATATGAATCTATCTCCCATACTTTCCTTGGATTTTATTTGTCCAACTAAGTCTCATTCATAAAAAAGAAGTAAAAAGAATATCAGATTTGGAGCCAGAAGGCCTGCAATTAAAACATGCTTTTGCTACTTTCTTCCTATGACTGGCCAGGAGATTAATTTGGGTCATAATTTCTTGATTTACCAAGCATGAATAGGATAAAGTCAGGGGTTCTTATCTTTTTTATGTTATATAACCCTTTGGCAGTCTAACAAAACATATGGATCTCTTCTCAAAATGAGAATGAACAAAATAAAATACATAGGATCGCAAAGGAAGCCAATTAGATTGAAATGTATTTGTCAGAAGATTAAAAATTCTTGAACCATGGAACTAAGGCCTTCTAGTTTTAATTTTCTAAGAAATAAAGAGAAGCACTTGTAAAATATTTTAAGACCAAAAATTAGCTATAATGACGTGATTATTCTAAGCCTTTATGGTTAAAGATATTTGTGTCTTATTTATTGCTTTTTTTAATATGACCTTATTATCTTAGAAAAGAGTGTTAGGTATTGTTTTTTAAAAGTCCTGTAAAACTGTTGTTCCTAATTTGAAAAAAGAAACTAAGAAAATTGGTGAGATTCCCAAGAACTGGAAGAGGATGAACATTCCAGGGTTTTTTGTTTGTTTGTTTGTTTTTTTCAATACAGAATGAAGTTTGCAAGTGCTAGCAGGACCTATTTTTTTCCAGAGAAAAACAAGGTACTATGAGAAAGATGGTTTGTGGACATTTTGAAAGAAAAACAATGATACTTAAGAGCTGGTTTATCTTCATTAAATTTAGGCCATTTCAGACTAACATTAGTTGCCTTCATAGTATAATTCAAAAAAGATTCAACTGATGTAAAATATGTTTAGATTTTAGAGCTCATATTATAAACTTTACCATGTTATCATTGTGGACAAACAAGAGAGTTGTAATATACTAGGGAGGATGTAGACATACTTGAATGACCAGACCTGTGTTATAATAATTAATGCATTAATTTCTGCCAGTAAAGAGGAGAAAAGGGGAATGGTGAAAGGATCATTTGTTCACTGTATGACATTCAGCATTTTTATTAAGTTTTTGATTGAAAGAATTGCTTTTCAATTTGTCAGATGATCAAGGGGCAGTAACATATTAGCTAATAGACAATGGATCCCAACACCTTAATGCAAATAGATGCACAAACTAATTGAATCAGATGGAATTTAATAGTGGCAAATGGGAACATAACCTTTGGGTTTGAAGAAAATAACTGAACAAGCACAGCACTGGGGACAGACAGCTCAATAGAAATTCATTACAAAAATATGTGAGGACTTTACGGTCTTGCAAGCTCAATATGAATCTATAGTATACAACATGGCAGCACAGAAAGTTAATGATAGTGAGCCAGTGCTCAGGGAAGAAAAAGTAATAATTTTCCAACACTCGATCCTGTTCAAGCCACATCTAAAGAATTGTGCTTGGCATTGAACACCATGTTTAAAAAAAAAGTATTGAAAGTTTTGAAAGAGTCCAGAAAAAGGCAACTAAGATGATGGAAAATGTACAATAAAGGAATAGGTGGCAGAATCGAAGGCTATGTAGGCTGGAAAATTGATGAAAAGGTGCCCATTGATAGTATCCGTTAGTATTTGAAGAACTTTTTATATAAAGGAAATGTCCTATTTATTTTTGATCTTAGAATGAATAACTTAAAGTAATGAGACATACTTGCAAAGAGACAGATCTAAAGACATGGTGGGAGGAGGAGGGAACTTGACAATTTCAATTATCAAAAGGTTGAATGGACTGACTGAAGGTCAGATTGCAAGACAAATTGTTAGAAATATCAAAAGTAAATTCTTTTCCCACATGGGCTGCACTTGATTACCTCTGCAGTTCCTTCCAACTCTGTGATTCTGAGATCTTAGCATATAAATGCTTGAATCAACACTATTAGAAGGGAGAGAGAAAAAGAGAGAGACAGAGACAGAGACAAAGACCATAAATATTATTTGAAATGCAATTCATATTATTTGCTTTACTTGGATTGCTTATAACAATATAGCTCTGTACTTAAGACATAATTAAAGGTTTAAATTATTGATCCATCTTAGAATTCCTTTTTATATATGACCTTGATCTCTTTTTAATTTAGCTGGCCTTTATTACTTTTAAACAGTGACTCAATCCTACTGCATGAAAATGAAAATAAAATCATCTAAATAAGAACTTTTAAATATGGCAACAGTTGTAGAAATAAGGTACAATCTGCCACATTTGGACATTAAAAAATAAATTTTGGAATTTTTCTTTCTAAATATGGTTATAGTTTCCATATTGTGACTTTCCACATCAAGGTTTTGATGTAGAGGCATAAGAAATGAAAAAGGGACTTTGAGGGAGTTTTGTGGAAACCTCACATAACAAGGGAAGGCCAGAATATGACACAGAGCCTATTACCAAGTACTTACCCCCAGTTTTACAGTAAGGCATTGTAAACACATCATAAAATAAAAGGAAATAAAAATTCAGACTACTTCTCTGGTACAAAGACAGAGCCAAAAATTTCTTTTAAATGGATCTTAACTGCGTGCCACCCTAACCCTTCAATGTGAAGGGATAACTGTAATACTTCTAGTATTTTCTTTTGTTACAATACTCTGTAGCCTCCAACACCCTGTATTATTCCTATTTCACTCATTCCATAAGCAGGCTGTATGTTGATCATTTATTACTTTTAAATTCTATTTTGTGAAGTATTTACATATGTATTATGCCCCCAAACTTACAACAAATTCAGATTTATAAAGGAGATTTAGTGACATACCTACAAGGATTAAATAATATTAGTTGATTTACAAGCATTTTAGTAGTAACATTTTGTCATTATAGTTTGTCTCACAAAACTGCATATCATCACATGAATCACATGTATAATGATGCATATCATCACATACATCATTATGCTTTGTTCTTGGATGAATATAAGACATGAGAAACTTCCCTAAGGTCAAACAAAAATTTAAAAAATAGCATTCAAGAGTTCTGCAATTTATTTCCCAAAATGGCATTTCTTCTGGCTTCATAGAAAAAATACTTGTTCTTGGGTTGAGCATTTACCTGCCTGCTATCTAAAATGTGTCCCTTAAAAAATAAATAAATAAATAAATAAACGACTTCTAACATATTAAAAAAAAAAAAAAACTGGAAATTATACTCTCCTTCTATGAAATTGAAATATGTTCTTTAGGTATGAGAAATTCTGCAACTTTTTTTCTTATTAAGAAGACTATCAATATTATGGAAAGGAGAATACATATCCAGAAGGAAAAACAAAAAGAAAACTCTTTCAATAGACCATATTTCAATAATGTGTATTTAAATTCTTTGATGGAAATGTTGAGGGAGGGGAAAGGAGGAAAAGACCCATGTTTGCTTGTTTTGTTTTTTCTCCTTTCCCTATAAAACAGAGATCATAGGAAGGATTTTATTTATTTATTTGTTTATTCCTTAATTTATTTTTGGGTGGCAACAGACATTTTACATTTGGAAAACACTTACATCTTGAAAATTAGTTATGGAAGTGTAATAGTAGTGGAATTTAATGATCCCCCTGTATTGGCTTGGCTTTTGGGTTGAGTGTTAAAACCCAGAGCTTGTGAATCCCACTTGAGGGATGGACTTGTTGATGTGAAAAGAGAAGGATGAACTGGGAGGAGCAGGTGACATAGATTTGGAGAGGTACAAACAGAGTAAGAGAGGTAGAAGGGATTTTTTGGAAAAATCATATCAGAGGCAGAGTGACAGAGAGAGAGAGAGGATTCCTAAGGGCCAGTTTGAGCTGCCCAGGAACTGCCAAGGACTGAGGAGACAAGGCTGTGATGCTGGTACTTTGTTTTGATTTTGTTTTGCCAGATTGGTCCAATGGTGAAGGACAGTCCTATTGTTGCAGAGGTCCTAGATCCTTGCTGCTGGTTCAGGGGTCCAAAGACTCTTCTGCAGACATAGAGTGAATTGTGTCCAGTGGTGAAGGACATTGCTGTTGTTGTAGAGGTCCTGGAACCTTGCTATTGGTTCAGAAGCCTTGAAGAAGGATTTTCTTGTTGTGTGTTTGCAGAAATCCTGGAAGATGGTTATGCTAATGTTTTCAGGGGTCCTAGGACTGTTCTTCAGACAGAGAGAATGAATTAATGAGGACACTGGCAATGTATCTTGTGGCCTTGATAAGCTTTGTTTCCCCAGGAACAGAGATTTCTGAGAACTTGCCTCAGGACAAGATGAAGGAAAGACCTCTCTTTGGGTATTAAATGCTGTGCTTAAGCTTGTTGTAAGTCTGAGGTGGATGGCCTTTTCAGTTGTGATCCAGTGGTGGGAAACTTTTGACTCTTGTGCTCTGTGACTGACCAAATGAATGTTCTTTGTTTGTGATTGGAAAGAAATCTCCATTTGAGAAGAGGGATTTTGTGATTGACTAAATGAATGTACTGGCCAGGGGTGGAGTAGTACTTGGAAATCTTTGAATTACACTTGGTCAATGCTATATTTTGAATTACTCTTTATTTTGATTTTCTATGTTCTTAATTTGTCACTGAATAAAATGGAGAGTGGCTATGCTGGTGTTTTGAACCTTTGGGAAGTTGCCTTTGCTCACTTTGAGAAGTGTTGTGTGACTTGACAAGACGAGACTCTGGGCATCTATTGTAGAGGCCCCCAGACTTTGAAAACCCAGATGTTGATGGTTCCCTTTCTGGTAACTGTGATTTGGTATGGATGTAATGGTTGGATAGCTGTTTCTGTCTGTATACTCTGAAGTTCAGGGTGCTGACTTTTTCCTCTGAACTAGGTAAATGATATATTTGATTGATTGAAGCAAGAATGTTAATCCATTTTGAGTTACGTTCCTTTAGAGAAGCAGATCTAAGAACCTATGTTGGCAGCCACACTGGGTATGCTGGGGTGCTTGTTGCTACAAGAAACAATTATCTTTGAGTAAATATTAATTTATCTTTAAATTTGGAAAGCCTTCTTTGTTATTAAGAGAATCAATTTTATAGCAATTTACCTAGATTCTGTGTGGTGTACAAAGACCCTACCCCGATTTGACTACTTGGAGATGTTTCAAGGTGAAAGCAGAAAGTTTTATTGAATCTCGCAAAAAGCCAGCAGTCCTGTCACTGGGAAGTCCAGAGAGAGGAGGCCGCTGTACAGAGGCCAAAGCTGTGTTATATAGCTGAAAACCAAGTTAAAACTGCAACCCTCTCCTTCCTCATGTAATCTTGTAAATTGATTGGCTGTTCTGTTAACATTCCCTTATTAGGCCAGTGGAGTGACAGGGGGATTTCTGGAGTTTCATTTTTCCCTCCACAGGTCACCTGACTGAGGGCTAAAGGCTTCTAGTACTTTAGCAAATAGTCTACTTGAGAAATCACATTTCCTTCTACACAATTCTGAGACCTAACATTTCAGATTTTTTTCTTTGTTTATTCCATTTTCCTGCAACTGAAATTTATCATCCTGTTTTCTCTGCTATCCCAATCTGACTCAAATGGCTATCACTATTCCACATGTCACTTCTTCTATGAAATCTTTCCCCCAAAGTTCTATTTCAAATCTTTCCTGAAACTCAGATGCATATTATTTTTGTGCCTTATATTTGAGCATTTTCTTTCATATGATTTCAATTTTATATTGTTTGATGGATCATGTGGAAGGAACACAAGGTTGGGGGTTATTTCATTACGGATTTTGTTTTCAAGTACCTAACAGAATGTCTTGCACATCATAGATGTATATTTGATTGAATAAAATTTCATTTGTAAATTTAAGCATTGTAATCAGTGAAATTACAAACCATGATTTTAGATTCAAAATGATGAAAAGTGATTCCCACCTTTTAACAGAGGTGATGGAAAAATGTTCAAAATGAAACAACCATATGAGACATGAACAATTGGTAAAATTGTTTTCCTTGACTATGCACATTAGTTACAAGGATTTTTATCTTTCTTTTAAATTGAGGGTGGGTTTGGGAGAAAAAGAAAATAAATTCTTGTCAATCTAAAAATAAAGCTGAAAGTTAAAAAAAAACTACTAATTCACAACTTTTTATAAGTCAAATTTTGTGGCTCATAGTTGTTTTAGTTTGTTTGGTTTTTTTGTCTAACAACCTCTAGCAGCAAGCACCCCAAGCGTCCCCAGGGTTTGCTGCCAACACAGGTTCTTGGATCTGCTGTGATAAAGGAAAGCAACTCAAAATGGGTTAACAAGCTTACTTTAATCAGTCAAATATGTATCATTTACCTACTTTAGGGGAAAGAGGTCAGCACCCCGAACAGCAGAGTATACAGACAGAATTATCAAGACAGAAACAGATCATAGACAGATTTCCAAACTGTCCAACCATTACATCCATACCAAACAACATCTAGGTTTTTCAAAGCCGGGGGGCTCTGGACAATGGCTTCCCAGAGTTTCATCAAATCACAGAACACTTCTCAAAGTGAGCCCCAAAACAAAGCTACACATCAGGGCTTATATAGCCTTCTCCTGGCTCAGAGAATGGAACAACCTTATTGACCCATGGTCAATCAAAAACTATCTACTGAAAAACAAGCCTCCCACCCCAGACTCCAGGTGCACTTTAGCCTAGGGGCAGGGAAGATCTTTAAAATTTACATTCCCATTACACAACCTAGGTAAGGAGTGTGCTTGAACTACCTCAGATTGGCTTCAGAGAGGCAAATATGAAATTTCCAATGTGAGTGTTTACACTTTGGATACAGGAAAACTACAAATCAGGGCTTTGTTTCTTGCTTTGTTGATTGCCTGGACCTATGAAATCCATGGAGAAAATGTTGATAATGCAGACTAAATTTACAATTTTTTTTCCTGGTGTTTAACATTTCCCAGTATGCGCCTGAAACATGCTCCATGGATTCTGCACAGATTAACTGAGGTAACAGCAGAAAAATTTCTAGATTTGGAAACAAAGTAACTATGTTCAAATCCTAGTTCTGTTATTCACTATTTTTTCCTATTAGGCGAATAGTGATCTCCTCAAAGCTCCATAACTTAGCCTCAAATATCACTCCTTTAGAAACATGAAGAGATTGGACTGGGTCAGGGGTGAAAAACCTGCGCCCTCAAGGCCCCCTGTAAACCTCTAGGTCCTCAAATATGGCCCATTGATTGAATCCAAACTTCACAGAATAAATCCTTTTACTAAGGTTTACATGTGACCTTGAGGTCTAGGTCAACTTTTTTCCCCCTGGTCTGGATCTGATTTTGGTCAGTCTAATGTTTTAAGCACAGTTCTTGAGTGAAATGAGACACCTATAAACTATTTAACATTTAACAGTAAACAGTTTATATCACAATATCATGGAAAGGAGATTTAGCTAGGATATAATGTTATTAAATTGTATCTATCTCCCTTGAATATACCTTGACCACAGTGGCGTAGCAGGTTAGGATTGTGTGGCTTGTTTACCATGCTCTTTTACCTCATTAAAAAGTCATGTCAATAGGTTGATACCTTAGTCCTCTGGACCAATTAAGTCTTGAGAATTGTTTGATTAGGGAAAAAAAAATACCTAAGTTTAATTTGTATGTCAAAAGAACTTAGGAGATATACCTAATACAATCTTTAAGGTATCTTTGACTTCTAAAAGTATAATAAAATATATGTAAATATGTTTTCCAGATAATATGCATGTTAGATTCATGGAAGCCATTTAGTTTGATAAGTATAGTGATGTTTTCAAAAGTTTTTCTTCATGATCCTAGAGTACGTCACAATTGTGATGGAACTGGAAACAGATGCTATCAGTATAAGGAGGTTTGCAGTATAGAACATATTCTAAAAATTCAAAACCTTCTTTTCAATTTATGGTATTTGATGACTAGAGCAATGAGAAATTAAATGACTTGTTCCAGGCCTTATTATGTCTGAGGCTGAATTTTAACACTATGTAAGGTGGCTCATAGAAGGTCATGAAGATATTTAATGGAAAAACCTTAATTTAATACCATATCTCCAGTGTTTTTTTCTACCATATACTGTACTCAAACATTTATTCATTTCACTACATTTAACACCTACTATGCACAGAGATATGCGTTAGGCATTGCATCACATGGCACTAAATTATATTAAATTAATTATAATGATCACTGGCCTCATGAAACAATGTAACAGGAAGCATATATGACACATATATAATTTTCTAATATATAGAAATAGTATGTAAGTATATATATATAAGTATATAAGCACAGTATATAAGCAGTAGAAAACTGATGATTATAAAGCAGAATAGAACTCTCTTACACATTCTTCTAAAGCTGAACTCCAATCAAAAGATTTGACTAATTTATTCCCATTTCTGAAGCCAAAAATAATAAGAATTTTTTTTTATATTACAGCACAGAACTTGACTTAACAATGGATCTAAAAATGATTTCTATGCTCATAGGGTTATAATTTCGAGTCCCTTAGTTTACTGAAAGTTTACCTAAGAACTTCCAAGAATCTATGGTCTCATAGACAAGGTGGTACTCTGTGCCATGTTGAAGATCAAAATGTATTCATCATTTCTCATTCTGTTATTCTTATTCTTTTAATGTCTCTCAAATAGTCTTCTCAACATATAGATGACATTCTTCTAGGTCTCTTTGGTATTTGAGTATGAAGATGATATGTCTATTTATTGTTGTTCACTCCTGAAACATGACTGATCCACTGTGTTTTCCAGTCCCTTAGCCACTTGATGCTATATTTTATGCATATATTTTATATATGTTATATGTTGTACATAGGTTATCATTGGTAATATTTTTGCGGTCAATTTATACCCATACTTGTCTCAGCATTGCTATTTTGATGATCAGAATTATTGATTTTTTTAATGTAATGAGATTCTACAATTCCCTTGGATACAGCACTAAAGAAAATATATTGAGTTTTTTTAGATTTTCCTACTTTCATCTTTTTCTCCCCCTCTTTTTCTTCCTTCTTTCCTTCAGTTCATTGTTCCTTCTTTCTCACTTGGTGAGGTGGAAATATTTATTCCATTTGTATTTTACAATGGCTGTTCTCCCACAGTTTCTTAACTTGTGGGTCATGATTCCCCATATGGAGTTGTGACCAAAAATTAATTAAAAATCAAACATAATGAATGTGAGGTGTTCTGGCAGTGTTTGCTTGTGTTATATCATTTAACTTCACTGTGGTCTTGTTTCTGAATACAAAGCAATCTCACTTTGCAGTTGTGAATACCTTTAGAACACACAGCATCAATAAATTCTGCAAAAAACAGGAAAATGAGTCTCCAGCGGAAAAAAGTTTAAGAAAACTCCTCTAAGAAAACAAAACACAATTCTGCTATAATTATACTCTGGTGTTGTGTTTGTAGAAGTTGTAACTTCACTGTTGTGTCAAAATTGAAATGTATGCTCAGCAGTCCATCATGGAGACATTAGCAATGGAAGAACAAAGTCTCAAACAGATTCTGACTGGGTATAGCTCTACCTCCTGTTTACAGATATCAGTAATAAAGCAAAGGTTTACCCTTTAATTTCAATATACTTGATAAGCTTTTATCTGGCCATGCCATCTACATTTCTATCCAGGAATATTATGATGCAAATAGTAAAGTGAAGTAGAATGACTAATTTAATGGAGTCAGAGGAAATGGGTTTGAATCTCAACTCATCTCAGAGTCATTCCACAAGATTCTTTCCTGGGTTTTCTTCTCCTCTGCCTCTATAATTTTTCGTATGGTTATCTAATCTGTTCCCATGGATTCAGTTATCATCTCTATTCCAATGTTTCTCACATCTATTTGTCTAGTCTCAATTCTTCTTTCACCCATTTTATGTCTCCAACTAACTACTGAGAATTGTAGGTCTTTAAAAAAAATTAAACTCATCATGTTCAAAACCAATCTTATTACATCTCCTACCAAACCTTTTCTTTTTCTTTTTCTCTTTCCTTTTTCCTTATTACTATCAACAGAGGTTCCCAAACTTATTTGGCCAGAAGTCACATTTCAAAAAATAAAAAAATAATTACTCAGCATCTCCCCCCCCCAAATCTACTTTTTAAAAACCTTTTAATGTTGTTTTTTAATCTGTCATTTAAACATATATTTAAATTACACATCTTAAATTAAATAATTTACCTAAAATTTATGATATTTTTCTCATATTGAAATTTTGATGATTCAATATTGTGTCATGTGACTGGATAGTATCGCATTGTAAATAAGTCTTTACATGTATATATTGTGGCCAATGCATGCTAGAATTCCCAACAATGCATAACACATTTGCCTGCTGTGTCTTGATTGTTAAGACCTGTTGGCAGGCTTGACCACTGATCAGTTATAGCTTTCATTGTCTGTTCTTATTTGGAAAATTCTGTAATCAGTATGAATTTAACTCTGTTACACAACAGATGAAACATGAACTAGTGATTTTTCAAAATTTTCTTAACATTGTCCCTTATGATTCCATCACCCCCTTATTTTTATTTAACACCCCCCCATTTTATCTCAGGCTACTACTGCCACTCCCAGATATTCCAGTGCCTCCCATGGGGTGGTATCATCAATTTTGTAAATCTTTGTGAGGGTGCCATTTGTAATGGTAATATAAATGTGAATATCTTTCCCATTGAATAATGGTCCATGTGACCTGTTTGAGTCACATAGAAGCCTGAGTCACATGATTCTGTGGTGCAAGGACCTTGCCAAATGTGTGTAGGAGGAAGTGTGGAGTTAGAGCTCAGGGAGAGAGAGGAAATAGCAAGCTGTGAAAGTTTGTGGGAAGAACCTAGCAGTAAGAAGGTTTGGGAGGGGTGCTCACTATGCTATTATTGTGTATAGATTTATTTGTTGCTATTAAGGACTTGGCTTTCTGGTATTAAGATTCAGCTTTCTGGTATTTGAATAAATGTTTTGGTTTTGTCTTCAATGTGGAGAGTCTGTTATATTTTGCTATTCAGAATTATGTCAGTGTACTCAAAGCTGCTGTAGGCAATGTGTATATTGCATTGGTGCTACGCCATCATCTTCACAGTTTTTGGTATATTTCTCTTAATTTATCACTTTCTTATACTGTCTCATACACTATCAGTTATCAAGCCTTATTAATTCCATATTCAAATCTTCCATATGTGTGTGTGTGTGTATAAAACATTCTTTCTTCTGACACTACCATAAAATGCAAATTTTTGCATATATGTGTGCATGAATGTATGTATAAATATACATGTATATCTGAAAATTGTATTATATACTACACAAGTACACAATATTTACATATATGCATGCATATATAAAATTTAATAGCTTGTCTGTATAATAAGATATTTGGAACAACAGATACATAAGTATATGTAATGAATATTTATGCATATATGTGTATAAATACATACAAACATATATGTAACCTATGTATGCATTACATATGTGTGCATATATATTGGGCTGTTAAAGGAAAAAAGCAGTCATAAAATTTGTTCTTCATAAAGATGTCTCCCTTGCATATAGGATCATTGTACCATAGAGTTAGAAGAGAAGAATCTTTAGAAGTACTCTAGGTCTTTGCTCTCTGTCTTTCTCCCCCTCTCTCTTACTCTTCATTCTCCTCCTTCCCTCCCTCCCTTTCTTGTTCTCTTAATATATATACATATATACATATACACACACACATAGGTATGAACACATAGATGTACATATAACCTTCATATATATGCATATACTTAACAATAACTATAGTGGCACTTGTTTTCTCCAATTTTTTCATTCACTTGTGTAACAGTAAAGTTATGATCTCTTATAGAATGTTGTTTCCAAAAGACTTCTTGCTCCCATCCCATGTTTTGAGAGATGCACTTGACACAAATGTAGATCATTATGATAAAGATTTGTAAAGGTAAAGTAATAATATGGATTGGTAGCTATTGATGCCCTCTCCATTGCCTTATTTTGCAGCACTAATGCCATTAACAAATTTTGCCAATCCTCCTGTATCTTCCCCTTTTTCAGATAGCTTTAGAATCAATCCCTCCATTCCCCTTAAACTGTACTGCCACAAGTATTGCCTTCCTCTGTGTATAGGCAGTTTAGTTTAGCTGTTTTTTTTTTAATTTGGTTTTCTTTAGTATTTATTTTAACTTGTATTTATTCCTTTAACAAAATGCATAATTATGAAGCCACGTGATTTATATATCAAAATCTTTATGTTAAATTACATTTGTTAATATTTAGTAGTTTGATACTATTGTTACTGCTAACCAAATTTTGCCTGAATGTATTACATAATATTGATTTTGTATAATCTAATCCATAATGTATCCAAAATTATGTTTATAATTCAGGATTTTAGCAATTTTAAAAGGAAAAAAAGCAACACAAAGTTAGTTTAAGTGATTTGCTCAAAGTTACATAGTCATCCAATCAATAAACTTTTATTAATTTCCTACTATCTGCCAGGCATTTAACAAGGGTTGATGATACAAAGAAAGGTGAAAGAGAGTCCCTGCTCTGAATTAGCTACATAAAATACTAATGGGAGATTATCAATGCAAAGATTAGAATTCATTCAGAATGAAGGATGTAAACAAAATGATATTTCTTATTAGAATATGTGTACATACATACATTTCCATAATAAGCTATACTGATAAATTGATATATTTTTTTTTCAAAAACATTAAGATCCTGCAGTTTTTCCCTACTATCTAGGTCAGCTTTTATTTCTAGACTCCTTAGGGAAAGGTAGAAAATCTTTTGAACAAATTTTCTTGTCTTCTATTAAAGAACAAGTGTTCAGGCTATTTCCTTGGGTAATAGTAACAGTTATCTAGAAGACCAAAAAAAATTGTGAGATGGACATTTGTAATCTTCCCCATTTTCTCTTTTTATTTATGCATTTTATAATAATTTCACAATATTTGTTCTACAACAAACTCTCAGTTTCTAAATTATTTTGGAATTTTGTTCCTTGTTTTCTAAATTTGTGATAAGGATTTATTTAAGCTCAAATTAGTTAATATATTTTTCTTTATTATATTTTGTTTTGATTAATTTGTGACTTAGTTCCTGTACACTACAGGTTTCTGCATCCAAGGTGGAGATAAGAATGATGAGACTTTTAGTCCTACACTAGCCAATTTAAACTAGGCTATCCTAGAGGTCACATGTGACCTTTTATGTCTTTGGGCCTTTTGACTCAGTCAAAGTCTTACAGAACAAATCCTTCTTTTTTATGTTTGCTTTTTGGAGGGGAGAGGACAGGGAAATTGGGGTTAAGTGACTTGCCCTAGGTCACATGGATAGTAAGTGTGTCTAGTGTCTGAGGCCAGATTTGAACTCAGGTCCTCCTGACTCCCGGTCCAGTGCTCTATTCACCTGGGCACCCAAAGAAATCCTTTTATTAAGGGGATCTGTTGTGTGAAGTTTGGATACAATCAAAGGATGGCACTTGGGGACATAGAGGGCCATTTGTGGCCTCAAGGCTTCAGTTGCCCCACACCTAATCTAGGCAATCTTTGCTTTAGACTTCTAAGAACAAAACCTACTTGCAACATTGGTAGGACAACAATGGTAACTTGTTTATATAAAAAGGGAAAACTTGGTAATAATCATCATTAGTGTCAACCCTCCCCTCTCCACTCCCATCACTATGACACAAATACAAAAACACAACTGTTATGTTTCAGTTTTCCACTAGTTTTTTATGGGGTTTGTGGTCCACTTCCTCCTATATATGATATGAGACCATGGTAGTTTATATTGTCTACATAGGTTGTGGAAAGGTGATAGAATGTTACAAGGGATAGTAATAATAATAGTACCTAGAGAAAATTCTGGGAAGATAGTGGAGTAGGTCAGAAATCCCAAGCTCTCAAGATTCTCCCTCATAAAAGTGTTTAAATTGCATTGTGGGGCAGAAAAGTGTAGATAAATAAGAATAGGGGCAAAACTAAGGTTTTCTGGGGCAATTTGAGAAGATCAGAAGAAAAATCCCAGGAGAAGGGTTAAGCCCTGTGAATGGTAAACACCTCCAGCCTAGGTTTCATTTTAACAATAAGTTGCTAACCCTGAGGTTAGTTGGTTTGAGAGGATGCTTCAGCCTTAGTCACAAGAATTTTTGCCCCAGATAGTGAGGGAAGTTGGGAGTTTGAGCCCAGGAAGATTGAGGGAACTTCTGCTGACCAGGAAAATCTAACCCAGCTGTGCTGTGAAGAATGGTGGGGCTGAGAAGGAACCAGCACAAGTTCAGTGACTGCAGAATCAGTGGGGCAGGAAGCTCCTGACTTTGGGCACCTACAGGAGCTCGGAGGTTTGGCTTCAGTTCTAGGGATCTGAACATCTGGGACAAGAGACATCATTTCCCATATCCCAGGGCTAGAGTTGATTACAAAATTTAAGCTATTACCACACACACACACAAATATGTGGGCAAAGGAGAAAGAATCCAACCATAGAGCTGTATTATGGGGATAAAAATGACCAGGGTTCATCTTCAGAGGAGGATATTGAGGTAGAGCAACTCCCCAAAATACTTTAAAATCAAATGACCAAGATGGAGGAAAAACTAAAAAAGAAAATAAAAATAATCCAAGAAATACAAAAGGGGTATGAAAAGAAAGGTAATCAATTAGAAAAAGAGATCCACAATCCTAAGGAAGAAAATGACACCCTGAAAATTAGAATTGGGTAAAGTCAAGTCAGCAAAATTATATAAGATCAGGAAATAATTAAAGAGAATATGAATAATGAAAAAAATAGAAGAGAAAGTGAAATATGTTATAAGAAAAACAATAGATTTGGTCAATAGATCAAGAAGAGAAAATATAAAAAGTAATTTGACTAACTGAAAGCTACTAACAAAAGCAGATCTTGATAAAATAATATAAGAAATAATTAAAGAAAATAATCCTGAAGCATTTGAACAAAGACCGAAAGGAGAAATAGGAAAAAAAAAATCTATCCATCACCACTTAGATGATATCCTATGAGGAAAAATCGTGGGAATATCATAGTCAAATTGTGAAACCCCCAGTTCAAGGAGAAAATATTAAAGGCATCAAAATTAAAACAAGTTAAATATGATGTTGCAAAAACTAGAATTACACAATACCTAGAAGCAGAGACATTAAAGGATCAGAGGTCTTGGAATACAACATATCAAAGAGCAAAAGAACTGGGACTCTGGGCGAAAATATCATACCTTGCAAAGTTAAGTATTGTCCTGAATGAAAAAGAAAAAAAAAAACAACATGGACATTTGATAAAATTTCAGATTTTCAAGGCTTTGTTAAAAAAATCCCAAACTTAATAGAATATTTGACATACAAAAACCAAGAGATATATAAGACCCATATCAAAGACTGATTAAAAGGGATTCATAAGGACAGAGTTCACTTTCTATATATGTAAAATATTAAATATTTGTCTAAGATTCTTATTAATGATTGGGGAGCTCATAAGAAATTTTGAGGCCTCTTCCGGTGGCGGACCTGACAGAAATTAAAAATGGTTCAGCGTCTGACATACCACTGTAGGCTGTCTTACAATACAGCTTCCAACAAAACTCGGCTGTCACGAACCCCAGGTAACAGAATTGTTTACCTTTATACCAAGAAAGTTGGGAAAGCACCAAAATCAGCCTGTGGTTTGTGCCCAGGAAGACTTCGAGGTGTTCGTGCAGTGAGACCTAAAGTTTTTATGAGGCTATCAAAGACAAAAAAGCATGTCAGCAGGGCTTATGGTGGCTCCATGTGTGCTAAATGTGTCCGTGACCGGATCAAGCGTGCTTTCCTGATTGAGGAGCAGAAAATTGTTGTGAAGGTGTTGAAGGCCCAAGCACAGAGTCAAAAAAGTAAATAGAAAAGATATGTATTTTGAATAATAAAGAAAATTAAAATGTGAAAAAAAAGAAATTTTGAGGAAAACCTGAGAATGATATGAATTTAAAAAGTAAAACCTTTTATGAAGAGCTAAAAATAGTAATTACTTTATACAAATGAGGTACAAGAGGAAGAATTAATACAGAAGAATTAGATGGGGAGAAGGGTTGGTAGTTCTGGTATTCTACTTTCATTGGGAATGGGTTTAAGAGAGAACAATGCATATAGATTTAGGAGACTATAAAAGTCTTCTAGATTGAGAAGAAATAAGTTGGTATGGCATAAGGAATGGGAGAGAGGACAAGGGAGGAATCTTTAGAGGGGAGGAATAGCCAAAAGGAGAGTATAGAAGGTGTTTAGATTTTGGGGAATGGGAGGATAAGGGTGGGATCCTTAGAGAGGGGCAGGTAAGTAATAGGAGGGCAAGGTAGAAGTAAACAGTATCTGAATATGTATATATGTGTATGTATATAATTATAGCTATAAAGAAACATATTTAAACTTTATCATAGCCTTCTCAAGGGGTAGGGGAAGGGGGGAAAGAACAAAATAAAAAAGTACACAGCAAAGAATAAAAGAAAACTCACAAGGAAGTAAAGAAAACATGGACAATTCTCAGAACAATGTTTATTATTTATCATACAGGATTTCTTGAAATGAGAAAAATAAGGATTGTGGTTCAAATCCTACTTCTAACACTACTAGTTGCATGAGCCTGACAAGTAACTTCATTGCTTTCAGTCTGTTTCCTCACCTTGAAAGTGAAGAGGTTAAAATGCAAAACCACTATGGTCCCTATCTGCTTCCAAACTTTAAGCCTATGATCTGGTATCCTATGATAATTAACCTTCTGACCTTAAATACTTTTTCTTTTCCAAGTTTTTTTTTAAACATTGGGGGAAAAGGCATAAAGAATGAAATTCAAGGATGTCTATCCCTTCTATTGATTTATAAGAAATAATTCTATTTATTCTATACAAGCACTATTACAAAAGTATTTAAGTTCATATACATAGCCTGAAAGTTGAGAGTTTGGTTTTTAATAATTTTTTTTATTTTTTAAATTAACTTGTTTGTTTCCTTTTAGGTTACAGGATTCATTTCCACAATTCCTTGAGTTTCACTTTTTGTCCTCCTCCCTCTCCTCTCCCCCATGGCGGCATATAGTCAAGTATAGGATCTGTAAATACTTTTACATTATATATTAGTCAGGTCATAAAGAAGGATTGTATCATATGGAATGAAAAATAGTAAAGAGGACATAAAACAAAACAAGAGAAGGAAACAGATCAGGTATTTTGCTTCCACCTGGATATAAACTCTGTTCTTTCTAGTTCTTTCTCTGGATGTATATATTTCTCTCCACCATGGGTCTTTTGAGTTTGACTTATATCACTGCATTGCTGAGAAGAGTCCAGTCTATCAAAGTTGGTCATCACATATATGTTGTGTCTGTGATTGTATAGAAATTTCTCCTGGTTCTACTCTTCTCACTCAGAATCAGTTTGTATGAGCCTCTCCAGGTAAACATGAAGACCGTCTCCTCCTCGTTTCTCATAGCACATAAGTATTGCATACATGCATATACCACAACTTGTTTAGCCATTCCCCAATTGATGGGCACCCCCTTAGTTTCCAATTCTTTGCCACAACAAAAAGAGTTGCTATAAACATTTTTGTACATATGGGTCTTCCTCCCACTTCTATGATCTCTTTGGGATATAACCCTAGGAGTGGTGTTTCTGGGTCAAAGGATATGAAAGTATTTATAGCCCTTTGGGCATAATTCCAGGTTTCTCTCCAGAAAGGCTGGATCAGTTCACAACTCCACCAGCAATGCATTAGTGTTCCAATTCACCCACATCCTCTCCAGCATTTGTCATTTTCCTGTTTTGTCACCTTAGCCAATCTGAATGGTGAGATGTGGTACCTCAGAGTTGTTTTGATTTGCATTTATCTAATCAATAGTTATTTGGAGCATTTATTCATGTGCTTATAGATATCCTTAATTTCTTTCTCTGAAAATTGTCTGTTTATATCCTTTGACCATTTGTCAATTTGGGAATGACTTGTATTCTTGTAAATTTGATACAGTTTTCCATATATTTTAGAAATGAGTCCCTTGTCAGAGACATAAGTTGTAAAGATTCTTTCCCAATTTCTACCTCCCTCTTAATCTTGTTTATATACCTTTTTTTTTTGTACAGAAGCTTTTCAATTTCATGTAGTCAAAATTGTCCATTTTACATTTTACAATGTTCTCTAATTCTTGTTTAGTCATAAAGTGTTTCCCTCTCCACAAGTCTGAGAGGTAAACTATTCTTTGTTTTATGAGATTGCTTACAGTATCAACATTTATACATAGATCATGCACCCATTTAGACTTGATTTTGGTATATGGTGTTAGATAATGGTCTATACCCAGTTTCTGCCATACTATATTTCAGTTTTCCCAGCAGTTTTGTCAAATAGTGAATTCTTATCCCAAAAAACAGGGTATTGGGGTTTATCAAACAATATGTTACTATAGTCGTTGACTTCTGAATGTCATGTGGCTAATCTATTCCATTGATCCACCCCTCTATTCCTCAGTCAGTAGCAAGTAGTTTTGATAACTGCTGTTTTATAATACAGATTGAAATCTGGTATAGCTAGTCCACCTTCCCTAGCATTTGTTTTCATTAATTCCCTTGATATTCTGGAATGTTTATTCTTCCAAATGAATTTTGTTACTATTTTTTTCTAGCTCTATAAAGTAATTTTTTTGTAAATTAATTGGTATGGCACTAAATGTATAATTTAATTTAGATAAAATTGTCATTTTTATTATATTAGCTCAACACAGCCACAAGCAATTGATATTTTTCCAGTTAGTTAGATCTGATTTTATTTGTGTGAAAAGTGTTTTGTAGATATGGTCATATAGGTCCTGGGTTTGTTTTGGCAGGCAGATTCCCAAATATTTTATAAAGTCTACAGTAACTTTAGATGGGATTTCTCTTTCTATCTCTTGCTGTTGAATTTCATTGGAAATATATAGGAATGCCTATGAGTTGTGTGGGTTTATTTTATATCCTGTAACTTTGCCAACTTTATTTATTGTCTCAAGTAGTTATTTTTTACTTGATTTTCTAGGATTCTCTAAGTATATGATCATATCATCTGCAAAGAATGATAGCTTGGTCTCTTCTTTGCCTAATTTGATTCCTTTGATTATTTTTCTTCTCTAATTGCTACTTAGAACATTTCTAGGACTAGAATGAATAAGACGGGTGATAGTGGACACCCTTGTTCCAACCCTGATCTTTTGTGAAATGCTTCTAGCTTCTCCCCATTGCATATAATACTTGCTGATGACTTTAAATAGATGCTACCTATTATTTTAAGGAATGCTCCATTTATTCTTCTACTTTCTAATGTTTTTAATAAGAATGGATGCTGTATTTTCTCAAAAGCCTTTTCTGTATCCCATTTTGCCTTCCGGAAAATTGTATTCCACTGCCTCCGATCTTTCAGTGTAGAGGCTGCCAAATTCTGTGTGATCCTCACTGTGGACCCTTGATATTTGAATTTTTTTTCTTTCTGGCTGCTTGAAGTATTTTCTCTTTTATCTGTTAGTTCTGGAGTTTGGCCACAACATTTCGAGGACTTTTCAGTTTGGGATCTCTTTCAGCAGGTGTCCGGTGGATTCTCTCGATTTCTATTTTACCCTCAGGTTCTACTATGTCAGGAAAGTTTTCATAAAACAAGCTCTTGGAGAATATTGTCCATGCTCATTTTTTCATCACAATTTTCTGGTAGGCCTATGATTCTCAGATTATTTCTCCTGGATTTGTTTTTCAGGTTAGTTATTTTTTCTTTGAGGTATTTTACCTCTTTTTCTAATTTTTCATTCTTGTTGCTTTGTTTGCCTAATTCTTGGCTACTCATAGAGTTATTTGTTTCAATTTGGTTGATTCTAGTTTTTAGCAAATCATTTTCCTTGGTTAATTTTTGGAGCTTCTTTTCCATATCATACAATTTTCTTTTTAGAGAGATGCTTTCTTTATTATAATATTTTTCTAATTCTGCTATTTTGGTTTTCAGAGAATTATTCATTTTGTCTTCTATCTCTCTCATTTGGCTTTCAAAGTTGCTTTTGATCTCATCTAGGAGAGCCTTCTGTGCTTGGGACCCATTCCCTTTTGATGTTTCAGCTTTGGGTGTGGAGTCCACATTGTCTCCCTCTGAGGTTGGTTTCTCCCTCTGAGGAGAGTAGGACTCCAGAGTCTTTGTTTTTGTAGTCTGCTTTCTACCCATTTTGAGGCAGGGCCCTAGCCACACCCTTCCTCTAGGGAAGCCTTTACTGTAGAGGGTTTTGCCCTGGGGCAAGAGTTACTATGTTTTCAGGGTCAGAGGGGGGATGGGTTTGGAGTAGATGAGGTTCGCTCTGTCAACCTGGTATATGGAGGTCCTGATATGGCTTTTTTTTTTTAATTTCTGGGCTATGAAGTGGTAGCCCCAGGAGTATTTGCTGTCCAGGACAGGGGGCCATGTATTTGCTTCTTATCTTGCTCTTTCCAGTCCCAGCCCTTTTGTGATAGGCCTGGGATTGGCCCTTGTGGTTGGTGGGAAGACATGCCCTCTGAGTTGATCAGACCCCTTCTGGGCCTGCCTCTGCATCTTAAGAGTTTATTTTTTAATAAGAGAAAGAAAGTGACTAGTTTGTTTATGTTGCTTTTCCCTTTCTTCTTCTTATTTTTGTATTTTTAAGCAAACTTTAATTTATCAGTTCAAGAGGAAATAGAACATAAAAGTAAAGAATGTTGCCATAAAGTTGGAAATATATCCTCTCTAATCGCTTCTGGGGTCTATCTGCATAGCAGACTCTCCATTGTTTTTTCAGTTTGAAGGCTTATAAATCTATTTGTGAGAATTTCTAAAAGGCAATCATTTTTAGAAACCACAGATTCTGGCAAAAAGCTATTGTTTCAACAAATCCAAATGACAAGACTTTTATTATGACTACATTTGCAGTTCTGGGGGAAAAACCTTATAGAAGGTATGTTTTGTAATCATAAAAGTAGCAACACACTCTATTTAGCAAAATGGGTTGTATTTAAATTTATCTTAGTGTAAAACACCACTGAGAAAGTTGTTCTCAGTGAATTAAGTAGGAGGAAAACAAATTACAAAACTATATACATGTAGTTATGTGACTACACCTCTAAAAATGTTTCAACTCTTCATCCATCTGTTACATGTATACTTCAAAATAAGTTGTAAAAGACATCTTACATTTTAGATTGTTCAATGACTTCATCAATAAGACAGATGTTGATAGTAAGATGAGGTGCAAATAGACTAGTCAGATTTTAAATAGTAATAAAAAAACACAGACAAATTAAAAAAAACGATGTGATGGCTCACTATCAAATAATGATACCAATTCATTTAGAAGACCATTCAGTTTTTTTTTTATTTTTCTCCTTATCACTTATTATTGCCTGATCTTAATTAGCATACAATAAGCTCAACTTTGTAGGTAAAAAAGAGATAAAATTTTTAACCCAGAACCTTAGTATCTGGGTAAGAACACCAAGAAAAATTCAGAAAAGGGAAAAGGAAGGGGAGAGAATGGAAAAGAAAGGTTTGTTTTTATTTGTTTGTTTTTCCTTCACATGTCTGATGATGAATTCATTCTCTATGTAGTTATCTTGGGAGTGGATGACAAAAATTCAAAATTTTCTTGGAATTAGTTTTAGATAATACTCTTTAGCTAGGCTCTGACTCTCTGTTCTCCTCTCTTCAATATACCTTACCAGTATAATACTTTCTTAAAGATCTATTTTATAAAGTCACTCCCTTTACATACCCTTAAATACTACCTATATATTTCTAGCATCAGTGCAAATTGCATTAAAGAAGAAGCATTGACATCTGCTTTTCTGCTGCACTCTAAGGACCCTGGGACCTTTCCATTTTATTTTAAACTTATACATTTTTTGGTTAATTAAATTATTTGTTTTTTATTTTAAACAATCACTTCCATAAGTTTTAAATTTTCTCCTCCTCCCTCCCCAAGAGAGTTTTCAGTCTGATATGGACTCTACATATGTATTTCTCTTAAACATATTTTTACATTGGTCATGTAAATTATGATGAATAGAAAGAATTATAATGAATGGGGAAAACCACTAGAAAGAAAAATAAATAAACAAACCCCAAAAAGGAAGTAGTCTGCTCCATTCTTCATCCTGACTCCATAGGTATTTCTTTGCATGTGACTGGCATTTTCCATCATGTGTTCTTTGGAATTGTGAAACTCAATTTTATCCTATGTGTCCTCTTTCCACTAGAATGTGAGCTCCTTGAAATCTGGAACTGTTTTACCTTCCTATTTGTACCTACCTCCACACCCCACCCCTGCATTTATCATAGTGTCTTGCACATAGCAAATGTGCAATAATAAAGGTTTTATTTATTTGTTCATCCATTCATTTGTTTATTCCATTGTAAGCTTACATTTCTCAACTTTCATGTCAGTATCTTACATGGTCTTGTCCTATTTTACCTATTTAGAATAATATGCTATATATTCACCATAAGCTCTATACTCTGACTAATTGGCCTCTTCATTATCATCTCAGTTTTAATTATCTCACCTAGATTATTATTCCTTCTTTACATATGCCAATTCTACCTTTTTTTTTAAAGTCAGAGCTAAGAATTCTTCATATCTGTGACATTGTAATTAATCTTTTAAGTGACTGCTCCAACTCTCATTAATTCTTCTTTCTATAGTTCACTGAGACTTGTAGAATTCTGGAATTTTAGAGCAGGTCTTAGAAACCAAGATCTTATTTGGGAGTCAATTTCATTTGCTATATAAAATCAGTGAGGACTGACAGGTCAAGTGAATCATTTCATCTCCCTTAGCAAAGAAGTGGCGGATCATGGACAAGGACTTGTTTTTTTTTTTTTTTTCTCTCAGTACAAGTATCTGGACCTTCTACCCAACCATTAAGATTTATTTATTTTATACAATTCTGTCTTGTGTAATATAAACTTTTGTTTCAATGTAGTTTAATGTAATTACCAAAAACATACCAAAATCTTTTGTAGGGTAAGAAAAATTCTCTTATTCATCTTTTGAATTCCCCAAAGCACCTGGGCTCGAGTTGAATGCATAGATATTATTCAATAAATACAGGTACATCATTGTTAGACACGAAAAGAATCTATTCATCCAGTTGCTAATTTCTGTAGCATATGTATCCATGTATACATCTTATAATTTTCCCAATCTACTTTCCTCTATAGTAAAGGAATTAAATAAGACTAATTTCAGGGACTTGGGGACTGCTTTGTAAGGAAAACTTGGGGGATGTAAGTTTGGGTTTGTGAATAAACTTGGGGAATGAGCTCTAAACTTAATTTTTACCTACTTTGAATTTCATTTTAATTATACACAATGGAAAACTTAGCGAATTTCTTCTTTAGAATTCAGATTTTTCATTTGAAACAACACAAACCCCACCCAAAGATACTTTTTTTTCTTTCCTCTGGAAGAAAAATGCTTTAAATAACAAAGGTAGTTTAAACATTTATGGTCTTGATATACCGCTACTTATAGATCCTCCTTTATCAAGCTCATAGTACTCATTTTCCTTACAAACCAGTTCCCAAGTCCCTGAAATTAGTCTAATTTAATTCCTTTAATGTTACAAATATCTTTGGACTTAACAATCAGTTTTGATTTCAGCAACTCTAATAGTTTAGTCACTTTCTAAATAGCTTTTGCAAAATGGTTCAAATAGACCCACCCTTCCTTATCTCTCTTCTGAGCAATATTGTAAGCTAAGTTTGTAGACCTCATCATTCAATATACAAATCTTAAACTAATATTGCAAATGCATGACGTAATAGGGACAGAATTTAACAGAAGCAAGAATATGAGCTGTATTGCTGTTGATCAATACTATGGTATTTTATTATTGTCCAATGCTTCTCCTTGAAACAAAATCCCAGTATTCTTCTTGTTATGCAGCATAACTTCAGAGTTGGGTATATAAAAATATCTGAATTAAGAAAACTATTGGTCACTCCAAAGACAATGAAGGATAACATCATTAGTGTAAGGATATTGTAAAATATGAAGAACCACATAGGAGGTATGAGACATTGTCAAAGAAATACATAAACAGAGAAAGAACAATACTACAATAAAAAAAAAAACCTTTTGCATGCTTTCTTTCTCATTAACATTCTGCCTACTTTTGCTAATCTGAAGTCATTTCACATTCTACTTCCAGGTTAATCTTAGAGGGGGAAGAGCTCAGAATTTGATGTCAGAGGACATAGGTTAGAATGAGAATTTTTCCACTTAATGATCTTCCTGACCTTGAACAAATCACTTAATATTGAGACAACAGTTGTTTCATGTGTAAAATTAAGGGTCTTAATGAAATGATCTGTAACACTCTTTCCAGCTACAGAGTCAAATCTATGATCCCATTTCTAATATGCAGTTCTAATCATGCCATTTTTCTGTACAAAAGACTTTAGTGGATATTCTTTGCTTGTAACATTCTTCCATGACTCTTGGTGATCTCATTACTTTTGCTTATTCTCCATGGATGCAGAACACAACAAAACCATGCTTTTGTATCTCTTATCTCCCTTCAATGCTCCACAGGCCATCTGCCTATTAGACTGGAACCTTCATCTCAATGTTATTCAACATATAATGAAATGAATGGAACATGTATGCATCATCCTTACTCTTGCTACAAGGCCACAATACCTTTCCTGATTATGTATTTATTTGACAATATCTTATACCTTTTATGTGGTTCTTCATATTTTACAACATCATTATGCTGATGATGTTTTCCCTCAGGAGTGACCAATAGCTTTGTTAATTCAGATACTTTTATATACCAAATTCTGTAGTTATGCAGCATCACCAGAAGAGTCTTGGGGTTTTGTTTCAAGGAGAAGCATTGGACAATAATAAATTACCATATTATTCATCAAAGGTAATTCAGCTAATATTCTTCCTTCTGTTAAACTCTGTCCCAAAGAGAAGCAGGCCTGGAAGGCCCGGCAGGCAGAAGCAGAGGCAAGCCTGGAAGGTGTGGCCTGCAGACAAAGAGGCAGGCCCAGAAAGGGCCTGATCAACTTGGAGGGCAAGTCTTCCCACCAACTACAAGGGCCACTACTAGGCCTGTCACCAAGGGACTGGGACTGGAAAGTACAAGGTAAGAAGCAAATAAAGGGGCCCCTCTCCTGAACAGCAAATACTCCTGGGGCTGCCATTTCTTTTTTTTTTCTTTTTTTTTTTTCCCAAATATATGTGCTGTTTATTGCATACAGTCAGTGGCATTAAATATAACATAGTTCTCAATATATTCTTGGACAAAAGCATGATAAAAACATTTACGTCATTTAACCAGAGACATTAAGTTAATATATTATGTGCTGATTTCCTGGGAAGAGGAAGTTGCAAGATCTTACACAGAGAGGGGTCACCATGGATACTGGTCACTGGAAATCACAGATTTTCACAGCACACATCACTTGAAAATAACAGAGGATGAAAACTCCAAAAGAAAGCTGATGATGTGCATAAGACTATGCTAAAAGCATATTCAGCAAGGCCTGGAGAATGGTTTGCTCTCCCACCAGGAGTACAAATGACAGAGATCCACATCACGCTGGGGTTGCAAGCTCCAGCAGCCAGGCTGGCCAGGTTAGCGTCAAGCTCTGTCATTCGGCTTTGGGTTGTTTGTCTTCCCTTTGAAGGTGGGGGTGGGGGAGAAAGTGGCAGACCCTAACTCAGTTATCAGAAAATCACCAAAAAGAAATGAATCTGATTGCCATGCCCCTTTTGGAAGGAATGGACAGATGATAACTGAAATTTGACATACTTGCTAGAATGAAATCAAAAGATTAGGGGAAAGGGTGTCTTTTTGAATATTTCAACTAATAATAATAATGATAGTGTACTCCTTAGATACTGCATAGTATAGATTAGCACTTTGGTAGCTGGTTCCAAAGGAAGAAAGACTGGACTGTAACTTTTAAGTTTTCTCACTGAGGAAAGAAAAATGTAGGGATAGTAACAAACTTCAGCTCTAAGGAACTGGCTCGCTTAAAGCTGGGACACTAATTAGCACAAAGAAGTTCCTGAATAATTTTTCATAATAATAGTATACTTTCCCACAAATAACTCATTGGTTTTTAACAACCACATGAAATGGTACTATAGTACGAACTTCTCCAAATCAAACAAATAATATTAAGGGGAAATTCTGTGTCTTCAATGTGATGCTGCCTCTGCAGTCTTATTTTGTTCTCCCACCAGGAAAAATTTTCTGACCACAGACTATAAACTTTATTTCAAATGACCAAAGAAAGAGCAAGTGAGAAATTCAGATTCATATGGATTTAGGCAAGGGAAATAATGGGTATTCTGGAAATCCATAATCTAATTGTTGTCTTTGACATCTAAACACATCAATAATACATAGAGAATCACATCCCCTTCTAAGGTACCACTGCTGTCTCACTTTCCTATCATGAGTTTGGTCTCAGTTAAGCAAGATGTTTACTTGCAATGTTCATTAAATTTGCTGGTGGTACGGGGGGCAAGACACTTGAAATATTTAATGTTTGCAAGTACAGTCCATTCTTTCCACACCTAAAAACTGAGTGAGAATGTCTTCTCTTAGTCTGCACAGAAATAGAAGCATGACACCAAGCAAACTATTACCTGCTACAAAAACACCAGAGTATCTAAGACGAGCATAAGGAATGAGAATATATTGCACTACACATGCAGACTGAGGGCTTATGGAAGGTAGAGTTGCATTTCCATTAGGCCAGTGCCCTTGAATAAGATGCATGGCGGTCATCTTCACGTTGGTCACTTCCCTTGGTCACTTTGCACAGTAGAGTCCACATTCAATCATAGTCAAGGGGGTTAGCCCCTTCTTCTCTTAGGAGTGCCAGGAATTTTTTCACATGGTATTCAGGATCCATTTGTAGTGACATCTCAATCAGCATTAGTAACTTCTTGATTCCTATCCAGACCTTCTTTCCTTTGACTTGCTGTGCAATAGTGGTACGTTCTTTATCTTTGAAGTGACCCAAAAGCTCCAAATCCTCCATCAACTGTTCTCCTGTAGAAATGTTAGGCATGTGAATGGTGTTGCTGAAAGCATTAAGCATTTTCATTTCCTGCAGGACATCTTTGCGGCTGGTAGTACCAATGATGAGAAGCTTGCGTCCCTGAGGTGGTGCCTTCTTCAGTAATACAAGAAGGGCCTGCAATACCATATTGGAAAATCGAGGTCCAATAGGGACATAATCTAAAAGTCTCTCAATATCATCCACAACCACACAGCTGAGCTGGGATTTATATGCATCATCAAAGATCTTCTTCATGGCCTGGAATTTGGCTGTTTCAGAAAAGCCAATCATTTTATCAGGGGAACAGATCTTGATGAAAGGAAAGTTGGATTCCTCTGAAATCTTTGCTGCTAAAGCTGTCTTTCCACGGTGAGGAGGGCCTTCCAAAAGAATGCTAACCAAAGGTGTTCGGTCACTGTTTTCAGTCTGCTGCACCAACAGCTCGCCATCTTCTAGCACTCTAGTTACTTGGTCACTCCATTTGATGATACCATTCATGATGTAACTTGCATAATCCTCTTGGTTTGTTCCAAATGCTGGTTTGATATCATTTTCCAGAGAAGCAAGAAAGTTTCCTCTTGTCACTTGCAGGCTCTGTGCTTTTTCCATGTCTACTTCCACTTTAGTGCTGGCCTTAATATGTCTATTCATAGTAGTGGACTGTGCAGCTTGAACCAGACCCTCTAATTCAGCACCACTGAAGTTCTTGGTCTCTAGACCAGTTCTTTAATATCCACATCTGCAGCTAAGAGCTGATGCCCTCTCATCCTTGCTGTGTGAATGTGAAGGATCTGTAGCCGCCCTTTCTCATCTGGCAAACCTATTTCCATTTTAACCTCCAGTCTACCAGGTCAAAGAAGAGCCTCATCTATCAGATCAGGTCTGTTGTTCATGCCAATGACTAAGATGTTGTTTAGTTGCTCCACACCATCGATTTTAGACAACAATTGGTTGACAACAGTGTTGTGAACTCCTGTGCTTCCGGCCATGCTGTCTGCTTGCAGATGGCATCAATTTCCTCAAAGATGATGATGTGCAAACCACTGTTAGCTCCAAGCCTTCTCTGCTCTTCTTCAGCATCAGCAAAGAGTTTACAGATATTTACCTTTGATTCCCCGACATATTTGTTAAGAATTTCTGGCCCATTGACGACCTTGGGCTCTCTCGCATTCAGCATCTTACCAATCTGTCGAGCCAAAAGGGTCTTACCACAGCCTGGGGGCCCATATAACAAAATACCTTTCACATGTTTGCAACCCATCTGCTCCACAATTTCTGGAGGAAATACTCAGGAGGCAAAAGCTCAACGAAATATATCTGAAAACTCTCTGTCCAGGCCTCCTATTCCCATCTTTTCAAAGTTCCAGTCAGGATTGATGATAAATTGTCTATTTTCCTTGGTTTTAGCTTTACCAATGAGATTGAGAGAAGAATTATCTGCTTTCTCAAATGCAACTTGACTATTTCCAACAACCAGACTGACTTCAATTTTCTGTCGTTTCCCTGTAGCAGGTTCTCCCTTCAGGATGCTGGGGTCCATGGCCTCAATATCCTTCACTAACAAACCAAAAAGCTTCTCATTGAAGCTAAACACAAGCTGTTGTCCCACTGAGAAAGCTTGATTTTTGAACTGTTGGATAAATTCTGCTGCCATCTCGTCAGTGTCATAAGGATTGGAATCAATGCTTTTTTTTCTGTAGGAAATCAATCTCAATGGTCATTGTACCACTACATTGCTTTGTTTTGCCAAATGAATATAAGGAAACTTCTATCTCTTGCCCAATAGAAAGCCCAGCCCATTTCCACTGGGGTAAGCAGAAGGCAATACTGCCTGCTACAACTGATGAATGAGTCCTCAATGTAAATGTGTATCTGTGATTGGGCGAGGTCTTCACAACCACATGTTGGCCAGACTGGAAGTCCTTTTCATTTACAACTCCACAGTTGCTCAATGACAACTCGTCCGTAGGGCATCTTGCTGCTTGCATAGACCGGCCCACCCTCTTAACCGACAATTACCTAGGGCTGCCATTTCATAGCCCAGAAATTGAAAAAAAAAAAAAAAGGCCCCTATCAGGACTTCCAAAAACCAGGATAACAGAGTGAACCTTACCTGCTCCAAACCCTCCCTCTGATCCTGAAAACATGGTAACTCTTGCCCCAGAGCAAAGCCCTCTACAGGAAAGGCTTGGGATCCCTAGAGTAAGGGTGTGGCTAAGGCCCTGCCTCAAAATGGATAGAAAGCAGACTACAAAGACAAAGACTCTGGAGTCCTACTCTCCTCAGAGGGAGGAACCAAACTCAGAGGGAGACAATGTGGACTCCACACCCACAGCTGAAATGTCAACAGGGAATGGGTCCCAAGCACACAAAGCTCTCCTAGATGAGATCAAAAGGAACTTTGAAAACCAAATGAGAAAGATATAAGACAAAATGAATAATTCTCTCAAAACCAAAATAGCAGAATTAGAAAAACTTTATAATGAAGAAAACATCTCTCTTAAAAGAAAATTGTATGATATGGAAAATGAGCTCCAAAAATTAACCAAGGAAAATGATTTTCTAAAAACTATAATCAACCAAAGTGAAACAAATAATTCTATGAGTAACCAAGAATTAGTCAAACAAAGCAACAAGAATGAAAAATTAGAAAAAGAGGTAAAATCCCTCAAAGAAAAAAATAACTGTCCTGGAAAAAAGATCCAAGAAAGAGAACCTGAGAATCATAGGCTACCAGAAAATCATAATGAAAAAAACATGAGCCTGGACAACATTCTTCAAGAACTCATTAAGGAAAACTGCCCTGAGATACTAGAACCTGAGGGTAAAATAGAAATTGAGAGAATACACCAGACACCTGCTGAAAGAGATCCCAAACTGAAAAGTCCTCAAAAGGTTGTGGCCAAACTCCAGAACTACCAGATAAAAGAGAAAATACTTCAAGTGTCCAGAAAGAAACAATTCAAATATCGAGGGTCCACAGTGAGGCACACAGGATTTGGCAGCCTCTACACTGAAAGATCAGAGGCAGTGGAATTCAATTGTTCGAAAAGCAAAAGAGCTCAGGTTACAACCAAGGATCACATACCCAGCGAGACTGAGCATATTCTTCCAGGCAAAGAAATGGTCATTCAATGATATAACAGAGTTCCAGACCTTTTTGATAAAAAAGCCAGAACTCAATGGAAAATTCAAACTCCAATTATGAGATACAACAGTGATGTAGAAATGTAAACAAGGAAAACACACACACACACATATACACACACACACACACACACAAACACCCCGTTATTTGATAAGAGCAAACTGGTTATAGACAAGCAGAGGGTATGAGTATAAAATACACAAAATGATGATTAAACAAATCTTATTGAGGTATACAAAGGGACTGCAATGGAAGAAAGTGAATGAATGAAGTGGAAAGGGGTAAATTATACCACACAAAGAGGCATAAAAACTGTATAGCAGAGGAAAAGAAGGGAGGGAGATGGGAGTCATATGAGATTTTCCCTCATTGGCTCTGGTGCAAGGAGGGAATAACAACCAGTTCAGCATAGGACTCTATGGAGAAGAAATGCAAAAAGTATCATTTTAGAGGGAAAGAGCAGAGGGAGAGGAGCTTCGCAGGAGATTTGTTCCTGTCACTCTTAGGGCAAAGAAGAAAAAACTTACTTCATTAGGTATAAAAATATCCTACTGGCAGTAGGAGGGGGAAAGTTCTACGAAAGGGGAGTGGGGGTTAATAGGGAGGGAAGAAGGAGTGGGAAAGGGAGGAAAAGGGAGGGAGGCAGTGGTCAAAAGGAAAACTATTAAGGGGGGAAGGGAGAAGCAGGGAAAATATGAACATTAATAGGGGCGGAGATAGGATGGAGGGAAAGAAAAAGATAGCAATAATAACTGTAAATGTGAATGGAATGAACTCTCCCATAAAACGAAGACAGATAGCAGAATGTATTAGAAATCATAATTCTACAATATGCTGTTTACAAGAAACACATCTGAAACAGAGGGATACACACAGGGTAAAGGTAAAAGGCTGGAGTAAAATGTACCATTCCTCAGCTAAAGTGAAAAAAAAAACCAGGGTTAGCAATCCTTTACGCAGATAAAGTAAAAGCAAAAATTAACCTAATAAGAGATAAGGAAGGAAACTATATCCTGTTCAAAGCCACCACCAAGAAAGAAGCAATATCATTACTTAACATATATGCACCAAGTAGTATAGCATCCAAATTCCCAGAGGACAAGGAAAGGAATTAGAGGAAGAAAAAAATAGCAAAACTATACTAGTGGAAGAACTTAATCTCCCCCTCTCTGAACTTGATAAATCTAACCTAAAAATAAACAAGAAAGAAGTTAAGGAGGTGAACAGGATTTTAGAGAGGATAGGTGTGATAGATCTCTGGAGAAAACTGAATGGAGATAAAAAGGAATATATTTTCTTCTCAGAACTTCATGGCACATACTCAAAAAGTGACCACATTCTAGGGCATAAAAACCTCACAATTCTATGGAGTAAGGCAGAAATATTAAATTCATCCTTCTCAGATCAGATGCAATAAAAATTATATGCAATAAAGGTCCATGGATAGACAGACTAAAAATTAATTGGAAATTAAACAATTTAATCCTAAAGAATGAGTGGGTCAAACAAGAAAATATCAAAACAATCAGTAATTTCATTCAAGTGAATGATAACAATGAGACAACATAAAAAAATTTGTTGGATGCATTAAAGTCAGTTCTTAGGGGAAGTTTTATATCTCTGAGTGCATACAAAATTAAATTAGAAAAAAAGGGAGGTCAATGAATTGGGCATGCAATTGAAAACCCTAGAAAAAGAAAAAATCAAAACCCCCAATTAAATACTAAATTAGAAATATTGAAAACCAAAGAGGAGATTAATAAAATTGAAATTAAGAAAACTATTAAATTAATAAATAAATCTAAGAGCTGGTTTTATGAAAAAAAAACAATGAAATTGATAGACCCTTAATCAATATGATAAAAAAAGAAAGAAGTAAACCAAATTTTGCGTATCAAAAATGAAGAGGGTGAATCTACCTCCAATGAAGAAGAAATCAAAACAATAAGTAGGAATTATTTTTCCCAATTGTATAGATAAAAATTTGACAATCTTAGGGAAGTGGATGAATATTTAAAAAATACAAGTTCCCCACATTAACTGAAGAGGAATTAAAGTACTTAAATAACCCCATCTCAGAAAAAGAAATTGAACAAGCCATCTGTCAACTCCCTAGGAAAAATTCGTCAGGGCCAGATGGATTTACTAGTATATTCTATCAAATATTTTAAAAAACAATTGATTCCAATACTCTACAAACTATTTGGGAAAATTAGTGAAGAAGGAGTCCTACCAAATATTTTTATGACACAAATATGGTACTGATACCTAAATCAGGAAAAGATAAAACAGAGAAAGACAATTATAGTCAAATCTCCCTCATGAAAATAGATGCAAAAATTCTAAATAAAATACTAGCAAAAAGATTACAGAAACTTATCTCAAAGTCAATACAGTTTGAATAGGTGGGATTTATTCCAGGAATGCATGGATGATTTAATATTAGGAAAACCGTCAGTATAATTGATCATATCAACAATAAAACTAGCAGAAAACACATGATCATCTTAATAGATGCAGAAAAGGCTTTTGGGAAAATTCAGCATCCATTCCTATTAAAAATATTAGAAAGTAGAAGCATAAATAGAGCATTCCTTAAAATAATAGGTAGCATCTTTTTAAAGCCATCTGCAAGTATCATATGTAATGGGGAGAAGCTAGAAGCATTTCCCATAAGATCAGGGGTGGAACAAGAGTGTCCACTATCACCCCTCTTATAAAATCTGGTCCTAGAAATGTTAGCAGCAACAATTAGAGAAGAAAAAGTAATCAAAGAAATCAAATTAGGCAAAGAAGAGACCAAGTTATCACTCTTTGCAGATGATATGATTATATACTTAGAGAATCCTAGAGAATCAAGGAAAAAAAATACTTGAGACAAAAAATAAAGGTTGGCAAAGTTGCAGGATATAAAATAAACCCACATATATCCTCGACATTCCTATATCTTTCCAATGAAATTTAACAGCAAGAGATATAAAGAGAAATCCCATTTAAAGTTATTGCAAACATTATAAAATATTTGGGCATCTACCTGCCAAAACAAACCCAGGAGCTATATGACCACAACTACAAAACACTTTTCATACAAATAAAGTCAGATCTAACTTTTTGGAAATATATCAATTGCTTATGGCCGGGTCAAGTTAATATAATAAAAAATGACAATTTTACCTAATTTAAATTATACATTTAGTGTCATACCAAGTAATTTCCCCCCAAAAAACTACTTTATAGAGCTAGAAAATAGTAACAAAATTCATTTGGAAGAATAAATTGTCCAGAATATCAAGGGAATTAATGAAAAGAAATGATAGGGAAGGTGCACTAGCTATACCAGATTTCAGTCTGGATTATAAAACAGCAGTCATCAAAACTAGTTGGTATTGGCTGAGAAATAGATGAGTGGATCAATGGAATAGATTAGGTACATGAGATTCAGAAGTCAACAACTATAGTAATATATTGTTTGATAAAGCCCAAGACCCTGTTTTTTTGGGATAAGAACTAACTATTTGATAAAAACTGCTTGGAATACTGGAATATAATATGGCAGAAACTGGGAGTAGACCATTATCTAAAACCATATACCAAAATCAAGTCTAAATGTATGCACGATCTAGGTATAGAGGTTGATACTGTAAGCAGTCTCCTAAAACAAGGAATAGTTTACCTATCAGAATTGTGGAGACGGAATAACTCTGTAATTAAAGAATTAGAGAACATTATAAAATGTAAAATGGATAATTTTGACAACATGAAATTGAAAAACTTCTGTACAAACAAAAGCTATGTAAGAAAGATTAAGAGGGAGGTCAGAAATTGGGAAAGAATCTTTACAACCTATGTCTCTCATAAAGGACTCATTTCTAAAACATACAGAATTCTGAGTCAAATTTATAAAAATACAAGTTACTCCCCAATTGATAAATTGTCAAAGGAGATGAACAGGCAATTTTCAGAGAAAGAAATTAAAGGTATCTATAAGCACATGAAGAAATGCTCTAAATCCCAATTGATTAGAGAAATGCAAATCAAAACAACTCTGATGTACCACATCTCACCAGTCAGATTGGCTAAGATGACAAAACAGGAAGACGATAAGTGCTGGAGCGGAAGTGGGCAAATTTGAACACTAATGCATTGCTGGTGGAGTTGTGAACTGATCCAGTCTTTCTGGAGAGCAATCTAGAATTATGCCCCAAGGGCTATTATTACTTTCATATCCTCTGACCCAGTAATACCACTCCTAGATTTATATCCCAAAGAGATCATAGAAGTGGGAGGAAGACCCATATGTACAAAAATGTTTATAGCAGCTCTTTTAGTGGTGGCAACATATTGGAAATTAAGGGGGTGCCCATCAATTGGGGAATAGCTGAAGAAGTTGTGGTATATACATGTTATGGAATACTGTTGTGCTATAAGAAACGAGGAGCAGATCTCCTTCATATTTACCTGGAGAGGCTTATACAAACTGATGTTGAGTGAGAAGAGTAGAACCAGGAGAAATTTGTACACAATTACAGACACAACGTATGTGTGATGACCAACTTTGATAAACTGGACTCTTCACAGCAATGCTGTGATATAAGTCAATCCCAAAAGTTTCATGATGGAGAGAAATATGTGTATCCAGAGAAAGAACTAGAAAGAACTGAATTGATATCCAGGCAGAAGTAAAATACCTGATCTTTTTCCTTCTCTTATTTGGTTTTATGTCCTCTTTACTATTTTGAATTCCATCTGATACAATCGCTCTTTATAAACTGAGTAATGTATAATACTGGTATGAAAAAAAAATCTGGCCCAAATAGATCATTCATTTGCAATATTAGTTTAAGATTTATATATTAAATGATGAAGTCTACAAAATTAGTTTAACATCAGTGATATCAAATAGAAACTAAAAAAAAAAATGGGAGGCTAAGCATGTATAAGTATCCCTGCAGAACACATATTGACCTAGTAAATAGTATAAATATTTTCTCTTTCTTTACTTTCATTTACTTTGCTAGCTATTTTCCAATTATGTTGTAAAATGACTTTGGTTCAATGCAATCCAATCCAATTATTTTTTAATGCTTTGTTAACTTCTGATTTACATCATTCATTTCCACCAGATTTTGAGTTAGAAATTTTCTCCCTGTTTTTCCCCTACCCACCACCCCAAAATAGCAGTCCCACAGGATATCCCCTCCTCCAAACTGCTTTCTCCCATATTTTCTCCCATACCCCTTTCCACTTTTCCATAGGGTCTCTATGCCTCAGTGCCTGTATATCTTATTTCCCAATTACATGTAAGATGATATTAATAATAGTATATGTATATATATACATACATACACACATTATATATATATATGTATATACATAAATATATTTGAATATTTGATTTTAAAACTTTCAATTCCAGATGCATTCCCTTTCTTCCTTGTCGCCCACCCTTACCGGGAAGATAAGCAGTTCAGTATAGGTTGTGCATGTGTGGCTAATGCAAAACAGTAACATAGTGGATATATTGTAAAAGACTGACTATATTTCCCTCCCTCCTATCCCACCTCCCACTTGTTCTATTCTCTACTTTGATCCTGTCCCTTTTCAAAAGTGGGTGCTTCCAACTTCCCCCCCCAAGGCTGCCCTCCCTTCCATCATCCCCACTCTCCTCCCCTGCCCCCCCCCTACTCTGCTGAAGGGTGAGGTGCCCTATTTAATGTGTATTTCACTCCCTCCTCAAGCCAAATTCAATGGGCATTAGGTTGACCCATTCGATTTGCCTTCCTATTCTTCCCCTCCATTGAAACCATTTTCCCTTGCCTCTTCTGTATGATATAGTTTACCCCAATCTGTCTCTCCCCATATCTTCTCATTATATTCCTCTCACCTCTTACTTTCACATTTTAAGTATCATCTCTTCCTGTTAAATTCGTCCTGTAGGGGTGGCTAGGTGGCACAGTGAATAAAGCGCCGGCCCTGGAGTTGGGAGGACGCGAGTTCGGTTACGGCCTGAGACACTTAACACCCACACAAAAATACTAGCCGTGTAACCTTGGGCAAGTTACTTAACCCCAATTGCCCTCCGAAAGGCAAAAAAAAATTCATTCTGTGCCCTCTTTCTAGGTATACCTGTAAACATATATACACACATTCACATATATATTCATATACCCGCATATATAGACATATATATATATATATATATAATTATACACACACATATTTCTAATCCCTTCAACTACTGAGAAAAGTTTGATAAGTTATAATTATTGTTTTTCCATGTAGGAATGTTAATAGTTCAACTTTGTTAAGTTCCTTACGATTTCTTTTCCCTGTTAACCTTCTCATGCTTCTTGTATCTGAATGTCAAATTTTCTATTCAACTTTTTTTTTTCAGCAAGAATGCTTGAAAGTCCTCTATTCCACTGAATAACCATATTTGCCCCCTGAAATATGATACTAAATTTTGCTGGGTAGGTGACTCTTGGTTTTAATTCCATCTCCTTGGACCTCTGGAATATGATATTCCAAACCTTTTGATCCCTCAGTGTAAAAACTGCCAGATCCTGGGTTGACCTGATTGTGTTTCCACAATATTCAAATGGTTTCTTCTGGCTGCTTGTAATATTCTCTCCTTAACCTGGAAATTCTGGAACCTGGCTATAATATTCCTAGCAGTGTTCTTTTTGGTATCTTTTTCAGGAGGTGATCAGTGGATTATTTAACCTCTTTGTCTAATTTTAAACCTCTAATTTGTTTTTCTAGTCTTATTGCTATTGCTAGTATTTCTAAATCTATATCAAATTATATTGGAGAGGATGGGAGTCATTGTTTTGTCTTATATTTCCTGAAAAATAACATCAACAGTGAAAACTCATGATATTTTCTCATTGCATATATTGCTTTTTGATTAAGATAGGAATTTTTTTCACTATTTTTGAGAACAATTTCCATAAATTGGTATTAATTATTCTTCAAAACTTTTATAGAACTCTCCTTATAAATCCATAAAGATCAGGAATTGTCAACTCCTCACCTTTGATAGTTCCTTTAGAATTAGTTCTTGTTGCCTTTCTAAGATTGTTGATTTAAGATCTCTTCTTGTTAGTTTGAGTCCTTACCCTATATTTTGCAGATAAATCACTGAGCCCCAGAGAGATTAGAAGGGTTTCCTAGGATCACAACGCTAGGAAAGTACTGAAGGAGAATTGAAATCAATTTCTACCTGATTTTTAGACCAGCACCCTTGAAATTACACTATAGAGCTAGATTTCTTGTGTTATTAGTTCCATAAATTGCAGCAACAATCTATTTTGAGGCTGGAACCAGGTGCAAATAATTAATAGAACTGAGATGTATCTTTTTTTTTTAACATCTCATTCAACTCTATCATAACAACTCTATGCACCACATGCCACTACATGCTGTTCTCATGGGCTTAATCACAATACAAATATGACCTTTACTGTCACCAGGAACTATTATTATACCACCTCTCATATACCCCAACAGTGACAACACAATGGAAAAGATCCAAGGTCAGCACCATAGGTTCTAGTTACTTTGTGCCTAAGAACATCATCATCCCTAACATTAAGTTCATTGACTCCACCCCTAAAATTTTTGCTAAGATCAATTAATACTCACCTACTCATTGTTACCAGAAGGCAGATTCTCTGTATCTGTCAGTCATTCATATTTACATGTAGCTAGCCTACATTTACACATTCACAAACAGCACCACAGCGGTGTCAGTATGATCAACTATTCTATTCTTTTAACTGCCCCATTTTCAATGAGACTTGAGGGGAGAACTTTGCCCCTCCTCACCTTGAAAATATCATCTGTGTGACCTATGTCTTCCAATCCTAATATCTTAGTTTCATGAAAGCATCTCTCTTTAAGAGCTTTCCTACTGTCTTCTTCCATAAGAGGATGGATTTCACTAAATTTATGCATGCTGGGTACAGTGTGTGTTACAAAGGAAAACAGCACAGGACTTGAAATGATCTCTTCTTTAGGAAACTGGAGGGGGGTAATGTTTTACTGTCATTTACTGTGATCCTAAGTTTATATATTTTACTGTTCTTTCCTTTCCTACTTTTAGCCAAGTTTCTCTCTAAAGTCATGGATTAGGGGGTGGGGGTGTGTTTTCTCTAATCTAGTCAACCTGTCTTGTCCTCAACTTATTCCCACTTCCCTCCTCATTGCCTACTTGAAAATTCAACTTTAATAATGGATTGTCCTAACAACTAGAGTTGTTGGAAAATTACTAGCTGAACTCAAGAATCAGTGAATTCAGTTATCTTAAATGTTAGATATGTGTATATTAAAATAGATGGAAGAACCAAAGATATTGAAGAAGAGATTTATCCACTAAGATGATCACTAAAATGGAAAAGATGATCACTAAAATTTGTCCAGAGGGGAACATTGATTTTGTATCTTCCTTAGTAATGACGCCAAAAAAGTAACACACATACACGTATGTGTGTGTGTGCGTGTGTGTAGTCAAAGAATGTACAAACTCCTTGAACCAAGATTCTATAGGAATAGTAGTTGGAAAACTTCCTGATCTCTAGCCCTAGGTTTCAAGACACATTTTACTTATTTTCTTCCTCCATCTCCTGATCAAGTACTCATGACCAACTACAAGACATGAGTTTAACATTTTGAAACCACCCAGTTTTTCTTTTGCCCTCTTGCACTTCCTAGAGTCAGATTTCCTGGAAAGTGCCAAAGGTGTTGGAATCATAAAGTCCAGTTTCAAGGGAGCATATGTCTGACTTCAAAGCAGTTAGATAATTCAGTGAATAGAGCACTGGACCTGGACTCAGGAAGACCTGAGTTCAAATCTGGACTCTGAGATACTTACTAAGTGTTTGACTCCAGGCAAGTCACTTAACCTCTATTCGCCTTAATGCTTTGGGAAGGAAATTGCAAATCACTCCAGTATCTTTGCCAAGAAAACACCATGGACAGTATGATCTCTGGAGTCTTGAAGTGTCAGACACAACTGAATTAGTCAACAACAACAAGAAAATAACTACAACTTCCCCAGAAACTGTAGGTTGAGCATTGATGGACCAATTCCTTTTTGACACACGAGTAGCCCATATTGGTGGTGTTCTTACCTATTCTGGGTCAGCTACCCCAAAATCTGCATTAAGTATTTAATGCCTTCAAAATTTTGCCAAATCAAGCAGCAAGTTCCATTTGTCCCACCCTAGTTACATTCCTTTCCAGAAAACTATGTGAGTTGTCCAAAGTCACACAGGAAGTAAAAGGAAGAGATGCAATTTTGATCCTGGCCCCCCACTTCAAATAGACTATTCTTTCCACTATGCAAATCACATAATTGGAAATATCTAGCCCTAATCTATTGTTGACCCTATAACCAGACCCACCAAGAGTCATGAAGAAAGGAAAATTATATTAGTGATATTATTTCTGAAAAACAAAACAAAACAATATAACAAACAACAAAAAAAGCTTAACTGTAGAGCCTGAAAAATAGAAATCTGATTTGTGTAATTTTGCCTTAAGGCACTACTTTTTGTCATTGGAGTCAAAATCAGTGTGTTATGACTCAATGAACATCAATAATGGTGTCAGAGTTCATGACTTAAAATCCCATCTCTGATAGTTATTGTCTGTGTTACCTTGGCTGTTACTTAACCTTCATAGGCCTTAGTTTCCTCATCTGTTAGAAAAAAAATAGGGGTTCTTCTTGATGGCTGCTTAGGTATCTTCCAGATCTAAGCCTAAAAAACTTTGATTCTTAGTATGGCAGTAACAAAGGACAAATAAATGGATAAATATTGTATATACAAAATAGAAAAAATATTGTATGCAATATGGATAGAATATATCCTCACCTTACACCTTTGTATTATGCTAATTAATGTCCTTATTACCAGAAGAGAATACAGAAAACTTGAAAATTCTATCTCAACCTCGACAATTATAAGTTGTCCTCCAAAACCAATGAAAGTGCCTCACAATCAGATGAAGAAGATAACAATTCTAGAAAGATTCAGGGGTGAAGTACCCTCTATTACCCTCCATTTTTAGCCTTCTACAGAAGCAATTCTTTACATTATTTGAACATAACAAGTTTTGTGGATGAGGAGACTGAGTTCCATTGTGGTTATAACTTATTATGGACCATACAAACAGCAAATAGGAGAATCAGAATTTGAGTCGAGGCTTTCTAACCCAAAATTCACTGAGTGCCCTATCATTGAGTCAGCAAACATTTATTCATCACCCTTCTATCTTCAAGACATTTTTAGTAAGCACTGAAAAGACACATGTGCATACACACACATGCAGAAAAAAATTTTAAAAAGCAAAGACAAAAGGAGAGAGAGGGAGGAAAAGTAAGGAAGAAAAGAAGAAAGAAAGAAGGGAGGGAGTGAGTAAAGGAGGAAGGAAGGAAGGAAGGAAGGAAGGAAGGAAGGAAGGAAGGAAGGAAGGAAGGAAGGAAGGAAGGAAGGAAGGAAGGAAGGGAGGGAGGGAGGAAGGAAGGATACAGCATGTGCATATATTAAAATATATACAGAAATAACAGAAAGTAAATGTAAGGCAATTAAGGAGTGAAGATGATAGTTGAACGTAGCATGAAAGGCTTTGTATAGAAGGTTGTCTTTGATTTGATTCTTAAAGGAAATTAGTGAGTAGGGAGTACATTCCATTCATAGAATATAGAAAATGCAGAAATAAATTATGAAGAATCCTCATTGTATGATACACAAAGAAAGCTCCAGGTGTCTGTATAATACATACATTGTCTTTACACTCAAAGAGTGGCTGAAATATGCTTCAGAGATATTAAATCTGTCCTAAGTGTGATCATTACATCAATTTCTCAACAATATAATTATAATTATTCTTGATTATAGAGTCAGAATCCCAAAATATTAAAAATATATAGGTTTTCTAATTAAACATACTATTTTAAAGATATTCCCTACAGAAGTCAAGGGACTTGCCCAACATTGTATATATAGTGTTATAGTCTGGATAAGGAACTGCATTACAGTATGCTTTAAAGAATTTTCATCTCGGGGCGGCCAGGTAGCACAGCAAGTAAGAGCACCGGCTCCAGTGTTGAGAAGACCTGGAGATCGAATCCCGGGCTCAGACACTTAGCACCCACCCAGAAACACCTGGCTGTGTAACCTTGAGCAAGTTACTTAACCCCAATTGCTTAGGGGTGGCCAGGTGGCTCAGCAAGTAAGAGTACCGGCTCCAGTGTTGGGACGACCTGGAGATTGAATCCCGGGCTCACACACTCAGCACCACACCCAGAAATAACTGGCCGTGTAACCTTGAGCAAGTTACTTAACCCCGATTGCTTAAAAAAAAAAAAAAAAAGAATTTTCATCTACATGAGTCTTGTTTATTTGTTTTTTGTTTGTTTGTTTGTTTCAATGACTTTGAAATGTTCAATGGAAAATTAATTTGGACACCTTAAGCATCTTATAGGAAAATATTTGAAGATTTTTCTGTACAAAATGGGGAAAAAGTTTTCCTTTTTATAAAATGTAAGAACCATTTAAATTGGTGTAAAAAAGCACTGGGTGTGGGATTGGGAAGCAGAGATTTAATTTGTGACTTTCACAGATAGGTAGCAATTTCACAAAGATAAAATTTACAAATGTATTTTATTATTAAATAAATTAATTTTTTTATTTTTTTAAATTAGTCTTACAAACTCATACTAATGTCCATAGGTAGAATCATACTTTTGTTAAAACTGTATAATTGGATAAAAAACATAAGCAAGTAAGACAAATGTAAAAGTTCTGGGACAAGAGGCCAGGAGTAGTACCACAAAAAAGTAGCTTCAGAGCATAATGGAAAAGTGAAAAGAGAAGAAGAAAGAGAAATTGTCCAAGAAATCTACGTCCAGCAAGAGGTATTTATAGATTGTTGTTGAGAGTGTCTATTGCTTTTACATTTTGTATTTGCTGAGTTCTAATATTGGTTAGTTGTTTAGTGGCCTGCCTTCCCTAAGCATTTAGCTGCAATGTAATCATTTCTAAAGCCATATTAAACTGGTCCTCTATTAATCACTTCCGAGGTAATAAAGGAGAAAATCAGAATTGCTCATTCTGAGGATTCTGAAATCCTAGCAAATAAGCTTAAGACTTACACGTCCAATTTTTTTAATAAAGAGTACTTATTGAAAATTGTTCTTTAAACATAGATAGAGGAATATGTGTGAATTAAAAAGCTTAGCTATGATGACAGTGTCACAGAATTCAGAATTCAATTAAATTCTCTGAATGATGCTTTAAGATAGAAAAAAAAAGTTCTTGACTTGAATGGATTGCACCTAATGAGGCCTGAAAAGAATATATTTGCTTAGAGACATTCTTACCTGATCAAGAGGACTTTAAATTGAAGTGGAAGTAGAAGAGGAGAAATACTGAGCTTAAACTAATAAAATGAATAGAGAGTAATAAGTACAATGTAGAGGGGGAAAAGGGATTTGTGGTGGTATTCAGGATACAACAGAAGGAAATAACTGTATAGAGGGACTAAATTGTTATATACATCCATGTATTATATGCATCTTGACATGACCAGGTAGTTATATTCATAGATTATATATCTATTGTCATTCTCCTCTGGGGAGTGTAGTTGTTGGAAGATGAACTTGGAATCATCAAAATCTGAGTTTACATTCTTCCTAAAAAGCTTATTAACTGTGTGACTGTGGACATGTCACTTAATCTCTCTCATTCTCCAATTTCTCATTTTTTAAATTGGTAATAAAAGTAGAATCTACCTTACAAAGTTCAAAATAATGGTAGTCAGCATCTTTGTAGCACCTAGTAGGTGTCAAGAACTATGCTAATCACATTATTGGTGTTACCTCATTTAATACCCAAAACAATCCTTCTAGGCAATAGATATTATTATGCCCATTTTATAGTTGAGAAAACTGAAGCAAAGAAAAGTTAAATGACTTGCCCAGGGTCTCTCAGCTAGCAAGTATTTAAAGCTCGATTTGAGCTTAAGTCTTCTCAATTCTAAGTTTAGCATTCTGTGCCACCTACCTCTACCTAAGTATAAGAGGTTCAGATAAGATAAAATGTGTATATGTAAAATGAGCATCATATTTCTTACTTTTTCAATTGATGTACAAAGAATGGAAGGGAGAAGAAGAATTTATAATTTAAAACAGAATACATTAAGAAGACACATATGGGGGGTGGCCAGGTAGTACATACAGTAAGATCACTGGCTCCAGTGTCAGGATGACCTGGGGATTGAATCTGGGCTCAGACACTTAGCATCCACCCAGAAACACCTGGCCATGTAACCTTGAGCAAGTTACTTAACCCCAATTGCTTAGGGGCAGCCAGGTGGCTCAGCAAGTAAGAGCATCGTTTCCAGTGTCAGGAGGACCTGGGGATCAAATCTGGGCTCAGATACTTAGCACCACACCCAGAAATAACTGGCAGTGTAACCTTGAGTGAGTTACTTAACCCCGATTGATTAAAAAAAAAAACATATATGGAAAACTCTATATCAATTCCACTTTACACATTATGCATGTATATACATATTTATGTGTTTAAATATTAAATATACCTCTGTCTGCATGCATATGTGTAAACTGGAAATAGTTACATTAAATACTAAAATGGAAGAATAGGCATGAACATTTTTGCTGCTATACCATAAGGACCACAGGATTTTTCCATTTAATTTGAAGACAAAAAATTGTATAGATGTAATTTCTCCCACTAAATGTGAGATACTGGAAGGCAATTACTGTCTTATTTTCCTGTTTATATTCTTAGTTGTTTAATATAGTATTTCACATGTTACATGTGCTCAGTAAAAGTTGTATTCATTCATTTATCTATATACATATGTGTATATGTGCATATATGTGTGTGTATATGTATATGCATATGTATATATGGTGAGAGAGATACAGAGAGAGAGATCACACACAAAGTATGGGAAGTAAACACAGTGAGCATACATAAGTATATATGTGTGTGTGTATGTGTATGCATATATACACACATGTGTATATTTATGTATGTGTATACATATATACATACACACAAATATAAATATTTGTGTTTATTAGGTGGTAATTACAACAAAATAATATTGCATATAGCTTTGGGAATGGGATTGGGATCCATTATTGGTATATGAAAAAAATGGGCACACCTAGTTCAAAAGAAACAGCTTAGCAGAAAGGGGTTGGCAGAGTAGCAATATATGACAAGAAGATATATAACTGTATGAAAAAGCACAGGCCTGATCATAGAAAAGAAGTATGGTAGAGTATTTGGGTGAAGATAAAAAAGTGATGAGGGGATGAGGTGAATAACATCATTTTGGAGAGTCATGAAAAATCCTATAACACAACTGATAGAAACTTCTTGATAACAAATTGGACACCGAGGCCAAATAAAAGAATCCCACCTGCTAGTGGATTTCTCTGTGTTAAAAGAAAAACACTGGAAAATTTGAGTTTTTTCTAATAATTCAAGAGGAGGCTGAAGAACTGTCATCTACACCATATTCTTAAAGAAAAAAAAGAATGGGTTGATATATTAAAACTATCATAAACTTGGAAGAAAAGTAAACATCCTTTCATAGTTCTTAAAATGTTAAATTCTAGAAATGGCATGATATGTGTGTTAGACTTAAGGAAAATGAATTGAACTATTTGACCTAAAAAGTGTTCATTAATACAGCAATGTCACCCTGGAAGTTCTCTAGTCTGAGTTCTGTCCAGGGCTTTTATTTCCATTGCACATTTTTTAGTGATTTCAGTGAAGGTAAAGATGGTGCATTTAACAAATTTGAAGGGGAGAGGAAGCTAGGAAGGATAACTAAAAAAAATGAAATAGTAAAGAAGAAATCTAAAAATATACCAACAGGCTGGGATAATGAGCAAAACTTAAAGAAAAGAAATAGGGTTAAATAGATCAATGCTACTAATACAGTTGAGGAAATGTGTAGGCTTACCACATTGAAAAGATCTTGACTCATGGTGGGGAACCTGAGGTCTCAAGGTCACATAGAGCCCTATAGGTCCTGGAGTATGACCCTTTGGCTGTATCTAGACTTCATAGAACAAATCTCCTTACTAAAAGTATTTGTTCTGTAAAACTTGGATTCAGTCAAAAAGTCACTCCCAAGGACCTAGAAGGCCACATGTGAGTTCAAGGCTACAAGTTCCCCACCCATGATCAAGAGATTTTTAGCATAACACGATTTTAATGTAATCCAAAACATTTACCCTTTTAAATTATTTTATTATTATTTATTTTTAATTTTCAGCATTCACTTCCATAAGTTTTAAATATTCTCCCCTTCCCTCTTCTCCTCCCTCCTCAAGACAGGATGCAATCTGATATAGGCTTTACATATAAACCAAATCTTTATCTTAAACCAAAATTAAAGAAAGTATTAGCAATGAAAATGGCACTACATAGGCTGCACTTTGACTTGGTCAGATATAACATCTCAGGAAGGACATTAACAAGTTAGAATTTTTCCAGATTTTTTTTGAGGGCATTTGGGGTTAAGTGACTTGCCCAAGGTCACACAGCTAGTTTTTGTGTTAAATGTTTTAGCCCAGATTTGAACTCAGGTCCTCCAGACTCAAGGGCAGGTGCTCTATTCACTGAATCACCTAGCCGCCCCTTGGAGTGATTATTTTTGAAAGGTCAAGTTGGGCAAGTAAGAGGCAAATTCATGGGGGTCAGAGAAAATGGAAATAACCATATTAATCAAATTTTAACTAAATGAAAATAATGTTTAATAAAGGTTAGTATGTCACTTTGCAACTTTTCTGAAATGGGCTAATTTGAAAATATTTCATCTTTCTGAATGAACTCAGGTCTCTTAATTGCTTCTGCATAATTCAATAGCATGCCATAAAACTAGGTTTCATTCCCCTTTTCCTCAATGATGGGTTAAAAGCTATGTCATCCAGATCTGTGATTTCATCACTGTAGAGAAATTAACTATGTAGTTTAACAAATTGTTTGTACCTTAAAGTCTTAAAGAATAGCATGGGGGAATTGAAAAATTATGTGATATACCCATGGATATGGAGCTATTACACTAGTATATGTGACAGAGCTTTAACCCAGGTTTTGTTGCATGCTAATCCACTTCTTTCTCCACTAAACCTAGATGACACTTGATAAAGAAAGGCACTTGTCTTGTATTCGTTATTTTACTTTTATTCTAAATCTTTTTATCCTAATATTTTTTTATATAAAGCAGCACTGTATTCATGAGAAAATTCTGAAAGATTACTGCATATTGGCTGAATCAGATTTTTTTTGAGTGCTTAAGATATTCCCAAATAGGATATTAGGAATTTAGAAAAGAATATGAATACCTGTCATAAATCAGTAATGCTTTAAATGGGACCCTGGTGGCCTGAGGAAAATAAATTTATGTGTTTGATTCCTAATATAATTCTAGGATTTGACTCAGGCACTGGAGATAACTGTATAATAGAAAAATTATTTGGAAGGGATGTTGAGAGATTATATGGACTATTTTCTTGCCTCAAGTTAGGTAATTGTTGAAACTATTGAAGGCATCTGATTGTCTTATAGTCTTCTAAGAGTTCACATATTCATATATTCCTGGTGATAAAATATTATATTTAAAAATAAGGATTTAGTTTTCACTGACTTAAGTAATTGCAAAATAATTATCTCACAACCACAGACAAGTTCCTTAATTAATTGATATTTGCCTAGAATTGTTTAGCTGTGATTATCAGGTTTCCCCAATATCACTGTGCTTAAATATAAATAATGGTCTATTTTACAAATCTGGTTTAAATTTAGGAAGTAGAATGACATTAGTAATATAATTATTTCTGGGGGATTTTTATTTTAAACAGAATTCTAGGAATAAAAACCCTCACTTGGAAACAGAAATAAGGAACTCATAAGCAATGAACACATGAACTATATACATGTTATAAGAAATGGATTTGCATCCTAAATGTGGCCTAGTCAATTTGTGAAGAAATCATTAATTCTGTGAAGAGGATTTGCAACATGACAATGTCTAATCCTCTAAAGTATGTTAGCAACATTGACATACCCAATATTCTACTACCAAATTTGTGTTAATGTAAATGAACTTTAAAATATATGGACACAAAAGTAACACAAATCCAAAGAATACCATTTAATTGACTTCAATTCTATTTAATTATGAACTACCTACTGTATGCAACAGCTAAATCTGAGGAAATGGCAAGACATACATATCCAAGAAGTATTTTGTAGTGAATCTGTACTCTGGAAGGGAGGTTAATTCTAGACATCAGTATTTAAGCTGTACTTGCATACATATAATAGATGAAACTAAGAGAATAAATAGAATAGTTAAAGAAGATGATGTGGGGAGGAAAAAATGGGAGACAAGGATAAGGCCCCTGAGAACAGCTACTTTGAGTGATTTGGAGAAAGATTTTTAAAAGGACACAGTAGAAGTAGTCACAAAGGATTAACCCTTTTGAAATCATGTGACTTTGGGACTGAAAAAAGAAAGTGTTGAGTGCTCTTGCTTAAAGAATACTGATTAAAATGCATGTTTTCAAATTAGTAAATAATTGAAAATTTATAAATGTGGAAAATTGCATATCACACATATCCAAGAAATGTATTATAATGACTATAATAACATTATTTATAAGATTATAGATTTAGGAGTAGAAAGGACCTTAAAAGAATATTCTAATTCTTCTGTTTTGCAGATGAACAAATGGACACAAGAGAAGTAAAATGATTTGCTCATGATTACAAAACCAGTCAACATTTAAAGTTGGATTTAACTCCATGTCTTCATTACTCTAAATCAAGTATCTTGTCTAATGTTAACCCCCTACCACAGTCTCATAGGCTATGGATATCAACATGGGTAAATCACCTAAATTCTCAGCAACTCAGGCAATTCTCTAAGGTTGTTAATTATATGTGTTTAATGGAGTTTTAAAATTCTTTTTGTTGAGGTGATTTTTCAATTATTTTCCTTTTTTCATATGATGATCTTTATGAGATTTAGTATTGACTCTCATATTTGAGATGCTAAAAAGAGAGATGTGATGAGAATTTGGCAGCAGCTCTGGATGAAAAAACAATATAAATTAAGCCCCCTTTTGTTATGTTTACACCTGTTTTTTTGGTTTCTTTTTAAGAAACGGTGTAAAGAAATTATTAACAGGATTTGTTCCAATAGAGTTTTTATGGTTGTTACATCCCACACACATATACCTCATAATGTAGACCATTGAATGTGGAATGAACAAGGAGTAGACATGTTCAAGCTCTGGTTTTGTCACTTACCAGCCTTAGGACTGGGGAAGGTATTTCACCATGGTTTTCTTATCTATCATAGGAGGAGGATTGTTCTAGATTGTCAAAATAATTTACTCCAATTTTACAACCCTTACTCTTAAACAGAGCCAATTAACTAGCTTCTTTGAGACTTAGCAAATAATATTATTGTAAAGGTATCAATTAAGTAAAACAAGCTACATTTTAAAAAAATCACAAGGCCATCAACACAGAGATGAAAGGCTAATACTTGTAATTGTCCCTTGTTTAGGTGATAATCTGTTAGGTTACAAATAGAACTTCACTGCAAAAGGATTTTACATGATCATCATAAACATTTAACTACAGAATATACCATATGGAAATGTGTCATGTTACTGCGAGGTTTATTAACATAAAATAATGAAGTTTTCATAGTTTTCTTTTGAAAAATGCTTTATTGATGCTTTTAAAATATTTTAAAAATTCAATATAGCCCTTACCAGTAAAACCCTCTCCTTTATTTAATATAGGTGTGATTTATTGATGACATTTTAATCATAACCATTTGCCCTGATACATTGTAATTCCCCTTGTAGACCAGAAAACACAAATAAGAAAAAATTCAATAGAGAAATTTTGTCTAATTATGTATGTGAAATTCTATCCTGGGGGGGGGTCAATCAATATGATTTGATCAGTATGACACTATATCTGTAAATGAGTATATAGTATTGTCATTTTTATTGAATTGGTATTGTCCAAACACGCAAACTGTCTCGCCAATTGTTTTTAACAATATTAATATATAAACTAAATTACACTTTGTAATGATTTTGAATGTAATGTTATTATCATTACTCCCTTTTTATTTTATACATTTTGCATATGATTTTGTGGATTTGTTTTAAGCACAGAATATTCTTATAGGTCTTGATCATTTGAATTAATTTGTTTACTGATTGCTAAATACATCATGTTCTGAAAATTAGCATAGATTTGTCTTCTCTTTGCCAAGACATGTGATATCATTTTCTTGTCTTTCTGATTGAGTCTGCATTTCTGTAGTTGTTCAGTAATGTTTTAATCATTTGTAATTTTTCATGGCAGCATTCAGAGTTTTATGGCAAAGGTACTGGAATAATTTGTCATTTCCTTCTCAAACAATTCTAGAATGTATAAAATAAGATAGTACAGAGGAGACATGTTTACCCTGCTGCTGGACTGGGACCTTCTAGATAGATAGATAGATAGATAGATAGATAGATAGATAGATAGATAGATATAGATGTATAGACAGACAGACATCTATAGATATAGATAAACACATATGATTTTCTGTCTTAAACAAAACAATTTCCCATGACTGGGTTTAAGATCAATGAATGCTGATTTTTTTTTTTGGCAAAACTTTTTAGCATATGTGAAATCTTTTTTATCTTTTTTTAAAATATAATTCATTGACATGTTTTCTTAATGTTGGAACAAACTTGTATTCCCCAAACAAATCCAACTTGTAAATATTATAATATTTTCTGATTTTATTTCTATAAAACATTTTTGATTACTATATTTTTTACTTTATTAATTATTGAAGGTCCTCTATAATTTACTTTTTTTGTCTTCTCTCATTCAATGGATAGGATCACAATTTTCTCAAAAATGTGGTTTGTAGAGTATATTTTGTATTTATTTTTCAGAAAACAGTTACAACATAGTTATTGAATGTTCTTCAGGTATTTCATGAAGTTTAACTTGTATTTTATTACCCCCATCACATACAAACACAGAGACACACACATTCATTCTCACAAATTGGAAATGTCTTTGGCTTGCTCACCTTATTTTTCCTAGATCAAGCATTTTATAATTTTGTTAAATCTCATTTTTTGAAGTCTCAGTTTTTCTGACATATAATTGTGTATAGGAATTTTTTTTATTTATTTAGTTGTGAATTCAAATTATTCTTTATTATTTGTTTGTAATTTCATTTAAAAATTTAATTTAAAATTTAAAAAATGTCTAGCTTTGTACTATGGTAGTATCATAGTCAATGAAGTTTAACTGAGGTGTGATTATTGCTAATTGAAAACATTAAAATTATTTGGGAATCTACCTGCCAAAACAAACCCAGATCCTATATGAACACAACTACAAACAGATTTTCAAACAAATAAAATCAGATCTTACTAATTGGAAAAAAATATCAATTGAACATGGCTGGGTCGAGCTAATATAATAAAAATGACAATTTAAGCTAAATTAAATTACATATTTAATTCCATATTAATCAATTTACTAAAAAATACTTTATAGAACTAGAAAAAAAGTTAAAAAAATCCATTTGGAAGAACAAAAGGTCTAGGATATCAAGGGAATGAATGAAAAGACATGCTAGGGAAGGTGCCCTAGCTATACCAGATTTTAATCTGTATTATAAAGCAACAGTCCTCAAAACTACTTGGCTGAGCAATAAAGCAGTGGATCAATGGAATAAACTGGGAATAGGAGGATGAGCAGTCAATGATTATAGTAATCTACTCTTTGATCAATCCAAAGACCTAAATTTTTTAGATAAGAACTCTATTTGACAAAAAACAATATAAAATGCAAAATGGATAATTTTGATTAAATAAAATGGAAAAGGTTCTTATCAACAAAGCCAATGTATCCAAGTTTAAGAAGGAAGTGGAAAATTGAGAAAGAATTTTTAGAACAAATATGCCTAAATATATATTAAATATACATATGCATGCATACACATATGTGCACACATAATATATGCATATGTGCATTGTACACACATACTTGTGTGTACACACATATATGTCTATGTGTATACATATGTGCATGAGTACATGTATATTATATATCATACATTCATGCATATACATATATCATATATACCATGTATGTGTGATATGTTTATGTGTGTATATGTACATCTATATATGTATGTGTCTATATGTATGTAGATATGTGTTTATATACTATGTCTTTTTCTTGTTTGGTTTTGTTTCCTCTTTCCCATTGTTCATTTAATCAGATACACTCCTCTTTTATAACCAGACTAATGTCTAATATGAAACTATTTGCAGTACGTATAGTTGATTTTAGGCCAATATGCTGGGGGAGGTGTTTGGGAGGGGGAGGAAGTTTAAAACTCAAGGAATTGTGAAATTGAATCCTGTAAACTAAAAGTAAACAAATAAATTAATCAAGACTGACAAAAAATTTTAAAGGTTCTTCATCAGAGAGACTAATGATTTATTTATTATTTTTAAAAGTAACTTAACAGTTCAAAAATACTTTCTTTTCAATTTTCAAATATCTTTTTATCCTCTAAAATCTAGATTTTTCTTTTGTACTTGTTTTAAGTTTTCTGACTTGTTTAAATTTTAGCCTTTTAAATCACATACACAATTCATTTATTTTATAATTATCTTTCTTTAATGTTAGGTTTTTAGAGAAATATACATTTTCTCCAAGTATTTTATTAATTGCATCCAGCAAATTGTGTTACTACATTGTATCATTACCTTTAATGCAACTATTATGTGAACATTTTGTTTTGCTTAATAATTATTAAATATTTCATTAGTTTCTATTTTGATTTGATCTGTATTCTTTGTTCATATTTATTTTATTAATTTTTTACCTTATGGATATAAAATAATTTGTTTTATGACATATGTTTTGCTTTAAACATTTGGGTTTTTGTTCATTTTTCTGTGTTGTGTGTGGTCAACTCTAAAGTTAGAATATTAAATCCTCTTAAATTTTTTGTAGTACTATAAATATCTTCTTGATTTTTGCCTTGTTTTTCTTATAACTCCACAAAAACAAAAGGTGGGAGGGCTAGGTGGTGCAGTGAATAGAGCACCAGCCCTGGAGTCAGGAGAACCTGAGTTCAAATGTGGCCTCAGACACTTGAAACACTAGCCACATGACATTGGGCAAATCACTTAATCCCAATTGCCCTGCGCTCTCCCATCCAAAAATTAAAAAACAGAAAAATGAAACAAACAAACAAAATCCCTGCTAAAAATAGCTTTGTGGTGTGTGATAGTAATGGCAATTAAAGATTCCCCTGTATTGGTTTGGTTTTCAAATTGATTGTGTTAAAACCCAGAGTTTGTTAATCCCACCTGTGGGATGGGCTTGTTGATGTGAAAAGAAAGTCCTGAA
>NW_027185655.1:80738994-80772351 GCF_028583685.1 Petaurus breviceps papuanus
CTTTCTTTCTTTCTTTCTTTCTTTCTTTCTTTCTTTCTTTCTTTCTTTCTTTCTTTCTTTCTTTCTTTCTTTCTTTCTTTCTTTCTTTCTTTCTTTCTTTCTTTCTTTCTTTCTTTCTTTCCTTCTTTCTTTCTAAATTAAAATAGTATTTTATTTTTCCCCAATTACAAAATAATAACATTTTTAGTATTGATATTTATGAGATTTTGAGTTCCAAATTTTTCTCCCTCCCTCCATTCCCTCCCCCTTCTGAAAAGAACAGGCAATTTGGCATAGTTTATGTATGTGCTATAATCCAAAACATATTTCCATATTCATTAAAGTTGTGGAAGAAGCACATCCAAAGGAAATAAAATCATGAAAAAAGAATAAAGTAAAAAAAAATACTTCAATCTGCATTCTGAGACCATTAGTTATATATCTGAATATGGATAGCATTTTCTTTTGTATTTATTTAGGATACTTGTGTTTCTGAGAAAAGCTGAGTTTTTATACTCAATCATTACATGATTTTGCTGATACTGTGCATAAAATTTTCCTCATTCTGTTCATTTAACTTTACAACACATTGTACAAGTCTTCCCAGCCAGGTTTTTGCTGAATCTGTCTACTCATCATTTCCTGTACATGATTCTCTTGGGTCTTGATATAAAAGGTCAAATTTTTGGTCTAGTTTTGATATTCTCCTAATGGAGCCTTAAAATCCTTTTTTGTTGTTGTTTTTCCCACTGAATAACCACTTTTTTCTCCTGATGTATCAGGCTGAATTTTGCCAGGTAAGTGATTCTTGTTTGAAGCTCTACTTTCTTTGTCCTCCAGAATATCATGTTCCATGATCTCTAAACCTTTAATGTTGCAGTTGCCAAAACTGTGTGATCTTGGCTGTGACTCCCTGATATTTAAAGAATTTATTTCTGGCTACATGTAGTATTTTTTTTTCTCTTGACCTGTTACTCCTGAAATTTTGCTACAATATTTCTTGGGGTTTTAGTTTTGGGATCCTTTTCCAGATGTGATTGGTGGATTATTTCTGTTTTTTTTTTCTGTTTATTTTTTTGTCTTTATTAATTTGTTTGTTTACTTTTAGTTTACAAGATTTAGTGCCACATTTCCTTGAGTTTCAAATTTGTTCCCCCTACCTCCCCTTTCACACACACATCCCCCTCCTCCATGGTGGCATACAATCAAGTATAGGATGTACAAATACTTTTACATTAGACATTAGTCAGGTTATAAAGAAGGATTGTATCAGATGGAATGAACAATGACAAAGAGGAAACAAAACAAGAAAAAGACAGAGAGAAGGTTCAATCTGCATACAAACTCTGTTTTTTCTAGTTCTCTCTCTGAATGTAGACATCTCTCTCCATCATGACTCTTTTGGAATTGACTTTTAAACCTTCATTGCTGAGAAGAATCCAGTTTATCAAAGTGGGTCATCACGTATGTGTTGTGTCTATAATTGTGTACAAATCTCTCCTGGTTCTGCTTTTGTCACTCACCGTGAGTTTGTATAAGCCTCTCCAGATAAATATGAAGTACATCTGCTTCTCCTTTTTTAAAGTACAATACTATTCCATTACATTTATATACCACAACTTGTTCAGACATCCCACAATTGATAGGTATCCCATTTATTTCCAATTCTTTGCCATCATAAAAAGAGTTGCTATAAATATTTTTGTAAATATGGGTCTTCCTCCCTATTCTATTATCTCTTTAGGATAGAACCCTAGAAATGGTACCATTAAGTCAAAGGGTATGATATAATTTATAGCCCTTTGGGCATTGTTCCAGATTGCTCTCCAGAATGGTTGAATCAGTTCACAACTCCACCAACAATGCATTAGTGTACTAATTTGTCCTCATCCTCTCAAGCATTTGTCATTTTCCTGTTTTGTCATCTTGAGCAATCTGACTGGTGAGATGTGGTACCTCAAAGCTGGTTTGATTTACATTTCTCTAATCAATAGTGATTTACAGCATTTTTTTCATATGCTTTTAGATATCTCTAATTTCTTCCTCTGAAAACTGCCTATTAATATCCTTTAACCATATATCAATTGGGGAATAACTTGTGTTCTTATAGATTTGGCTCAATTCTCCGCATATTTTAGAAATGATACCTTTGTCAGAGACATTGGTTGTAAAAATTCTTTCCCAGTTTTCCATTTCCCTCTTAATCTTTGTTACATTGGCTTTGTTGGTACAGACACTTTTCAATTTTATGCAATCAAAATTAGCCATTTTGCATTTTATAACCCTTTCTAATTATTTTTGGTCATAAAGTCTTCCCCTGTCCATAAATATGACAGCTAAAATATTTCTTGCTTTCCCATATTGCTTACATTATCAGTCTCTCAACCTAGATCATGCATCAATTTAGACTTGATTTTGTTATACAATGTTGGATAATGGTCTATGCCCAGTTTCTGCCATACCATATTCCAGTTTTCCCAGCAGTTTTAGTCAAAGAGTGAGTTCTTATCACCAAAACTAGGGTCTTTCGCTTTATCAAACAGTAAATGACTATAGTCATTGACTGCTGAGTCTAGTGTTTCCAGTCTATTCCATTGATCCACTGCTCTATTCCTCAGCCAGTACCAAGTAGTTTTCATGACTGCTGCTTTATAATACAGATAAAAATGTGGTATAGCTAGTCCACCTTCCCTCTCATTTCTTTTCATTAGTTCCCTTGATATTCTGGACCTTTAGTTCTTCCAAATGAATTTTGTTATTATTTTATTTAGCTGTATAATTTTGGGTATGTTGATTGGTATAGCATTAAATATGTAATTTAATTTAGGCAAAATTGTAATTTTTATTATATTAGTTCAAACCAGCCATGAGCAATTGATGTTTTTCCAGTTAGTTAGATTTGACTTTTTTTGTGTGAAATGTGTTTTGTAGTTGTGTTCATATAGGTCCCAGTTTTGTTTTGGCTGGTAGATTCCCAAATATTTTATAATGTCTATAGTAACTTTAAATGGAATTTCTCATTCTATATTTTGCTGTTGAATTTCATTAGAAATGTACAGGAATGCCAAGAATTTATACAGGATTATTTTATATCCTGCAATTTAGCCAAATTTATTTATTGTCTGAAATAGTTTTTTACTTGATTCTCTAAGTATATCATCATCTGCAAAGAATGATAGTTTGGCCTCTTCTTCGCCTAATTTGATTCCTTTGATTTCTTTTTCTTCTCTAATTGCTACTACTAGCATTTCTAGTACCAGATTGAATAAGAGGCGAGATAGTGGACACCCTTGTTTCACCCCGATCTTATTGGAAATGCTTCTAGCTTATCCCCATTACATATAATACTTGCTGTTGGCTTTAAATAGATGCTATCTATTATTTTGAGGAAGACTCCATTTATTCTTATACTTTCTAGTGTTTTTAATAGTAATGAATGATGTATTTTGTCAAAAGCTTTTTCTGCATTTGTTGAGGTAACCATGTGGTTTCTGCTGGTTTTATTGGTGATATGATCAATTATACTGATGGTTTTCCTAATGCTATTCCTTCCTTGCATTCCTGGAATGAAGCATACCTGATCAAAGTGTATTATTTTTTTGATAATTTGCTGTAGTCTTTTTGCTAATATTTTATTTAAAAATTTGCATATATATTCAAAAGGGAAATTGGTCTAAATCTTTCTTACTCCATTTTATTTCTTACTTATTTAGGTATCATATTTGTGTCATTAAAAAAAATTGATAGGACTCCTTCGTCACTAATTTTCCCAAATAGTTTGTAGAGTATTGGAATCAATTGTTCTTTAAATGTTTGAGAGAATTCACTAATAAATCCATCTGGCCCTGGAGGTTTTTTCCTTGGGAGCTCACTGATGGCTTGTTCAATTTCTTTTTCTGAGATGGGGTTATGAATGTAATTTACTTCCTCTTCAGTTAATCTAGGCAACTTATATTTTTGTAAATATTCAACCATTTCAGTAAGATTGTCAAATTTATGTACATACAATTTGGCAAGATAATTCCAAATTATTGTTTTATTTTCCTCTTCATTGGAGGTATATTTACCCTTTTTGTTTTTGATATTCATAATTTGTTTTTCTTCTTTCTTTTTTTAATCATATTGTCTAAGAGTCTGTCAATTTTATTAGGTTTTTTTTCATAAAACCAGTTCTATTTTTTTAATTATTAATTCAATGTTTTCTTCACTTCAATTTTATTTATCTCTCGTTTGGTTTTCATTATTTTAATTTAGTATTTATTTGGGGATATTCAATTAGTTCTTTTTTTAGCTTTTTCAGTTGCATGCCCAATTCATTGACCTACATTTTCTCTAATGTATTCATGTATGAATTCAGGGATATAAAACTTTCCCTAAGAACTGCTTTTGCTGCATCCCACAAATTTTGCGATGTTGTCTCATTATTGTCATTCTCTTTAATGAAGTTACTGATTGTTTCTATAATTTTTGTTTGAGCCCCTCATTCTTCAGAATAAAATTATTTAGTTTCCACTTAGTTTTTAGTCTATTTTCCATAGCCCTTTATTGCATATGATTTTATTGCATTATGATATGAAAATGAAGCATTTGAAATTTCTGCCTTTCCGCACTGAATTTTGGGATATTTATGCCTTAGTATATGGTTGATTTTGGTGTATGTGCCATGTACCACTGAGAGGAAGGTATATTTCTTTTTATCCCCATTCCATTTTCTCCAGTTATTCCTCCTTACCCCTCCTACTGCATATATGGCAAAATGGATTTTTATACTTATTGGAATGTCTTATTCGCTCTTTGACCCCAAACCAATGAAAGTAAATTTCATACAGTGCTCCTCTCCCTCCTTTCTTTTCCTCAATTTAATGAGTTTTTGTGTCTTTTCATGTTACAATCTTAAACTTAACTGATTCTGTTGATCCTTTTTGAACCAGAGTCAATGAGAATAATGTTCAAATGATATTCATCTCACTCTTTCCTTCCCCTCGACGATAGTATGTATTTATGCTTCTTCATATGACATAATTTGCCTTTTTCTTCTTCATCATTTCTTTTTATCCCATTACAGTCATTTTGAACCCCTTAATAAGGTTGTTTTATCATCAGTATTGACATTTATATGATTATCATGACCTTTGAAAGGGATATACATAGATAGTATGTGGATATCTATGTATATCCCTTTCAAAGGTCATGATAATCATATAAATGTCAATACTGAAAGTTATCAGCTTCTCATATAGGGATGTAAACAGTTTGCTCTTATTGCATCCCAAGTTATGTTCATGTGTGCATGAGTGTGCATGTATGCACGTGTGAGTGTGTGTTTTCCTTGTTTACCTTTTTTATGTTTTTCTTGAGTCTTGTGTTTGGAGATAAGATTTTCCATTGAACTCTGGCTTTTTCATCAGGAAAGTCTGGAAGTGCCTTATTTCATTAAATGACCATATCCTTGCCTGAAAGATTATGCCCAGTTTTGGGTGTAGTTTATGCTTGATTGCACTCTTTTATCTTATGAAATATCAAATCCCAATCCCTCTGATCTTTTAATGTAGAAGCTGCTAGGTCCTATGTAATCCTGACTGTAGTTCCAAGATATTTTAATTGTTTCTTTTTGGCTGCTTGCAGTATTTTCTCCTTAACCTTGCAATTCTGAAATTTGGCTACTATAATTCTTGGTGTTATTAATTTGGGATGTCTTGCAGGAGGAGTCTGGTGAATTGTTTCAATAACTATTTTACCTTCTGATTCTAGGACTTTAGGAGAGTTTTGTTGTTTTGTTGTTTTGTTTTGTTTTTGTTGTTATTTTTTTTGCCATCTCTTGGAAGATGTTTTTCAGGCTGTTTTTTCATCATGGCTTTCTGGTAGACCAATAATTCTTAATTTATCTTTCTTGGCTCTATTCTTCAGGTCAGTTGTTTTTTCAGTGAGCTATTTTACACATTCTTCTAATTTTTCAATCTCCATGTTTTGCTTGACAATTGACTCTTGGTGCATCATAGAGTCCTGAGATATGAATTGACTGATGCTATTTTTGAATGTCCCTTTTTAAGGAGGTATTTTCTCCAGATAGTTCACAAATTTTACTTTTAAAGAATTTGTTTTCTTCAGTGGGATTTTTTTTCCAATTTAGTCACTTTAGATTTAAATTTATCTTCTACCTCTCTAATTTGGCTTTTAAAATCTTTCTTGAGCTCCTCCAAGAATGCTTTTTGGGCTTGAGATCAATTCATATTTCCTTCTGTGGTCTGAGGAATGAGTATAGAGTCCATGTTGTCCTCTGTATTTGGTTGTTTTTGCTCTCTATAATAAGCTCAGATTGATTTCCTTGTGTTTCCCTTCTCCTCAGCTTCCTTCTTTCCCATTATGATTTCCTATTTCCTAATTTCTTGGGCTGGAAGGTAGAGGCCTGGTTGTCTAGACTGTGTCCAGGTTGTGTCAGGTTTTTCAGTGTTTCCCCTGAGTTACCCTGAGGCTCACAAAGTAAACTGTGGGGGACGGGTGGTCTGGCTGCTTCAGATTTCCTCCTCTATATGTCTGGACTACAGCTCAGGCAGGCTTAGAAGCTAGTGGCTGGCAGTTTGTGTTGTTAGGGCTTGGTGGCTCTACCACCCTGGGCTTTGGGAGTTCTTGCTGGTCAGGTGAGGTGGGGGTTGCTGGGACCTCTCCTGCCCTTCACTTCAGACTCCTTACTGCATCAGTTACACCCTTTCTCTGTGACTCCTAGGCCTGAGGCTATTTCCACTATTTCAGGGTTTTATTCTGGGTGGGGCATTTATCTCTGGGTTTTCTTGGTCAGGGAGAGGGAAACAGAGCAGCTAGATTTTACTTTGCCATCTTGACTTCTGGAAAATCAGGTAGGTGCTTTTTAAACTTCCAGGCTTTGGGCTGATAACCCTAGGAGATGCTGCTGTGTCTGCTGCGGGCCCTGAGATTTCTTTTACCCAGCTCCTATGGATCCTCCCATCTCTTGGTGAGATGGTTGTTAATTGCCCTTGAGGTTGTCGAGTCTGCTGGCTGGGGCTCCTTCTCACTGAGCTGTAGTCTGCTCTCTAGTCCACGATGGTGCAGTCCCTGCATAGTCCATGATCTCTCTGCCCAGACTCTCATGCACACTTTCCTGCGCTGGTTTCTGCCATGCTCCATCTCCTAATGGATTCTGTCACTCTAAAATCCATTCTGATTCACTTTTTATAGTTTAGTGATGGGATTCATGGCACAGCTTAGAAAAGTTACTGCTTCTGTTCCACCATCTTGGCTCCACCCCCCTGGTGGATTCTTTCAATGACTATTTTGCCCTCTGGTTCAATAATATCAGGAGAGATTTCCTTGATATTTCTTGAAAGATGTTGTCTAGGTATTCTTTTTGATTATGGCTTTCAGGCAGCCAAATCCTTCTGAAATTGTCTCATTTTTCCCATTTTTTCATTCTTTTGAATTTATTTGATTTATTTATCATGTCTCATAGAGGAATTAGCTTCCACTTGCCTAATTCTAACTTTTAAGGTGTGATGTTCAATTAAATTTTGTATTTTCTTTTCCATTTGAACATCCCAAATTCTTCTAGAGAGACTGGGATGTTCATTATAATAGAAGAATAATGGACTTGGATCCTTAAATTTGGAACGTTAATATTGACTCTGACCTATCACACAATTCATTTTACATATCAGGGGCTTAAGTTTTTCATCTCTCAAAAATAAATGAAAGAAGTTTTCATTTTCTTCATCAATCAAAAATAGATCAAAGATAGTTTCAGTAAATGAACTCTGAGGCCCCTTCCAGCATTACCATTATGTAGCTTTTTAATATTTTGTTTACATTACATTTATTTTATAATTATAATAGTTGGCCTATTTAGTTGAAAGTCAATGTCCTTGTGAAGGGCAATTATAGTTTAGCATATCATGATAGCAATTGTTAATCTCAGAGAAAAGTAGAATGTTATATTTCAGGTTACTCATATATAAGGTAGTATTGAGCCTTTTAACTCTTTGATTTTTACAGTTCCTGAGGCTAGAAACTATCTGTTAAATTAGTCAAAGGAAATTTGTTTGATACTTTTTTACCATAAGCATAAACCTCGAACTTGCTGATCACTGATTAAAGTTAATTAAATAAATCAGGGCTTCCAACCAAACTTGGAGCATTTTGCAAGCTTTTGAATAATTAGAAAGAATTGTGACTCCTAATTGTTGGGGAGAATGATTGTCTATGACATGATTCAAGGTACCTGCAAAAGGGGAGTAGTTCATGCCAGACTCTTAGGAGAGAGAGATGTAGCTTGATATTGACTCCAAGAGAAAGAAAAAGATTTCAGAGTCTATAGATGTATAGATGTATGCTCAACATGCTCCTTATTTTTCACTTATTCACTACCCTAGATATTTTAAAGAGGAATTCTCCTTGGGTGAGATCAAATACTTTCACTTAATTGAGTTCAGATTTTATATAGCTTTCTTCTAAAGAGTTCAGTTACTTGTATACACACACACAGATATATATATATATATATGTATATGTATGTATATGTATTTTATTCTAATCTCTGTAACTCCTCTGATTTCTGTTTTTTGCTTGTTTTGATAAATAAATTTATGTCTCCATTCATTATTTGTGTTGGTCTTTTTATAACCATTATTTGGTAGGAATATTCCTCAATAGTGACCAAAAATTATTTTTGTTTTGAAACCCTAAAAATCATACTCCTAGTCCAGAGATCTTTGAGAGAATCTACTCCAAAACTCATCTTGGGGATGAGAAGGGTATATATGTGTGTGTGTGTGTGTGTGTGTGTGTGTGTGTGTGTGTGTGTGTGTGTATATATATATATTACATATATATGTATATACCCATGTACAATGATTCTTTTTCTCCTCAAATTGGAATTCCTAATGATAAAATCAGTCATTCAATAATATTTACTAAGTACTTACTATGTGGAGGGCACCTTGATAAATGTTGGGGATACAAAATAAGGCAGCAAAAGTTACTGCTCTAAAGGGGCTCATAAGCTAGAATGTGAGGGGAGACAACACATAGAAAGTATCTGAAATGTTGAAAGGTAGAGATGGAGGAAGGGTAGCTAGCATGATATTAAGAGGAATATAGCCAGTGGGAAATAATGAAGTAACTGTTCTGGGAATCTTTCTAAAAGAAGTGTCTAGGCAGAGCTAGCTGATTGCATATTCAATAAAACACGAGTCCTCAATTCCTTTCAACATTAACCTTAGATTGATAACATGGTTGAAAAAGCATGGATATCCACACATTAGAGGAAAAGGAAGATAATCGCCAGCGTTTCTTAACCTCTGAAGCAAGCAGTTATTGTAGCTGTTTGTCCTTCCTTTCTGAAGAGGACCAGTGACATTATGGGGTGAATGAATTGAATTTAAGTGAGGCAGAGTGTACACAGATGTCTGCCTCACTTTCTCTTCCAGAATCATTAAAGTCCAATAGTAAAAGAAAAATCAGGAGAATTTCAGATGTCCTGGGATGCAGTAGATGACCTTGGCATCTTTGATGTCTGACCAAGCTTTAAATACTTCACAATGGCATATTCATGTTCATTGGAACAAATTTTTCTTGTCTGCCCATTCCAACAGGGTCTAACAACATATGCTTAGGGTAGACATTCCCCTAGCTCACTGATAGGTTTGAGGCCTATTCATTATCCTCAATCTGGTTTAGTCCATCTGAAATTTTATCAGGGTATGGCCATTGCATATGTTACAGCTTCTTGGAGACACAGATGAGAGATGGTAACAGGTAGACATCAAATGTGGGTGAGCAGACATTGGCAAGTCTTCACACCACAGGTGCAGACAGGATAGATAAAAATCTGTACTAGCCTAGTATACAACACTTCCTCAAAGAACACTTACCACCCAGGGGAGTTTAAACCCCATAGCTATATCAATTTAACAAAGAGTTCTCATTTGATCCTCTAGCTCTCTTTCATCTCTCCATCCACATAACTTTCTCCTGAACTTCATCTCTCCCAAAACATAAGCCAAAGCTCATTGATTTTACATGTTATCCATAGGTTGTATCAGAATGCGTCTTTTAGTCCCCTCATTAGTATTTCTGGCAACAGTTACCACTAAGCCAGCTTCTAAGTATGGTGAAAAGAGTGCTAGGCCTAAAATAAAGGCCTTGCTAGTTATGCAAGCTCTGTTTACCTCAGTTCCTCAACTATAAACTATAAAATAAGGATAAAAGTAGCACCTTCCTCTCAAGGTTGTTATGAATATTGAATGAGATCATATTTCTGAAAAACCCTTAGCACAATGTCTGCCACTTTGTAGGTGCTATATAGATGTTCATTCCTTTCTTTCTCTCCCAGCCTTCCCTCCCCACAGACAAGTGTCATATTTCCTTGTCAATGATAGCAAAAACATTGTCTTATGAAAAGATGAAAAGTGGAAACAAGCAATAGAGAAGGAAACAAGGATTTATTTATAAAAGCTACTTTTTTTTTGCTTAAGATACTTTCATATATTTAAATCAATATATCCACATAATCAGATGATCCTTAGGTGATAGAGATTTTTCAATTTTTCTTTAAGGGGAGTTATGTGTTGAAAAACATACATGAAAATAAAATTAAAGCAGAATTTGTTGGCAATTAAAAAAAAAGAAAGAAATCATAGCTCTTAGGCAAATGACACTGCTTAAAAAAATAGTATTGAGTTAAAATCCCAGAAGTTGAATCGAACAGTAACCTATGAAACATCCATATATGTTAATACACTTTGGAGAAGAGCAGTATCGAAAAACTAAAGGCCTATTCTGTGCACCAACACAATTTCTTTGCCTGTATGATGTAGTGGAATTAACACTATTATTTAATTCAGAGAAAGTGGATTGTGGGGCTTGACTTGGTTATTTGGCATCTGTGTGACAAAAGGACAGTCACTAAAATTCTCTGTGTCATACTTCATCTATAAAATTAAGTGGCATATGTTAATGGACCTTTGATGTTCTTTCCTGCTCTAAATTTATGATCCTAAGATTTTTCATACTTAAAAGTTTCTCACATTATGACTTGATGTAATTAAAGTTATTTGTCCATTGTCTCTCAAAAACTCCAAGAACAAAGAAACAAACAAAAAAAAACTGGTCAATTTTCTACAAAAGAGGACACTAAACTTGTGTTTTCCATCTAAGTTAATGAAATTTCTGGGTCCATGATTTCTGAGCACAGGTGATGGAAATAAACTGAGAGGAAGCCTAAGATCTGGAATACTATGATTATAATATTGTACTTACTGATCTAAAAAATTAGCGTCTATTTAGCAAATTATGCCATCAGTTCCCTAATATACTCTGAAGTAGGTGACCTACTAAACCAGAGTCCTAACATTTGTAGCTATGATTTCCTTGCCCATTTATGTCTTACTTTTAAACTATAGAGCTTTCCAAGTAGAGCTATAAAATTGTTAAAACAAGAACTTTTTAAAGATTATCCACTTATTTAAAAATGACCCGTGGTGAAAAGTTGTCAGATTAATATGTGTTGCCATAGTCATGGGACCCTTAGTGGCCCATATACAAAGATGTGGCTCACATCCAGAGGGATTAGATTATATTACTACAAAAGAAAAATCACTATTCAGGTATTTTTTAATAAAATTGATAATGTCATGTATAAGCAAAGTCAATAAATGGTCAATCAGGAAGGAGGTGATATCTGGAAGTGATGTTGCTGACAACAAAATGCACCACACTGATGTTTCTCTTCATCTATAAATGTGCATCTCCAGCTCTCTACTTTAAGTTGGATGTTCAAAAATTATTTTGTCTAAAATTTATTTTCTGACCAAGGTGTCCTTCCCTTCATGCTCCAGTGACTTCCCTATTTCTGATGATGAGGCATCATTCTCCTCAAAACATGTTGAAATCTGTTTTTTTCCCCCATCTTCATGGCTTCTTACTCCTTTTGTTGTATCTATCACACTTATCCGTTGCCACTCATCTACATAGGTGTAGATTTTCAGAATTGCCTCTGAATGAATGAAGGCATGGTTGAATGGTGAAAAATATTGAAATTGGAATAATAACAAATATAAACACTTGGATATTGGTTTTCTCATTTTGTAAAATAAGATGGTTTCACCAAGATGACATCTTACTTTGGATGGTCATCTCTGGTCACAGTTACTTAGTCCAATTCAGTTTAAGCAAAGCTAGTTGGATCGTACCATTTCACCTGCTTCCTAGTCCCATGGCATTAATTTAATCAAGCTAGAATTAAAGGCATCTGAAAAGAAATCAGAAAAAGTGAGTTTTTTTATACTAATGTGTTTGTTACTGTTGAGTCATTTTGCAGTCATGTCAGACTCTTCTTGACCCATTTGGGATTTTCTTGGCAAAGATACTGGAATAATTTGCCATTTCCTTCTGCAGCTCATTTTATGCATGAGGAAACTGAGTCAAGCAGAGTTAAGTGATTTGCTTAGCGTCACACAGCTAGTAAGTGCGTCTGAGACCTCTACTCATTGTGTGACTGTGAGTAAATCATTGAATGATGTTAGAACTACATGAAAGTTTTGAGATCAGCTGCTCCAATCACTTCATTTTATAAAGAAAAAAATCCAAGAGAGAAACTTGTCCACACTCCTTAGAATTAAGCTTTTATAATTCAAAAATCAGTGTTGTTTCCAATGAACCATCCTATCCTTTTCCAATATTAAAGTTTTTCAACTGTCAAATGAGAAGTTAAGTTTAAGTTTTCCAGCTTGAAAATTATATTGCTCTATGGTTATGACTCTTCTCTATTGAATTTTTTTTAGTGTTCCTATTACCCAAGATAAAAATGGAAATTGGTTAGCCTTGTATTTAAGGTCTTCTGCAATCTGAACCAAACCTACCCTACCAACTTTAAACTTCACTCTTCTCAACACTATACTCTAGGCAAACTAATCTATCACTCCCCTTAATTACATTTTACATATCCCAATCTACATGCATTTTACTCAAAAAACTTAAAAGCCTTTCCTCCCATTTTCCAACTAACTAAACACTACCTATACATAACAGTTAAGCTCATGGGTGGGGAATCTGATACCTTGAGACTGCATGTGTCCTTCTAGGTCCTTGGGTAGGGCCTTTGGATTAAATCCACGTTTTACTGACAAATTTTTTAGTAATGGGATTTGTTCTATGAAGTTTGGATTCAATCAGTCAGACTTTCAATCAAGTCTTACTTTCTATTGGAAGTCTTTTACAATTCTTATTTGTTTATTCGTTTATTTATTTACGTATTTATTTATTTTTCTATAGAGTTATATTGGAATTAGAGTTTATATATTTCGACTGGTATTGGAGTTAAGAACACTAATATTTGATTGCTGTCTCAGACAGTAACTAGCCTTGGTAGCTTTGTAAATATCACTTAATCTCTGTGAACCTCCATTTCCTCATCTTTAAAATGAAAGTAATAATAGTATCTACCTCAATGTTGTGAATGGCAAAGATTATAATGTAGGCAATGTTTTGTGGACGTCAAAACACTATATACATGAGTCATTGTCGTTATCATCTTTATTTGTCATTGATCACATTTTGTATTATAATCTTGTAGTGTGATTTCACATTGTGTGTGTATTTGTATGTGTATATTTGTGTGCACCTGTGTGCACTGTATTATTTGGTTCTATACTCCTTGAAGATATGTATATATATATATATATATATATATATATACACACACACATATGTGTGTATGCATATGTAGATATAAATGTGTAATCTCTCTCCTTCCCCCCACCTACTTATGCTATGTTTATAGTAGATATATAAGAAAATGTGTTGAATTATGGTTGGGTACATTAAAATCCAGCTTTTAAAAATTATACCTTTCCAGAATATTTGCTTCAGGTACAAAAATGATCAGTTATTGGCTATTGACAATGATGGATTGCTCTCTGTTCTTTGGGTATTCTGCCATGAATTAATGCCAGTTTTCCTCAGTCACTATATACCTCTCCTTTACATATAGGTACAGACTGAGAGTACCCCCACCACTAAATAAGAGATCCCTGCTTTTGAAAGTATATAAAGACAAAATGTATTTCCCCTGGATGTGTTCTTGAAATCTTACCCTTGAGGTAGACAACAATTTACTTAGGCTGGCCAGTGTGAGAGAATATCAGATACTACAGAGGTAAAATTTCATGAGTTACCCAGTCTTCCATGAACTTTCTTATTGTTGAACTACAGAGTACATTTGGTATTGCCCTTGGAGTAACCTGAAAGGGGGAAGAGTTCGTGTTTGGAGAGGGGAGGTAAAGGTAAAAGTATTAACTTGGGGGTGACAATTAGATCCCCAGAAAGAGAGAATTTCTTAAGGCTGATTAATATGGCCCTAGGTTAATGACTTGTATCTAGTAAAGTAGCCATTAAGGAATAATGTCCTAGCAGTGTCAATTTGACCATCAGACTTAATTATGATGACCATCTCCCTTGACAAGTAATTTAGTTATGATACAGACTGGATGAGCACATAATCAGATACTTAGATCACATAGATTCAGGAGCCCCAGAACCTATACTTGTGGTCAGATGCAAAGAGTCAAGCCACTGACAGAAACTATGTATCACAAGGCCTCAAAATATCTAATCTTGTCAGCGCTTTGCTGATGTGATCAAAAGGTGAAGATACAAAAGTGAGAATAAGAGTGCCAGATGTACTCTTTAAGACAAGGAGATGATAGAAATAATAATTATTGTAATAGTTACATAAATTATAGCTATAATTATAACATTGATTATTATGACTAGAATTCTTATTGTACTGTATGGTTTGGAAGGCATTTGATTTGACTTGAATTTATTTGATTTGATTACAAACAATGTCATGAAACTAATATAAATACAATCACTTATGAAAAATGAGTATTTATTATTTTTATGGAATTTTATGTATACTGTGCAAAGTCCTAAAATATAAATAGAAAAACTCAAAATGAAATTTGTGAAAAAAAATGTTGTACCCTTTTCTGTCTCTGCATGTATTATCTTGATAATCATCACAAGTTCAAATATCATCCCTAAAGAAATGACTGTCATATGTATATATTCAAAACTATTCTCTCTCCTGAACACCAGTTTGACCTCTCCACCTTTTTATTTAAAATGTCCTGAATGTACCAGCGACATCTAAAATCTAACGTATCCAAAACAGAACTCTTTTTCTACCCCTCAGACCCTCCATCATCCCATCTTGTCCCTCTTTCTAAACTTCTCAGCAAATATTTTGGCCAATATCATCCTCCCAGTCATCCAGAATCTTAACCTTGGGGTCACTCTTTATTCCTTCCTGTCTTTCAGCCCCTTTACCCAATTAGTTGCCAAATCTTGTTGTTTCTATCCCTACAATATCTGATTTTAACCAGTCTTCTTCTCTCCTCTTATGAGGACATATCCCTAGTTCAAGGACTTATCACCTCTCCCAGCTTAGTTGGCCTAATCACTTGCATCCCATCAATCTTTCTTCTTTCCAAGCCCACCCTAAACATAGATGCTGAAGGAATCTTATTAAGGCACAGATCTGACTAAATCTCTCCCCTTTTCAAAAATCTTTAGTGGCCTCTCCATTCCTTCTAATACAGAAGTCAAATTCTTTAGCCCGTCATTTAAGACCTTCTTTAGTATGACTCCTACCAGCTTTTACAGTTTTATTTTTTGCTACCTTCACAATTCCTCATCATGAGCTCTATATTCTAGACAGAACTAGACTAAATGATGGGGTTGTTTTCAGAACCCATGTTTTTATCTCAACTCTTCTATTACCCCTCTCTATGATCTAGGTGAACTTTCTTAAGTTCTCTGTCTCAGTTTGCTCATCTTTAATATAAAGAGGTTGTACTAGTAATGGTGTAAACCCAAGAGGAAACAAATCCTTGCAGGTAACATATTGATTTCCAGCTCTAACACCCTAATTAAATAATTGATTTGTTTTGTATGAGGCAGTGTGGTGCAACGGAAAGAAAGCTAAATGTGAAATCAGAAGATAATCGTTTGAGTCCTGTTTCTGCCACTGACTATGCACTCATAATGGTCTTGCATCAGTCATTTAATTCCTCTAGACATCAGCTTCCTCACCTCTAAATTAAAAGAGGTGGACTAAATTATCTTTGTGGTTCCTTTCCAGCTGTAAATTCATTAACATTTCACAAAACTTGATTCTCTACTTCCCACAACTATGTTTTCAAGCAAGCTACTTCTCATGTCTAAAATGTGATTTCCTTCTGAGCCCTCTGGTTTTTTCAAAGTTGAGGTCAGTGCCACATCCTCCATGAAGCTTTTCCTGCTTCTGACAGTGGTCAGCCTTCTCTCCCTTCTCAATTGGTTTTATAATATGCTTATATTTACACGTTTATAATTACCTCACTAGAATGAAAACTGAGTAAGTCAAGGACTGCTTCATTTGTCTTTGTGTCTCCAGGACCTGGAATATATTAAGTTCTTGATGATAACTGTCATTTTTATAGTACTTCAATGTTTGTAAAGTGCTTTATGTGTGACCTCATTTGATCCTCACAACAACCAATGAGTAGGTGCTACTAGCATCCCCATCTTACAGATCAGGAACCTGAGGCAGACAGAGGGGAAATGACTTGTTTAGTGCCAATGAGCTAATGTGTCTAATGAAAAATTAAAACAATATTTTCTTCACTCCAAGTTCAACACTATCCATTGTGTCACCTAGCTGCCTTATTTATTTTTGTTTATCTTGAATGAACTGATTACAATTAAGTTCTAAGCTATGTGCATGTGTGTATGTATTCATGCATATACACTTATGTATGCTTTTGATAGCCAAATGATACAAAATGGTACAAAGGTAAAATATATATATATAGGTATATATATCTATATCTATATCTATATCTATATATATATCTGTCTTTTCATAAAAAAAGAATGAAGTTCATCTGAGAAAAGGTAGGAATACTTTGACCTTAACCATAGAATAGAAAATGGAAATTATGTCTAGATGATAAAAAAGGGACCAACTCTCTGCTTTAAATCGGTTATGGCCTAAATATATTGCACAAGATATTGAAGTGATATTCAAATGTAATCACTGAACCATTCTTAACAATATCTAAGGAATGGAAAAGGTAGGATACCTCCAGTCTTTGCTAAAAGATCAGGAGACAGGAAAATTCCCTGATTGTGAAAAAAAATAAAGAATACATTCTGAAACTATAGAAGTATAGAGTTGGTGTTGATTCTTTGTAACATTCCAGAATGGATTATGAAATCTATGGATCATGAAATCAATGGATGCTGTATGTATATTAGGGGAAAAAAGGTGATCATTAGGAACTTCACTAAGCATCATTTCATTAAGAGTAAGTAATGCCAAACTTATTTTATTTAATTTTTTGTACAGTTACTAGAACAAGGAAATTCATAGGGCATTAGGATTGAATTTAAACATTTGGAGAAATCTCTCTTAACACTCTCTTGGGCAAGAGTGAGAAATATGGAACATTATAATTAGGTGTATTAATAATTGATTATGTAATCAGATCTAAGGTAAAAGTCTGTGTTAATGAGCATGATAACATGGAGTAGAGGCTATTCTCTGGTGTTATGAGTCAGAGTCCTGTTCTTGGCCCTGTTTTCAACATTTTTTAAAATTGTGACTTGGATGAAGAAAGGGAAGCAAATCTGTGCATGACAAAAGGACAAAAAGACAGATACTCAATATGTTGAATGACAATCAATATCCAAAAAGTTCTAGGAAGGTTAGAAGAATGAAATAAATCTAGTAGGATGAAATATAAGAGAAAAAGTGCAAAATTTTGCACTTAGGATCCCAAAACTAACACCATAAATAATGGATGGGAGATGGATTGCTTACTAGGAGTTAATGTGAGATGGAGGGATTTTAGTGGATCCAAACTCAAAGCACCAGGTGGGCAAATTCATTCCCTACCTCCCCTCCCAAAAATCACATTTGGAATATAATGTTCAATTATCAGTGTAGTACTTTGGAGGATGGATTTGGAAGAATAGATAAACCAAGGTATATCCAGAGATTGTGAAATGGAATAAGGAAGGAACTAAGAACTGTGTCCTGATGAGAAATGGTTGAAGGACCCAGGATTACTTAGGTTCAAGGAGAGAGTCTTATTGGAAAAAAAAAACAGCTGCCACAAATAGTTGATGGTATTTGATTTGGATTGGAGATTAACTTCGTTTATATAGTTTCTAAGGGGTAGAATTTGGACAAAGGGACACAGGCATAGGGGGAAAGATTTCAGCTGAGTATAAGGAAGCATAACAACTGGAATAATATAAAAATATAAGGAAGTATCCTGTGAGTTACCTATCATTATAAGTGTTCAGAGAAAACCTGGATGATATATCAGGGATAATACTAAGAGAATCTCTGTATGGAGTATGAGGTTCAACTTGCAAGGTAATTTATAAGATTCCCTTCTAACTCTGAAGATTCTATACTATTTACCTTTGGTTATCCTTGTTTGATCTCATATTCAAGTTGCTACAAAGAAAAAAAAGATAAACATCTCAGTAAGCATGATTGTTTTTCAATGAACAATGAATTAGTGGCTAATTGGTAAAAATCCTTCAAGATGTCTGGTGGAAAAGAGAAAATTAAATCTGGAATAAATATAGCAGTATTTTCTTGGGACACAAAATAGAGAGATGTTTAAAAAATCTTTAGAATTATATCTTAAAGGGAAAAATATTTTGCTGGACTGCAACAAATGGGTATTTTGTAGAATAACTTTAGATGATATGACTGCTGCTAGAACTGAAATGATACATTTAATTTTTCACTCAAGATTTAAGTGTTAGAAAGTAATTTGTCGAGAAATGTTTTTTTTTTTGAGGGGAGGAGACATGTGATCATTGAAAACATTCTATTTACATTTCAGGTCAACAACAAGAAGAAATATTACAGTGAAAACACTTTCTTTTAAATATTTTTGGATGAGATAATCACCCTGTCCTTTGTGTAGATTAAAACATTTCTGCACAATGTGTAATGAACTGATAGATTGTTCTTAGTCAAAAGATGTCAAAGTGAATATAGGTCATAGGAAGAGTCAGAGTCATCTAGTGTCTGATGAAAGGAAATATGCTGAAACTATTATTCTTCCCCCTTCAAGCAAATGAGAATTTCTAGTCTTCTTGATCTATTGGTAGGAGAAACATTAGCATACATAAATCAGAATATTGACTGACGTCACAAGGATTCAAAATGTAAGGGGTTTGTTTATTCTCCTTTTTTATCAAGCATTTTTTTCTACAGACAGAACATCCACATGTTGTAAGTTACAGAAGAAGAGTGTATGAGACAGACCTAATGTAAATCATTATATAATAGCTTACATGACTCATGTTCACAATGGGAGAAATTGTTAAAAGGGAAAGCAGATTCAGTAACAAGAAACAAGCAGATTGCTGCTATTTATTAAATCTATCTCCCAGGAAATTTCCTCAAGCTAAAGAAAGATCTACTGTACCACGCAGTGCAGGATGCTATATACACACAAGAGATTACACGCTATAAAATTTCAGGTTTCTAAGCATTTTACACAAACTAAACCAGATTAAAGTTTGCATTTAAAAAGACCTTTTCTCATTGCCTTTACTAAATGGAGGTCATTCCAAAAGCCCATAAGCATTTTACATTAAAGTAAATTCAAGGGGAAAAATCTCTCTAACCTGTATGCAATTATAGTAAATAAGGGCATTATTTCAATGAAGCAGCCCTCTGTTGTTTGTTTTGCTGAGGTGAGACAGAGAGGAAGAGAGAGAGAGAAAAATGTTAGAAACTTATAGTGACAAAAGCAGTGGCAAAAATATATTGAGACTAGATTGATACTGAGAGCCAGACCTAAACAGAAGGAAAAAAATTGTAACAAAGAAAGAGAGACTGAGAAAAATAAAGAGGGGGATGGAGAGAGATAGAATACAAAATAATGTAGAGTAGTGAAAAAAAATAATATAATAGTCTTGATATGTTGTCCTAAAGAAGAGGAGTTTCTAGCCTCTCAACTAAAGGGGGGCAACCAATTTAGTGAGCATTTAGGGATTATAGGGGAGGAAAAGGCTAAATCAATGATAAAAAAATTATGAAATATGATCTTTGAGAAAATGCAGGTGAATAGAAAAGGCAATGGATGATCAATCACTGCTTAAACCACTGGTAGAGGGATTAACAATCTTGTTCTCTGAATCATATTTCTAAACTCTCTAATGCCTAATGCAAAACCAGCTTTCTATCTAGCTCATATATTCTGGTGTTAATTTCACACTATGCAATTTTCTTTGAGCAGATGTGTATGATCCAAACCCTGGGCTATCTGGAAAGGAAGAAATGAAGATCTACTGACTACCAATGAAAGAAAAGGTCTGTATTTAAGCAGGTGACATACCAAACAAAACCTGCGATAAAAATATACCCATACTCTACAGATTAAAAATATTTTGAGTACAGAAGACACTGCAAGCATTTTTCCCACATTCCACTTTGTTTTACCTCCCATCAATGCTATGTTGTATACTCCATTTCAAATTCTACCTACCTACACATACCTCAGGGCCAACTTATGCCTTCAAAGAGTATTTCACTGAGGGTCACACAAATGACTGAAGGCAAGATTTGGCTAAAGAGGGACTATTTTTTTTTCTTTCCTAGGACCATCCATTTAAAGCCACATGAGAATATATTATCTTGTTTCTATTTTTCCCTTTACTCATGAGACATTCCCTTCAAGGCACAAAAGCTTATAAACAGTGGACAGGATAGAATGTTTTCATTTCAGAAATCTAAGGTTGCACATACCTTTATTTGTGATTTGAAGTAAATTGAAAGAGGGAAAAAACACCAGGAACAAGAAAGATGAAAAAAAAATTAAAAAAAACACAACAACTAAATAAATCACCCTTAAAATGTAACGGAATGTAAGTTACTGGAAATTTTTGCATGTTTGATATAACTTGCTCAAATTTCATGAAACTTCTCTGCAGTCACTAGTTTACAGTATAACTACTGAATTTTTTTTAATGAGTTGCCAATTAACCACTCTTTAAAATATTGATTAAAATCAGTATGTCTTCAAAGACATTTTAATTCCTTTATCATATTAAAATTCACATTCCATTGGGACATCAAATGAGCCAAGTTACAGCAGGTTAGAATATAAACTTCTAAAGAAAAATCTTAATTTGAAAGAATGGAGTTAAGTGCAATGTACTGTAAAACTATTCATTCAGTAGCTATCTAATTTGGTTCTTTAGGCATCTCCAACCCAAATGACTATATTTCCTTTCTCTACTTCAGTGATCTCACAGTTTAACTTATTGAGTCGTCCATCTAAGATAAATAGGGATTCCTTGGATGGTGTCATCAGGTATTGGCCAAAGAGCCCACTGTCTTTGATTAACCTGTTTTTTTTGTTCCAAGGCCATTCTTCAGCTTTTAAAGGCTCCTTGAGGCTTTTGATCATTTTAACCTTCCTGGAGGCAAGTTCTACAAAGAGCACATCTGTTTGCATGCCTGAGCTGCCATAGACATTGTACTGGTGGGCTTCAGTAAAAGAGGGCTGGAAGGCCACATCTGATATATGCAGGTTAGTGTAAATATCAAATGAATCCTGGATTTCTCCTCTTATGGTAATGTACTGGACCCTCATAAGGCCTTTCACATCATCAATGCTTACAAGATAGTGTCCATCTGGAGAAACATATGGGGTACCCATAACATCACCATTGTATCCAATGACTGAGTCAGTTACACTGTCCACCATGAGCTGGGGTGCAATAGCCCCAGTACTGTCAGGGCTGCAACTGATAAAATAGTATCCTCCAAGGTGAGTGTAAGCCAGAGATTGAGGAATGCAATTGTAGTCCTTTAAGCTAATTGTCTTTATATATGACAGAGTTTCAAGGTCAATTTTCTGTATCACAGCTTCATCTTTGTGAAGAATGAATCCAAACCTATAAAGAAAAAGGAAAAAAAAATTAGGAAAAGAACTCCCAATATTAGGCTATAATGAAATAGACATTTTATGGGTAAGTTTACTAAGGAAATACAAGGCCTTTTCATCAAGTTTTCCTCTTTGTGCCCTCAAGACTTATTAAAACAAAGATAAAAAAAATCCAACTTCTTCTAAATCACATTTTCCTAATTTCTTGTCAATTATAATTAGCAAAGTATAAAGTACAATTACTAAAAGTAAAGTGTTTAGTAAATTGGCAGAAAATATTTTGTTTTCTCACAGGCCTTTTTTTTACATGTAGGGATATAGAGGTAGACATTATTCTGCTTGTCTCTCAGCCTATGGAGAGTTTATGTTTCAGTTAAGGATTACTAAAGAAGTAAAGTCTGGACATGTGAGTAGATTGTCACAGGGAATTCCTGGCTAAGGAAACTACTTTATCCAAATTTGTTTTGGCATCTTAACTACAGTTTAAATATGAGAATAGAAAACTGAGAAGAGTTAAATGTTTGCTCAGAATCACAAAACCAATATTTGTAAGGGGTGACACTTGGACCCCAATCTTCCTGACACTAAAGTTCATTCTCTATTTACCATACCATACTGCCTTTTAAATATTATGAAACCTTTTGGGGGGAGGGTAAAAAGCTCATATACCAACATATCTGCTGTTATTCTCTTCATTTGTTCTGCATATTCTTTAGGACATCAAATTAATTCAGCATTCATTGTTATACTGATAATTATGCAATTTTTTTTCCATTTTAATTAGAGTGAAGTGCTTATATCAAAAAATATAGCTTTAATACTTCTAACTATGAGGCTCAAATTTTATTTTTTCTTAAAGCAATTGGGGTTAAGTAACTTGTTCACAGTTACACGACCAGTTATTTCTGGGTGTGGTGCTAAGTATCTGAGCCCGGATTCGATCCCCAGGTCATCCTGACACTGGGGCTGGTGCTCTTATTCACTGTGCTACCTGGCCACCCCAATGAGGCTTAAATTTGATATATTTTAAGATCTCTTTTATGCTGCCTGTCACCTTTGTTAATTCTGTCCTAAATCCCTAAATAAATTACAGGCATACATTTCATGCACTGAACTTGAAAATTCTGTAATTTATCCATCTCTCAATCATATGACTTTTCTCTTCAGCTAACTCAATTTTAATTCTATATTTTTTATAAGAGTGTTATGAAATATTATTTGAGATTGTATTATGTTTCTAGTGAAGAATAGTTCAAATTAACAACTCATCCTTTGGATGGGTTTTGGATTAATTATTACTTAATTTCTGTTTTTTTCAATAGAATAACTGAGCTGTTCTGAATCCTAAACTGCAGGGTGTCAGAGGTCTCTATTGCTCAGTGTTAATATATCTGGAAGGCCTGACAGGCTGAATCAGTGGTTTAATAGTATTAACAGCAAGTAATTGTTACTAGGAGAGAAAAGGAACCTAGCCTGAGTGAACAAGATTAGATACAATTTGGGTTTTATTCAATCTGATTCTAGGCATATTTTGCTTCAGTTTTTACTTCAAATAAAACACCTTTTCATCTAAGAGTATTGACTCAAGAGGCATAATAAATGGGCTCAAATCTTCTCCCTCTTGTTCATTGCCTATTTGGTCTTAGGCAAAATCACTTAACCTACCCGGGTTTCAGCTTTCTTGTCTCTAAAAGGAGAGTGTTGGTCAGGATGGTCTCTGAGGTCTATTCTAATTCTAGATCTAGGATATAGAATTCGTAAGAACAAAAATCCTTAGGGTGATATTGTCACATACATCACATTTCAAAATTGTAAAAATTGTCATAATTTGCTTTTAATTAAAAGGATTAAAAATATCGTGTTTCTATCCACTATATAGTTTAACTAGAAGATTCTAAATTCATATCTGAATTTAAATAATTTTCATTATTCTCATACTTTTTCTTTATTAAAGTTATACATGAATAAATCTCATTCAAACTAATAAATGACAGAAATTTCTTGATCAGTATATTACTTGCATTGCAAGAGAGTTAGCAAGGACACATTTTTAACATGGTATAGAACAACCACAATGATTTCCTTGAACACAAATGAGTGCAGCTTTGTGTTAGCAAAAGTGTTTCACTAAAGAAGAACAGATCACTTATTTAAAATGTCTTTTAGCTGCTTAATATAATAAATAAAGGAGCAAAAGAATTTATATTTTAAAAAGCATCCATTCTCTGGACTTGACATCTATAGACCATTCTTCCTTTCTCTTAGAGAGTTAATGCAATCTTGTTTAAAATGTTACACTGAGGTTGAGCTATTCTGTTTGATGAGAACAAAGTCACCAGGCTTCTACAGACTATGCTTTATTTTCCATCCCAGTATCCATTCTGGACATCTTGTTATCTGCCTTGCCATGGCAAATGTAGCCTCTATTTCTTGCCACTGTTTCCTCTTTCCTCTTTGTTCTCTAGAAATTCTAATCAAATTAATAATGCCATTATATCTGGGGGGGGTGGGGGAAATGAGGCAATTGACTGGCCTATAATTCCTTTTGCCATTTTTTAAATCTGTACAGGTCACAAACCCCTCTCTTAGCTATCACTCTCCTACATGAATCATCTTCCCCTACTCAAAGCAAGGGTTGACTTTTGTATTTATTTCCCCAATGTCTGGGACACAGAAGACATTTAATAAATCCATTCTATAGATAATTTCCTTTATTTTATTATATTCTGTACTCATTTGCAGCAACTTGACTTCTCAAGATTCCCCCCCCCCACTACCATATCTTTGAAGATTGCAGTGGTTCTTGGGGACTTTTTCAAATTTTCTAATATTAAAAACAAATCTGTGATGCATGTATAGGTAATAGATGTGTCAGTGTATAGTCAATGGTAAATACTGTTAGAGAAGTCAAGGGATTGACTATACAAACTAAGTAACTAGACAATGAAAAATAAATTGAGTCTCCTACATCTTTGTGTAAGTATTATAAATATCATGATAAGATAATTTTGCATGAATTGAGTGTCACTTCTTTTATGTATTTTTTCTTCATCTGTATACTTTTTGAGGCCCTATGTGTCTGTGTGTATGCAACAAAAATACAGCAGGTATTGCCTATGAAATAATAAACTAAGGTAGGAAGCGTTGTATTTTTCTGTTCCACATAGTGAATGTGTCTTGAGGCAAAACTAGCAATGAACATATTTAATAAATTCAATAAGTCAATCAATCATTGACTGTTGGAGTCAAATTTCAAACTTGAGGGATCTTGTACCTCTATATTACTATTATATGTTTGGTAATGAGACAATGTCAGACAAACTTGCAATAATTTCACCAGTACCATTTTTCTCTGCAGGAAAAAAAAATGAAGGGCTTGATTCTTCTGAGATAATGATTCTGAATCTTTCAGAAGTAATTAAAATTTAAAAGGAACAAAAAAAATTGACTGGTTAAAAATGCAGAAGCTCCATGTGGGGTGATAAAATGATGTCTATTTTTACACCCATACTGTTCTGTGATTTTGGATCTAGCAGCATAAGCAGTGGTATCCAAGTACCGTCAAGTTTTCACGAGTGATTTATAGGGTAAGAAGTGGTGTGTTTAATTCAAAGTTTCCCCTAGTACAGGTTGATGTGTGGAGGCCTCCCACTGTTAATTAAACCCTAATTAATATTTATAATATCAACCTTAATGTCTGCTTAGTGTAATAAAATCTTGCAAAGTGTCAGGCTGAACATTGTCTCACTAATGTTTGTCAGAGTATATAAAGGGAGTAAAGAAGTCTGAGTCCTATGAAGAATGAGAGTTAAAACTTATTTCAAAATAACTTCATTTACACTTATTGAAACTAGGTAATTTTAGCCTTTAGACATGTTTGTCAGAGATGGTTAACATAATTGTATTTTATTATGTCTTCCCACAATTATGTTTTCCCTACATGGTCTAATAATTTTTGTCCTGGTTTAAACTTAAAAAAGAGGGCTCAGTTTTCATTTGTGGCCTATGCTAAAAAGAAAAAAAAAAGAGCCAAGTCAATACTCTGTTCTTTAAATGCACCATTTTGTCAATTTGAATCACCATCTAAGAGAATACTGCCGAATACACACCAACAGGCATTTACTAGGTGCCAGGCACAGGTAAGTGCTAGGACAGAAAGACAAAGCTAGACAATTCCTTCCCACAAGAAATTTAATTCTTAATGAGAGAAGTCTATCCAGATTAGCCCAGTAAAAGATTCATTAAGGCACCTTGTATTAGAAAGGCACTATGATAAGTATGGGAAATACAGGAAAAAAATAACAAAAATAGCCCCTGCCCTTAAAGATCTAATATTCTACTGTAGTAGTTAAAACATTTAAGCATGAATACACATATGAAATCATATAAATATTATTACATTATGCTATTAATAATATCATAATATTACATCATAATATCAAAAATAATAAAGTATAATATTTGTGATAATTTGAGGGCATATGGAAAACCACCCATTCAATTGTTTGTGTGTTATGAGGAATTGTAATAAGACATCTGAAATTTCTTATTTGTTATTCCAATTTTATGGACTGGAAAAAAGACTAAATTTTTGTCCACAGGTCTCAAATTCACCTTCAAATTATGGTGAGAGAGGTGGAATGAGGAAACAATTCAAAATGTATCATGCCAAATAGTACAAACCTGTAAGACAAAAACATTTCCATGGCCCTCATGATAGTCCGTATATTATTACATATTGGAGCAATATTCATTGCCAATGTAAATAAAGAAGTGGAAATAATTTGGACAGACCCTGGAAGATATTTGCAAAGGCATTTCACTTGACTTTGTCTTGTATTTAATCACTTCACAAAGGGAAGGAAATGTGATGTCCTGGAAAGATAGGAAATGTGATGTCCTGGAAAGAGTCAGGGGGTCTGAATTAAATCCTGGCTCCACTACATTAGCATCTCTGGGTTCCAGTTTTCTCATCTGTAAAAGGAGAGGGTTGGACTATTTTGCATCTTAGAACTGTTCTAGCTCCAGATTTGTGATATGCTAACATAAGAGGACTTGACTAAATATTCTCTTCAAGCTCTGAAATTTTAAAAGTAATAAGAATGAATAGGATTTGTTATTTTAATTAGCATGTGAGTACATGACTAGATAGACAAAACTTCAGTGATATAGCAAACATTCCATTTTTGAAGACTTTAACTGTAAATGTGACACATGCCATTATTTACTATGTTCATGTCCCTGTGTACTTAGCTTTTTGTTTCTATGACTGCTTGCTGACTCCTGTAAGTAAAGACAGAATGGTGTCAAAATTAAATGCCAAAGGATTAGATTTACAGCTGACTTTCTTTTAGAAAATAAAACTATTTTCTATGAAGATTTATTAATAAATTATCAATCAATGAATTTAAACCTGAAAAGATCTTTACATACAAAAAGAATAAAGTTTTATCTTGATAATAAGTGACTCAATATGTGGCAATATAATAAAACTAAGGTCTGTGTTTTAATGTTCCTCCAAGGAAGGTCATGAAAGCACTAAAAATAAATATATCAGTTATGAAAAGCACCAAGACATCATTTTAAATAGGATTCATAGTGTAATAGTTCTCATTTCAACATAAGTGTACTAAGAGCAAGACCTGAATGATGCACCCACAAGACAGTTTGAAATTATAAAATAAAATAAAATAAGGTTTGGGACAAGAAATAGTGGAAATATATACACTTAAGAATAATGCAAAACAAAGAATTCTTAAACACTCAGTTCTATACATTGAGTTTTAAAAGATGATAATGCCTCCAGAATAGTTTCCATATGTGATTCCTCCTCTTTTTTGTTTCCTTCTCTTTGAAGTTAGTTATAGGTACCCCATTCATGTTTTGCTGCTGTTATATGAAGGTAAACATAATAGGTAAATAGCATAATTAGTTGTGATTCACCTAACCCATTCAAGATTGAACCATTGCCTAGTAAAGCTATAACCTGTGGTACAGCTTACTATTCAATACAAAGAGAGAATAGGGATGACACATTTGTCACTGAAAACAACAACAAAAATAACAAATGAGATATTCTGTGAGTATCATGCATAAAAGCATCTAGCTGACCTTATAAATGCATCAGTGAAACATATGTCTTCATAAAAGGTACCTACATTCATAGCTGAAAAACAAAAGCAGCAAAAAGAAATTAAATTGGGAACATTCGTTAGTCTCCTAAAGAGCCTAGAGACTTCTGGGTAACTTGAATACATTGATGAACATGAGAGATAACTGTCTAGAGCTTTGGGATAAAGAAGTAGAACATATACGTGTGCATGTATGCTTTTCTAGATTTCCTGAAAGGTTTCAGTATTTCTTTGTTGTAAAATCTCCCCCAGAATAATTCATTCCCTGAAGAGGAAGGAAGGAAGGAAGGAAGAAAGGAAGGAAGGAAGGAAGGAAGGAAGGAAGGAAGGAAGGAAGGAAGGAAAGAAGTGATACAGGGAGGGAAAAAGAAAGGAAGGGAATGAAGGAGGAAGAAAAATTGGACTTTTATCTCAATTAAAAAACAAAAATGAAATAAAATAAAAAGATTCTGAAATGTATTCTTTAATATTAAGTGACCTATGGAACTTTGATATATTTTTTTTATTATTTCAGGGCACTACAGTGCATTATGTATAGTACAGTGTACACTTCCAAAGTGGCCATTACTTTCAGAGAATAAGTGGCTCATAACTAATGTATAACCTGTTGGGTAGTGAGCATATTCTGTGAAGTCTGTAGAGTACATTTCCTACTTAAAGGATACTAATCTACCCCTTAGGAGTATGAAAGTTTAGGATTCAACATAGTTCAAGCAAGGTTTTCTAACTCATTTTCTGAGGTAGAAAATTGTTTCTTTTTAATAGATCTATGAATGAATTCAGGTGAGTGCTATTCCTTAGTGTATATCAAAACACCTAACCACCTTGTCATTCTGTGTGATTTTCACATATGAATCCCTATAAATTATCCATGAAGGAATCCTCCAGCATACTGTTCAACTTTCTCTGATAATTATAATTATCTTGAGAATATCAATATAGCCCTTGGTCTAGGCATCATCTATTCCCAGTCTCATTGTATATGCTTCCATTTACTATTTTTCATGTCCTCAAGGATGTCTTTTGTGTGGAGTCTTCAGTACAAGTAATCTTTGATAATAAATTCTGTATGGAGACTTAAAAATTTATGTTTTGTTTTGTTTTTGAACATTATAGCTTTATAGATCCATGTAATAAAGCCAGGAATTTAGGCAGGGTAGATGGATAACATTGACCTTGTTTCATTAGTTTTCCTTATATTCTGGCTAAAATTCATTAGCAAATAAGTCAGAAAATATTTTGGAAATGTGTAAAATTATCAGTTCTTAGTTCCATAATTATTTTTAATATACTTATTTTTAGTTCTCAACATTCATTTTGACAAGATTTTTAGTTATAATTTTTATCCCCATCTTTCTCCTACCCTCCAGCCCAAAATAGCAAGCCCATTGAATAACCCTTCCCCCAAATTGTTCTCCACCATATCCTCCCCCATCACCTCATTTACTTTCTAGCAGGGCAAGATGGACCTCTGTAGGCCAGTGCTTATACCTCTTATTTCACAGATGCAAGAAAAAAATTTTAATAGTATATATATATATATAACATTTGATTTTAAAACTTTGAATTGCAGATCCATTCCCTTCCTCCTTTGTCACACACCCTTACTGGGAAGATAAGCAGTTCAGTATAGGTTGTACATGTGTAGCTAATGCAAAATATTAACATAGTAGATATATTGTAAAAGAATGACTATATTTCCCTCCCTCCTATTCCACCTCCCACTTGTTCTATTCTCTACTTTGATCCTGTCCCTTTTCAAAAGTGGGTGCCTCCAACTTCCCTGCCCACTAGCCCTCCCTTCCATCATTCCCTCTCTCATCCCCTTCCCCCCTAAGCTTATGTAGGGTGAGATACCCTACTTAGTGTGTATTTCAATCCATCCCTGAGCCAAATTCCATGAGAATAAGGTTGGCCCATTCCCTTTTTCCTTCCTATTCTCCCCCCTCCAATGTAACCATTTTCTCTTGCCTCTTCTACATGAGACATTCTGTCTCTCCCCATCTCCTCTCATTATATTCCTCTCTCCCCTCTTAATTTCACCTTTTAAGTATCATCCCTTCCTATTAATTTGGTCCTCTGCCCTCTATCTATGAATACCTGTATACATATATACACACATTCACAAATGTATTCATATGCCTGTATATCTTCCAATATATATATACATATATGTGTGTGTGTATGTGCATATATATTTTTATTACCTTATAATATTTTCATATTAAGAAAAGTTTCCTCAGTTACAATTATTGCTTTTCCATGTAGGAATGTTAATAATTCAACTTTGATAAGTTCCTTATGATTTATTTTCCCTGTTTACCTTTTCATGCTTCTCTTGCTTCTCATATCTGAATGTCAAATTTTCTAATCAACTCTGGTTATTTTCATCAAGAATGCTTGAATGTCCTGAATGCTTGAATGTCCTCCACTCCACTGAATGACCATGTTTTCCCCTGAAACATGATACTCAGGCACACTGGGTAGGTGATTCTTGGTTTTAATCCCACCTCCTTTGCACTCCAGAATATCACATTCCAAGCCCTTTGATCCCTCAGTGTAGAAGCTGCTAGATCCTGAGTAATCCCTATTGTGTTACTGCAATATTCAAATTATTTCTTCCTGACTGCTTGTAGTTTTCTCTCCTTGATCTGGAAATTTCAGAACATGGCTATAATATTCCTAGGTGTTTTCTTTTTGGGATCTTTTTCAGGAGGTGATTGGTGGATTCGTTCAACTTCTATTTTTCCCTCTGGTTCTAAATCATCAGGGCAATTTTCCTTGAGAATTTCTTGGAGGATGCTTTCTAGGTTCTTTCATTGATCATGGCTTCCAGGTACTCCAATAATTTTTAAATTATCTCTCCTGAATCTCTTTTCCAGGTCAGTGCTTTTTCCAATGAGATATTTCATATTGCCTTTTATTGTTTCATTTGTTTGGATCTGTTTAACAGCAACTTTATTTCTCATAAAGTCATTAGCTTCCATTTGCTCCAATTTAAATGTGAAGGAATGAGTCTCCTTAGTGAGCTTTTGAGATTCTTTTTCCATCTGGTAACTTCGGCTTTTTAAGGCATTCTTCTCCTCATTGCCTTTTTGAGCCTCTTTTGCCATTTGAGTTAGTCTGTTTTTTAAAGTGTTTTATTTCTCAGTCAGGCTTTTGACTCTCATTTCATAATTTTCTTGCATGGTTCTCATTTCTCTTCCAAATTTATCCTCCATTTCTCTTATCTGCTTCTTAAGGTCTTCTATAGACTTTAACCAGCTCGTATTTTCCGTTGACGCTTTTGGTACAGGAGTTCTGACTTCATTGTTTTCCTCCTGTCCCATGATTTGATCCTTTTTTTGTCCCCACAATAGGAGTATAATGTTTGATTCTTCTGTTTGCTTTGCTTCCTTTTCCTGGTCATGTTGCCACTCAATTACTTGACTTTTGTGCTTTTTGCCACAGTAGGACTTGGCCAGCAGATAAGGGATCTTCGTACCGAATGCTGGGTTTATTTCAGCTGCTGGAGGTATGAGTTGGGTGCACTCACTGAAGCCTCCACATTCTCTGGCAACCTGTTCACATACCCCAGACCTCCACCCTAGACAGCCATCCAGATCCAAGCAAGTTAAAGCAAGATCAATTACCCCTCATACTGGTCACTTGGTCCCCCTGCAATTTGCAGGCCAGGACCTGAACCTGTCACCTGGCAGACCTCAGCCACTTCTTGTTCCGGGGGCAAAAGCTGATGCACTCCCAACTCCTGGGTCCCAAAATACATGCTGCTCTGATTTCTCACTTTGTCCTTAGGTCCTATGTGTTGATAATTCTGGATCTCCACAGCTGCTAGTGATCTGGAGTCCCTCCAGCCCCAGGCTGGTCAGGCCCTCTCTAGGGCTAAAACCTTGCCTTGCAGCTGGGTTCAGCTCCCAGAGTGCTGCGCTGGCCAATTCCTGCCAGCCTGCCAGCCTGTCCCCACCTGAAATTTAGCTTCTCTGAGTCATTTTGTGCATTCTATAGCTCCAAAGTTTATTCAGAGTCCCCTTTTACATGGATTGGAGGTGGTGAGAGCCAGAGACCCACAGAGGATCTGTTTCTATTCTGCCATTTTGGCTCTGCCCCCAAAAAATATTTTTAAAACTTTGACTTCCAGATATTTTCCCTGCCTCCCTCCTCACCTGCCTCTACTGGAAAGACAAACAATTCAATATAGATTGTGAATGTGCAGTTACCCAAATAATTTCCATAGTTGTCATATTGTGAAAGACCAACTATATTTCCCTCCATCCCATCCCACCCCCACTCATTCTATTTTCTACTGTGTTCTTATCACTTTACAAAAAAAATGCTTGCTACTATCTACCCTCTCTCCCAATCTGCCCTCCCTTATATCAACCCTTCCCCCTCCTATCCCCTATACCTCTATTTTCCTATAGGGTAAGATACCCACTTCAGTGTGTATGGTATTCTGTCCTGAAACCAAATTCAATGAGAAAGAACTTTGTTCTATTCCCTTTCACTTTCGTGTTCTTCTCCTCCATTGTAAGTTTTCTCTTTCTTCTTTTATAAGAAATAATTTACCCTAATCTGACTCCTTCCTCCTTCTCCAATAAATTCCTCTCTCACTTCTTAATTTTATTTTTTAGATATCATAGCTTCAGATTACACTCATCCTGTGCCCTCTGTCTATATATACATATATATATATACATACACATAAATATACATATGTCCACATACATATATATTTATATACACATACACCCTCTTATATGTATATATGCATATATACACATATATTCCCTTCAACTATCTTCATCCTGAGAAAAGTCTTATGAGTTACAATAATCGTTTTTTCCATGTAGGAATTTAATACCTCAACTTTAATAAGTTCCTTATTATTTCTTTTTCCTGTTTACCTTCTCATGCTTCTCTTGCTTCTTGTATCTGAATATCAAATTTTCTGTTCAGCTCTGTTTTTTTTTTCAACCAAAAATGCTTGAAAATCCTCTCTTTCATTGAATGCCCACATTTTCCCCTGTAGCATTATACTCACTTTTGTTGGGTAGTGATTCTTGGTTTTAGTCCTATGTTCTTTGACCTCCAGAATGTCATAATCCAAGCCCTTCCATGCCTTAATGTAGAAGCTGCTAATTGTGTTTCCACAATCCTCAAATTGTTTCTTCCTGACTGCTTGCAGTATGTTCTCCTTGACCTTGAAACTCTGAAATTTGGCTTTAATATTCCCAGGAATTTTACTTTGGGGATCTTTGTCAAGAGGCAAT
>NW_027185655.1:80772361-80800864 GCF_028583685.1 Petaurus breviceps papuanus
AATCAGTGAATTCTTTCCATTTCTATTTTGTCCTCTAGTTCCAGAATATCAGCTTGATAACTTCTTGCAAGATGATTTCTGAGCTCTTTTTTAGATCATGGCATTCAGTGAGTGCAATAATTTTTAAATTATCTTTCCAGGATTAATTTTCCAGGTCAGTGTTTTTTTTCCAATGAGATATTTCACATTGCCTTCTATTTTTTTTTCATTTGCTTGGATCTGTTTCATAGTTTATTGATTTCTCATAAAGTCATTAGCTTCCAATTGCTTCAGTCTTATTTTGAAGGAGTTATTCTCTTCATTGAGTTTTTGAAATTCCTTTTCCATCTGGTAAATTTGGCTTTTAAAGGCATTCTTCTGCTCAACGGTTTTTGAGACTCTTTTGCCATGTGAGTTAGTCTATATTTAGGGTTTTGTGTTATTCATTGTATTTTGGGATCTCTTTTACCAGGCTGTTGACTCACTTTTCATGATTTTCTTACATCATTGTTATTTCTCTTCCCATTTTTTCCTCCACTTCTGTTATTTGATTTTGAAAATCCTTCTTGAACTCCTCCATGGCTGTAACAGTTCACATTTTACTTGGATGCTTTTGATGCAGGAGTTCTGCTTTTGCTGTCTTCCAACCACTCTGTCCCCCAAAAAGGAATCTATTGTTTGATTAAATTTCATGGCCTTGCTTATGTTGCCAGTTAATTACTGGGCTTTTGATCTCTTTGCCATGGTAGAATTCTGCTTCTAGAATGGAGAGAGCTATGTCCCAAATCTCTGGGGTTTTCCTATCTGCTGGAACTATTAGTTGGGTGCCTCCTCTACAGACACCACAAGCTCTCTAGCTCACTGGTCACACAGCCAGGACCTCCACCCAAGAGTGTGATCCAGATCCAAGCAAGTTAAAGCAAGAGCGATTATCCTCTAAATGGTCCCTTGATCCTCCTGCAATCTGCAAGCCAGGATGTCCTGAGACAGCCAGGCAAAAGTGGCTGCACAGCCACCATGTTTCAACTGCTTCTCATCCTGGGGTCTGTGGCCTTCCCAATCAATGTAAAAAGGGGATTCTGAACAAACTTTGGAGCTGCAGAACCCACCAAATGACAGAGAGAAGCTAACATCCCACTGAGGACAGCCCCGAAGGCCAAGCAGGAATTGGCCAGCACAGCACTCTGGGAGCCCAGCCCAGCTGCACACTGAGGCTTTAGCCCCAGGGCAGGCCTGATGAGCCTCAGGTCAGAGGGAGTCCAGATCAGTAGCAGCTCTGGCAGTTTCCAGATTTATCAATGCATACATGCCAAAGATAAAGTGAGAAGTCAGTGCAGTCTGTACTTTGGGACCCAGTAACTGAGAGTGCTTGGCTTTCACCTTTGGGGCAAGAAGATGCTGAGATGTTGGCACAGCCAGCCAGGGACATGTGCTAGCTTCAGCTTCTGGCCTGCAGAGTGTAGGGGGACCAAGCACCAGTCTGAGGGGTAATCCCTCTTGCTTTAACCGGCTTGGATCTTAATGGCAGTCTAGGGTAGAGGTCCTGGGGTGTGTGCCCAGCTTGAAAGAGCATGTGTAGACCTAAGAGAGGGCACCCATCTAATATCTCTGGCAGCTAAGAAAACCCCAATGTTTGGGATGAAAGCTCCCCGTCTGGTAGCAGAGTGCTACTGTGGCAAAAAGCCCAGGGGTCAAGTGACTGAGGGGTGACATGACCAGGCAAAGGAAACAAGGCAGAGAGAAGATCCCAACATTTGACTCCTATTTTAAGGACAAAAAGGAGCAAAGCATGGAACAGGAGGAAGAAAGTGAAGTCAGAATTCCTTCACCAAAAGCTTCAAATGAAAATACGAGCCACTTACAGGTCATAGAGGACTTTAAGAAGCAGATAAGGGATGTGGAGGAAAAATTTGGAAGAGAAATGAGAACAATGCAAGAAAATTATGAAATGAGAGTCAACAGCCTGACTGAGGAAAATAAAACTTTAAAAAACAGACTGACTCAAATGGCAAAAGAGGCTCAAAAAGGCAATGAGGAGAGGAATGCCTTAAAAAGTCGAATTTGCCAGACGGAAGAAGAATGTCAAAAGGTCACTGAAGAGAATCATGGCTTCAGAATTAGACTGGAGCAAATGGAAGCTAATGACAGAAATCAAGATGTTGTTAAACAGACCCAAAAAAATGAAAGAATAGAAGGCAATGTGAAATATCTAATGGGAAAAACCACTGACCTGAAAAATAGATCTAGGAGAGATAATTTAAAAATTATTGGACTACCTGAAAACCATGATCAAAGTAAGAACCTAGATATCATCCTCCAAGAAATTCTCAAGGAAAACTGCCCTGATGTTTTAGTACCAGAGGGCAAAACAGAGGTTGAAACAATCCATTGATCACCTTCTGAAAAAGATCCCAAAAAGAAAACTCTTAGGAATATTATAGCCAGGTTCTGGAATTCCCAGATTAAGGAGAGAATACAACAAGCAGCCAGGAAGAAACAATTTGAATATTTTGGAAACCAAGAGTCACCTACCCAGCAGAACTGAGTATGATGTTTCAGGAGAAAATATGGTCATTCAGTGAAATAGAGGACTTTCAAGCATTCTTGCTAAAAAATCCAGAGTTGAACAGGAAATTTGACATTCAGATACAAGAAGCAAGAGAAGCATGAGAAGGTAAACAGGGAAAAAAAATCATAAGGGACTTATCAAGTTGAACTATTAACATTCCTACATAGAAAAAAATTGTAACTTATGAAACTTTTCTCAGTATTTGAGGGGAATTGAAATATGTGTGTGTGTCTATATGATGGTATGTGGGCATACGAATACATATGTGAATGTGTGTATATATGTTTACAGGTATACATAGATAGAGGGCACAGGACCAATTTAACAGGAAGGGATGATAAATTAAAAGGTGAAATTAAGAGGCGAGAGAGGAATATAATGAAATGAGAAGAGGACAGACAGAATGGGGTAAACTGTCTCATACAGCAGAGGCAAGGGGAAATGGTTACAATGGAGAGGAAGAATCGGAAGGCAAGAGGGAATGGGTCAACCTTATTCCCATTGGAGTTGGCTTGAGGAGTGAATGAAATACACACTAAATAGGGTATCTTACCTTACAGGAGAGTAGGGGGGGAAGGGGATGAGAGGGGGAAATACACTTTTAAAGTCGAAATGGGTATGGGAAAGAACAGATTGTTGGAGAGGTTATCCTGTGGGACTGCTATTTTGGGGGGTGGGTAGGGGAAAAACAGGGAGAAAATTTGTAACTCAAAATCTGGTGGATATGAATGATGTAAATCAGAAGATAGTAAAGCATTTGAAAAAAAAAAGAAATCTGAATTATTATGGCATTAAAGGAAAAAACATGTTGATATTTTAAAATATTACAATATAGTTTATGCTTTTCTGAGTTTCTAAACCTTTTCAGTGTCATCTACTGACTTTCGCATGTTATCTTGAGCTTCCTCAAAACTCCTCCCAAATTCCCATTTAATTTCTTATGCCAATCTGTCATATTGAAGAGATGAAAGCAAGGATGTGGAAATGTGATTCTTGTAGAGATATAGAAACTTGGGAGGAAAAAAAAACTGAGAAAAAATTAATAAGAATAGAGATAGGAATCCCTTTCCACCATTAGCAAAGTATATAAATAATATAGGGGAAATGAGTTTTCCAGGTTTTGCTAAACCCATCTCTACAATGGAAAATTTGCTTTAAATTTACCTTTTCCATGCTAAAGACATAGGGGCAGCAATGAAAAGAGCATTGGATAAGGAGTGAAGAGCTCAACGTTGTAGTAAAAATTTTCTCTCTAATTGCCTAAATGTCTTTTTCCTGGGACTCATCTATAACATAAGGCATTTGGACTTGATGACCTCAAATGATGCTTCTGACTCTAAGCCTTATGAACCTTACTATTCCTTTTCCAAGCATAAACAATTAAAAAATTAACAAACAAGCAAAAGCGGAGATAGTGTTATCAAGACTATAAAAAGACAGACCAAGATGGCACCTATGATATACAAAAAAAGGAAAGACTCAAGTTCTATGATGTCCTTGAAAGCATTTTGGAATCATCTTCAGAGAACCTGAAAAAGGAGAACTCTGTGACCATAAACAAGTCAATTAATCTCTTGGTGCCTCCATTTCTTCATCTTTAAAATTAGGATATTGGACTTCAAGTTCTTTTCTAGTTTATGATCATATGGTCTGTGAAGGGAATATTCACAAATGCAAATACAAAGGTCACTTGAAGTCTATTTAGATAGCAGTGCATTTTATTTTGTGGAGAACTAAGGAATACAGTAGCATAATGGCACAGCAAGAAATAGAATCATTTCTGGAAATATTTCTGGAAAAATCAATTCTGGAAAAATGAAACAATATGATTGCAATATGCTTATGTATATTATTTTGATAGGTGGACTTTAAGTTGGAAAGGTAAACAAAAAGTTTGTAACCAATGGGGGAAAGAAAATGGAAGAACTTTCTCTAAATATTTCTTTTAAAAACATTTCAAGTAAAAGCAAGAGAGCAAAAAATCTTCTTAAGAGATGAAGAAAAAGTCAAAGCTTTATTAATTAAGGGTACAAATTTATTTTTGCCATGTAAAGTCTAGGCTAGAGCTACAAATTATTTCTTTTGGTTATCAAAGTTTTGCTAATTCTAATCTATAAAGAAAAACTCAAATTCAAGAATTGTAAAATTTTAGATTGCTGAAGTCTGAACCCATAAAATTTACTAAAATACCAAAGAAGGCAAATTCTACTAAGTTATTCTTTTCATGAATTTACACTATTCATCCATTAGTAGAAAATAGAAGGAAATGAAATACATATTAGGAAAAACTACACTTTTGCCCTAGGAATGTTTTCTTGGCTATTAAACTTGTTTTATTTCTGTGGTTCACTTAGCTTTTCTAGCTGAAAAAACAAAATCAAATATAAACCCTCTGCTCCTTTAAAACACACAAACAAAATATGTTCCTTCTTTTCAATTGGATCTATCATATCTTGTATCTTTCATGTCTTACATCATATATTGTATGTAGACCACCAGTCACTAATTTGTTTTGATGTTGTTCTATAATTTACAGCTATATGTGGGTGGGTGATGGACAGCTCACACACATCATATCTTTAATATGAAAGCACAACACAGTTTAAAATACTGTATGTAGAAATGTTTCTCTGAAATCTATTGCACTGTAAAGAATGATTTTAATGGTTTTACTGTTATACAGCTTTATTTATTGATAAGGTATCAAAAATCTGTCAACATCATGTGTTGCACAAACATGTGATTCATTCAAAAATACTATGGTTTAGACTATTATAGTATTTTTTCATGATAGTTCTTCTCTTATTATACCTGCAAGAGGCTCAGAGCAGTGGTGGTAGAGAAGGAATATTGGAAAGAGAAGAAATTTCTATTCTTTGGATGATTAGATGTTCTTTTCCTTTGATGATAATGAGAAATTAAGCATTTTGGCTTTGTTGCTATGGCTCAATGAAAAAAAAAAACACTAGTTTTGGAGAACCTTTTCTCTACTTTCTTTTTTATTTCTCTGTGCTATCATAATTGACGAATTATCTCAATACATTTCCCAGATTCCCATATTGTTGTTTTTTTTTTTTTACTAAAGATTTCAATGCCCAACATTTGGGGGGGGGGAGCAAAAGGGAAAAAAGATAATTTTGTAAGAAATAAAATAATATTTCTAAAACATTTAGCATAGTCCTTGAACATAAATAATGTGCTTAATATATATTTGTTCCTATATCCCTAGCTAGATTCATATATCATTGATATCTCTCATTATTTCTACCCACCTATGAAATATGTGAATGCAAAAATCATTTATGTCAGACATTTTCCCTCTTAATTTATTTCAGTGTTTTCAGGAGATTCTAAAAATTATGATTTTTTGGAGTTTAGGAAGCTTTAAATTACTATTTTATTTTAGATTCCTGGTACCAATCATAATTTACTTTAAGATACCTAGATACTGTTATTATAGTAGAAACTTGTAGTAGTCTATTGCCCTTTTGTAATTAACTGTTTTGGTTTTTATTTTTATTTTTGCTTGTTTAGTTTTAAAGGGCTTTTCAAGGGATATATATATATGTATGTATGTATATATATATATATATATATTAAGAAATGTTAGTGGATCAAAAAAGTCTTTTAGCTAGGTTTCCTCCTCCACCTTCCTTTAATTCTTACTGCAGCTTTCAGATAAGAACATTATTGTTCATTCCTATTTTTTTTTCAATAGCTTTCTAGCTATTTTCCTGCCCTGTAACTCTTCCTAAATCAATCTATTATCCAGAATTAGGCTATAAAAATAAACTTTAAAAACTAGTGGCATTATGGCAATCACCTAAACCTCATTTACACAAGAATTTGTTAAGACTGATTTTCATTTAATGAATTAAATGAAAACTCTTTAGGTTAGCATTCAAGGTTTCTAATCTACAACCACATCTTCTACCACCTTTTTACCCATATACTCCATATTTCCTTTGCCTTCTCCTGCCCCAACCTTTTATTCCACTGAAACATAAAGCATTTTCTAATGGAAAGGGGAATATTTTAATTGGCTGTAGAGGCTCTGATTTCCTATCCCAATACTCACTCACTAAGTCATGTCACAAGAGACTGACCACACCCCCTTATCAGTGTTGTAGAAAGTGTGTAATGGGGTGGGATCCTCACCAACATGAAGGATTATGAGTTATTCTTTACTGAAATCGATTCGTTCCCCCAGAGGTTTATTTCCCCCACAGATTATGAACTGAGAAACATTTAGTTATTCTGCCTTAACTAGTACTTATAAACAGATATTGAGTAATATATACACAAAGTATTTCTTGTATATATTGAGTAATATACACACAAAGTAATAAATACACAAAGAATCATAGATATAAAATATTCTCTCTACTGAATGACAACCTCAAATAAGTACATAAAAAGCCCAGAGGAAATTAAACTCAAGCAGGTGGGTTGCCAAAGCACACTACTCTTTGTAACATGACCCCCAGCAAGCAACTATCATCAGTCTATCTCTAGTCTGAGAGGAGAAAGGGCTACTTTTTCACTTTTTGGTCATTACTGGCACTGAACATTGACAAAGTGAGTGCAGTCATGCACCAAAATATTTGACACCCATTATGTGATGAATGGCAACAAAACAAGTACTTCTTTGCCTACCTCACTGACCAGGTACACTCCAAGTTCCATAAGTGTCTGGAGATCCCTCCAAGGTCAGACAGTCATTTCAGTATTTCTTTGTATGTGAGCACTTGCTGTGGAGATTGTTTTTTTTTTTTTGTTTGTTTGTTTCTAACATTAAAGTCATTAGGGTGATTTTGTAAAATGGGTGATAAAAAGAAACGGATGATTATATCAGAACATAGAGAGTTTAATCCAAACTGAACAAATAGAAACTTGTTTCCCTAAATGAGAGACAAAATAGCTTGCCTTGTTTGCTAAGAAGTAATAAACATTCCAAAGGAAAGCTATCTTTGTGTCCATTATTATTCAAAACATCCTGGCTCAAGGAAACTGGACACCAATGAAAAACAAATTTAAAGCATCCACATTGTTGAAAAATCTTGGTGGGCCCAACAGTTTTTCAAGAAGTAAACTCAGAAAATGGGGCATACTAAGGTTAAACATTTTCAAATTCCTAAAGAAATTTCTTTCAAGATGGAAGCATAGAAGCAGGGAAACTCCCTCTGTTCCCTTCCATAACCACCTCAAATTCCTATAAAAATGACTCTAAAAAAACTTTAGGGCTACAGAACCCACAAAGGGACAGAGAGAAACTAACCTCCTGCTAAAGACAGCCCTGCAAGCTAGCAGGAAATGTCAAGTGCAGTGTGCTGGGAAGAGAGCCCAGGCTCACATGGGTTCCTGGTGGGACCAGTTGTGGCTGGAGGGAAGTCAGGAGAGTGGATCACCAGAAGCTGTGGTGGTTTCCAGAATTATCAACCCATAAATGCCAAAGACAAAGTGATTGGTCAGTATGGACTTTGTGGGAACAGAGGTTGTGGGAGTGTGGTTGGGCCTCTGTCCCCTGGAGGGAGAAGCAGTTGAGGCATGGTGGGCACCACCATGTGGTGGGTTCAAAGAACCTGGCCTGGAGACTATATGGGGACTAAGCAACCATTTTGAGGGGTAATCATTCTTGATTTAATCTGCTTGGATCTGGATTGCTCTCTAGGGTGGGGGTCCTGGGGTATGTGACAAGTGAGCCAGAGCATGTGAAGGCTTCAGAGAGCACAGCCAACTAATAGTACCGGCAGCTGTGAGAACCCCAGTGATTTGGGACAAAGCTCTTCTCTCTGGAGCATAATTGTACTGTGGAAAAATTATCAAAAGTCAAGTAGTTGAGTGGCAGCATTAGCAAGCAAAGGAAGCAAAGCAAGCACAGCAATCTGACTTTAGAATCCTATTTTGGTGACAAAAAGATCAAAGCATGGAATAGGAGGAAGACAGTGAAGTCAGAACTCCTGCACCAAAATCTTCCAAGAAAAATATGAATTGGTTACAGGCTATAGAGAAGCTTAAAAAGGATTTGGAAAATCAAATAAGAGAAGTGGAGGAAAAATTGGGAAGAGAAATGAGAATGATGCAAGAACCTTATGAAATGAGAGTAAACAACCTGACTGAAGAAAATAACACCTCAAACAATAGACTAACTCAAATGGAAAAAGAGGCTCAAAAAGGCAATGAGGAGAAGAATGGCTTAAAAAGCCGAATTTGCCAGATGGAAAAAGAATCTCAAATGCTCACTGAAGAGAATCATTCCTTCAGAAATACATTGGAGCAAATGGAAGCTAGTTACTTTATGAGAAATCAAGATACTATTAAACCGATCCAAACAAATTGAAAAATAGAAGGCAATGTAAAATATCTCATTGGTAAACCACAGACCTGGAAAATAGATCCAGGAGAGATAATAAAAAATTATTGGACTACCTAAAAGCCATGATCAAAAAAAGAACCTAGAAATCTTCCTACAAGATATTCTCAAGTAAAATTGCCCTCATGTTTTAGAACCAGGGAGCAAAATAAAGTTTGAAAGAATCCACCAATCACCTCTTGACAAACATCCCCAAAAGAAAACTAGGAATATTTTAGCCAGGTTTTGGAATTCCCAGATCAAGGAGAAAATATTATAAGCAGCCAAGAATAAACAATTTGAATATAGTGGAAACACAATCAGGATAACACAGGACCTGGCAGCTTCTCCATTGAGGGTTTGAAGGACTTAGAATATGATATTCCTGAGGTCAAAAGATCTGGTATTAAAAAGAAAAATCACCTACCCAGCAAAACTGAGTATTATGTTTCAGGGTAAAAAAAGGCAATTCAATGAATTAGAGGACGTTCAAGCATCATTGATGAAAAAAACACAGTTAAATAGAAAATTTGACATTCAGATACAAGAAATAAGAGAAGCACGAGAAGGTAAACAGGGAAAAGAAATCATAAGGAAATTATCAAAGTTGACCTGTGTTCCTACATGGAAAAATGATAATTGGAACTTATGAAACTTTTCTCAGTATGAGAATAGTTGAAGGGAATATAAATGTGTGTATGTATATATGTATGTATGTATACACATATTTCTATGTAGGAGGGTATATGGGCATATGAAAACATATGTGAGTGTGTGTTTATATGTGTACAAGTATACATAGAGGGCACAGGACCAACTGAATAGGAAGAGATGATATTTGAAACTTGAAATTGAGAGGTGAGAGAGGAATATAATGAGAGGAGACAGGGAGAGAAAGAATGGGATAAATTATCTCATATAAAAGAAATAAGGGAATACTGTTACAATGGAGGGGAAGAACAGGAAGGCAAAAAGGAAAGATTTAACCTTTTAGTAAGGGAATGACATATACACTAAATACAGTATCTCACCTACAGAGGTGTAGGGGGAAAAGGAATGAGAGGGGGTATGATGGAGGGAAGCACAGCTTGGGGGGTGGAGGGAAGGAAGTTAGAAGCACACACAGTTTTTTTGTTTTGTTTTGTTTTAAGCATTGGGGGTTAATTAACTTGCTCAAAGTTACATGGACAGTTATTACTTCTGGGTGTGGTGCTAAGTATCAGAGCCCGGGTCATCCCAACTCTGGGGCTGGTGCTCTTACTCACTGAGCCACTGGCCGCCCCTAAGCACACACTTTTGAAAAGGGACAGGGTCAAAGTACGGAATAGAACAAGTGGGAGGGGGGGAGGATAGGATGGAGGGAAATATAGTCAGCCTTTCAAAATATATCTACTATGGAAATGTTTTGCATTTATATTTAGCTACATGTGTATAACCTATATTGAATTGACTTTCTTCCCAGTAAGGATGGGTGACAAGGGAGGAAGGGAAAGAATGTGGAATTAAAAGTATTAAATCAAATGTTTAATATATATATTTCCCATGCAACTGGGAAATAAGATAAACAAGCACTGTGGAATAGAGATGCATCTTGCCCTACTGGAATGTCAGAGGGGGGATGACAGAGGATATAGGAAAGTACTGATTGGGGGAGGGGGTATACAGTGGGGTATATGGTAGGGGAAGGACAGTAAGAAAATTTATAACTCAAAATATTGTGCCAATGAATGATATAAACTAAAAATAAACATAAAAATTTAAAAAAAGAAATTTCTTTCAAACATGATTCCAGAGTACATTGTCCCATTAATTAAATGTAAACAGTTAGAAAACCTGAAAAATATTTTAAAACCTGTACTGCTTAGGAAAATAATTTTTTGACAGTAATATGATTTCTTTCTTTCTTTCTTTTTTTTTTTTTTGAGCAGGGAATGCACGGCAATTGGGGTTAACTAACTTACCCAAGGTCACATGGCTAGTAAGTGTTAAATGTCTGAAGCTGCATTTGAATTTAGGTCCTCCTGACTCCAGGGCCAGTGCTTGATTCAGTGCACCACCTAGCTGCCACATGTGATTTCATAATAAATAAAAATCTTAAGTAATATGTGTAATTATTTTTATGTTAATTGAAATTTCCCTTTTCTGTATGGTTTATTTGCAAAATATTTTATAATTAATCATACCTTTACTGTAAAGTGAACTGCTAAAAGCCTATCTGTGACCCAAAGAAATTTAACCTATTTTAATTTTGGCCCCTACCTACTACCAAATTGTGCAGGTTTGCCTTATAGCATGGTTTCTCACTGGGTATATTCTGTAAAATCATTGAGATTTCTCCATTCCCAAATGATTGAGATGAAAAATAATAAATAAATAGGTGAATTCCTACAAAGCTAAGCAGAGAACCTCTCCACCATGTGGTTAGACAACTAGAACAAAAATTGCATAATATCTCCATATGTACCATAGGTTCTCCAAGGAAAGGGGTGGCTAGGTGGCATAGTGAATAGAGCACTGGTCCTGGAGTCACAAAGACCTGAGTTCAAATCCAGCCTCAGTCACTTAACACTTACCAACTGTGTGACCTTGGGCAAGTCACGTAACTCCTATTGACCTGCCCTGCCCCCACCAAAAAAAAAAAAACATTCTCTAAGGCACATCCCTTATACATTTTTACAGTTCTAGAAATAGTGTCTAGTGTCCTCCACATGGAGATGCTGTATCAGCTGAGTAAAGTAATGGGGTCTGCTCATGATCGAGACCCCTTTACAAATAAACAAAACAAAATGAAACAACAGACATACCTGGCAGTATATGTGATATTCTTTACCCATAGTCACCTATCTTGGCAAGAAAGGGACAGAGGACCATTTTCTTATCTCTTTTCTGGCAAATATGTGTGTATGTGTATACACAAACATGGGTATACATGTACATATGTATAAAATATAGATGGTTTGTGTGTTCTGGCAAATATATAGAATGTATATAGTTGTGTAACTATGTGAATATAATATGTATGCACGTATAACATGCACAACATACACATAGATGCACATGTATATAGGTGTGCAAATAGTACACACAAGATGCATATACTTATATATACATATATACATACATATACACATATACATATGCATACATATACACATACACATACATATATACATATGCATTTTTTCCCTCCTTGAGGAATTGACTGTTGGTATGCTTGTTATGCTCTTGTAGTTACTTAATGAATAATTAATTTTTTTTGTTTTGTTGGTGTTGTTATTGTATTTTTTTTTTTTACTAATTACACCTCTCCACCTCTCCTCTCTGTTTCTTCACTGCATTAAAAAGTCTATTCCATAAGAATTTAAAGAATTAGGGTAGATTTCAGAAGAGGATGCAAACTGTTGGTTACTGAGTTATAGAAAGCTATGAGAAAAGGATCATGACTATATAGTTGACATGGTAATGAAGAAAGAGAGAGGAGGAGTGAGAAACAGCTATGATTTAAGCACACCCTGTGGAAGGTTGAAATGCTATTGCTTAAACTGCTAGGGTGAATTCATTTGTGGTTTTTTTTTTTTTGAGAAATAAATACTATCATAATATAACATTCCTTCTTTAAAAATATAATATGAAATAAGAAGCAGTATTTTCTTGAAATAATGAACCCAAGAATAAAAACACATTAGAATCCTATCACAGCTTCACTTATCTATTAGGCTAGGCATTTATATTGCACTTATTACCTAGTACCTGTTAAAACTGTTTACAGAGACCACAGAGAAGAAATAACTTTTATGTTCTTTTTAGTTTGCTATAAATTCGGAAACAATTTTCCTCTAAGAGCTGATTCTGTAAATTAATAATGCAGATCTGTTTCTTTCTTACCACCATATGCCAAATACATCTTTTCTATTTAAAAATTGATGAGGTCTCAGACTCCAGTACCCTCAATAAGAGAGATTGTGAGCACTTATGAGGATAACCACAGCATAACTAAGGTGGAAGGTTCTGGCCTAAACCCTTCTCTTTACCAATCTAATTCCTCAGGGTTGTCGTCCGAGGACAACCTTGTTATGGAGTAGACAATATGGAATTTGGAAACAGAAGTCCTTGGCTCAAATCCCACTTCTGATATTTTGTAGCTAACTGGATGACCAGGAATAAATTGTTAGTTCCTTTACGCTCAGTTACCTTGTCACTTATGTTACCTTATTCACTATGTTGTTATAAAGAATGCATTTTGCCTAGCTTTAAAATCCTAAATCAATGTAGTTATCATTATTATTATTGCAGAATTATGTTTCAAAGCATGTTGTCATGCAAACCAAAATACTTTTAGTCTAACTATAGAATGTATTGTTCCTGAAAAATAAAATAAAAAATAAAATTTGAAACAATTTTTGAATGAATAGACTCATTTTATTTGTATCTATCCAATTCTTATTTTAGAAAAAGTGGCAAAATGCTTCTTTTCCTTTTTAACATCAATGATAGTGCAATGTCCAAATTTAATATTTTGACAATTCAAATTAGGTAACAATTCTTTGGTGAGTTGATTTTGCATTTGGTAAAATCATCCCATTCCCACACCTGGCAAAGTGACTTCATACAGCATATTCACAGCAACCTGTATTGAACACTCCAGGATAGCATGAAAAACTAGGGGATAAGGTTACATGATCTTTCCTGTTCCTTCAAATTACTTGATGTAAGAACAAGACAGGACAAGGTGATTACTTTGGAGGATGATATAGATTAAACTGTCCATACAAGTCTCTCTTGAATGATTATTTAGGATTATTATTGAATTATTGAATGATTGTTTAGGATTGGAAATAGACAAAGTATATCTTATTTAAAACTTTGTTTCTTAAAGAGAGTACAATATAAACAATTTAAAAAATTAAAAAAATATTTTTTACTAAAACAAATAAATTTATTTAATTCGTTCTGTTTAAATCTGAGATGCTAATAAATTTAAATTTTCTTTTCCCCTTTTATCTCTTTGGTTTTTTTTTTTTTTTTGGATGATGTTCTACCTTCTCCTCTGTCATTTCCTACAAATTTCTTGTGGTACTTGAATGAATGGAATTTCAATTAGTGAGTCAATTAAGAAACTTTTATTAAGTTCTTACTGTGTGCCAGGAAGTATACTAAACACTTCAGACAGATTATAGCACACAATTAATATATTTTGCTAGCATGACAATTTGTTACAGGTTGACAAGAGATAATTGTAAATAAAGTGTAATGGAAATTCTTGATTTTTAAAATTTATTTTAATAATTTTTATTAATTGAGATCAGGGTCATTCCTTTGATTAACTGAAAGCCTTCCTTCTGTTCATTTTAATCTTACCTGACCAAAACCTTCCCCATGAGTTGTGAAATATTATTTAAGGCCTTAAATGTTGCTTAGATAAGAAGCCAGTGTAAGAATCTCTGCTATGACTGACTCCTTGGTGGTATGCTTATCATTCCCATCATTCAGCCTTTTTGTGAACCCTCTAAATGTAGTTTTAATCTATAATCTGATGTAGTTTACCTACAAAGTCTATTTAACCAGATTTGTTTATGTATGTGATCATGACTCTGTTTAACTTGGTTCAACTTTTATTGAATAAAGCAAGGGATTATGATTTGTTTTGACTTTTATGGTCTAAGAGGAATATACAAGATTGCAACATGTAAAAGAATTATTTTCCTGTCAACTGGACACAATTTTGTCTGTAAGAGGTCTTATTAGAATCCTAGATTTTGTTAAGATTTATTTTTTCTTCTTTTTGATCTGAACCTATGTTAAGCATAATAATAGAACCTAGACTTTTATCTCTATAATTTCTGCATTGTGCAGATAAATTTCTGTAGCAGTTGCCTACCACATGAACTCAGAAAGGATATATTTCGCTCAAAAGAAAGGGCAGCAATATTCCCAAGGTCCTTAGTGGTAGCCAAAAAAAAAAATTAGAGTTAGCAGTCAAACATCCTCAAGAGGACATAAGGAAATTGAGGCAGTTTTAAGTAAGTTGTACTGTTGCCTTCGATAGTAGAGTTGGTGACCTCAAATAGAGGGACTCATCTCAGAAATGAACTAGATTCCATAAGCCATTTAAATGAGGAATAATAACATGAATCAGGTCCTCTGGGTCCACCCATTGTGGTCATGAATTTAAACATACACAAGGGACTAAAAGTTTACCGGGGGGGGGGGAGCAAAAATAATTCTTCAGAAGTATTCCCATACAGTATTTATTTCAAAGTTGAGATTTTTTAATTTAAAATTTCAGAGAAGCAGGTAAATGTATATAAACTTAAATCTTGACAAAATTAGCACTCTTCTAAGATTTAAAGAATCAATTTTCCTATGAGGTAAGTTTCATTATACATTTCCTGAATTTGTTCTTAAGATTTATGTCTGTTATATAATGCTGAAATGGCTAAGAGATACTTGCTCAACAGAATTATCCTCTAGTTTAAAAGAACTAGTCCATTGGCATAGTTATTGCATTAGGTTTATCACTTCTAATTTAGTATTTAACCCTATTTAATAGTAATGTTCAAAACAGATATGACTTATAAGTAAAGATAATAGTATTTATGACCAATGTCTATTTTCTATTGCAATAATAAAAGAAAATATTCAGAACGAGTCAAAAAAATGAAACCCATGAGTCTCAGTAATCTATGTAATACAATTTAATTTGAAGTTACCTTAGATAACACCATATAAACACAGATGTATTCCAACAGCAAAAAACCCAAAAAGTTTTAAAATTGATTACTAAATCCAACGAGGGCTTTATTTTGAAATAGTTCCAGTTGGAAATTTCAGAGAAACATGTCTTCAGTTTAATATCCAAAATAAGCATAGCAAATTATGGTGGCATAAACCAGGGGTGAGGAACCTGCAGTCTTGAGACCACAGTAAGCGCTCTAGGTCCTCAAGGGTGGCCCTTTGACTGAATCAAAAATTCATAGAACAATTAAAGGATAGAAGTTTGGATTCAGTCAAAGGGCCACGCTTGAGAACCTAGAGGGCCTAATGTGGCCACTAGGTTGCAGGTTCCCCACCCCTACCATAAACTGTTAAAAAGGATTTTTGTTTAGTCTTTGGCTAAAATAGGTGCTTCCTGGTAACCAGACGCATTTAGACAGAAAATATCTAGTGGGAACTGGGTAGATAGATAATATAGGTAGATAATATAATAAATCCTTGCCAACTGAGAGGGTAATTGTTTGATAACCAAATGCACATATACAATCTACTGCCATCTAACACACAATACTTCTATCTAACTACTAAATATATGTTGTATTAAATCTGCTTATTTTTCTAATTTTTTTAAATGATAGCTTCTTATGAGAAAGACTGAATATATCTACAAAGTATTCACTCAGTGATGTGGGTAATCCTATGAAGTCTTTCTATAGATGGTATTATTAATTAGGGGAATTTCTATATAAATTTATTGGTTGTAAATATGTTAGATATTTATAGATATTTTAAATTTACTTGAAAGGTCATAGAATGATTATGTCCAGGGGTAAAAAAAAAACAGATATTATAGGGCAAGGAGAATAGTATTTGTAGATCATTTGTTGCTACATTCCTAATACTAAGCTATTCTAAGCCGGAAAATGACAGCTAGGTAGCACAGTAGATATAGCATGAGTCATGGAGTTAGGAAGACTTATCTTCCTGAGTTCAAACCTGGGCCCGGATATTTACTAACTGTGTGAACCTAGGCAAGTCATTTAATTCTATTTCCTCATCTGTAAAATGATCTGGAAAAGAAAATGGAAAACCACATCAATTTCTTGGCCAAGAAAATCCCAAATGGTGCCACAAAGAGTCAGACATGACTGAATAATGCTTTAAAATAAGCACATTCACTTTCCTAAACATTTATTGATTTATGTATACAAAATAATATTTTTCATACTCCTGTCGATCAATAGAATTTTTGTTACTGTTAAAGAGTAACAGAATTTTTGGAAGAAGAGAATTCATTCCTTCATTGCAAATGGAGAGAAAGATAGGTTCTTTTTCCCAGCAAATAATAAATTCAGAACACAAGTTATCCCTTCCATTAAGCAACTTTCCCCATCATGGTTTCGATATATCGTGCATTGGCACAAAAATGGAATGGGAATTTTTTTTTTTTGGAGATTTGCAGATGCCACAAACAACAAATGAAGGCAGCAGATGACATATAAAAAGTATGGAAACTCAGAAGTACACAACATATATGTATATTATTTTTATTTAACATGGACCTACAAGTGGCCTATGACCTATGGCTTAATTCAATTTTAAAATAATATACTATAAGCATCCTATAAAAAAGAGAGAAATTTAGACATTTTCTCTGGTACAAAGAGAGGGCCAAAATATTTTACATGGATTTTCTATATTAAGACCATGCCATACCCCTATTTCCCATTATGTGGATGGGAACCGATACTTCTAAAACATCTTTGGTTATGTGTTAAGATATCCTTTGCGTGTCATCCAGGTGAAAAAAAAAAACAAGCAAACATAAGAGGTTATTCAAGCACCTTGACAGTATAAAAGAAGAATGATTAAAGGTCATCTAGGTAGTGCAATGGATAGAGCACCAAGCTTGGAATCAGGAAGGCTCAATTTCCATGATTTCAACTCTGGCCTTAGACAATAACTGTGTGACTCTGGGCAAGTCACTTAACCCTTTTTACCTAACTTCCTCATCTATAAAATAAGTTGAAGAAGGAAATGGCAAACCACTCACTTTAGTATCTCTGTCAAGAAAACCCCAAATGGAGTAAAAATAAGTCAAATATTACTGAAAAAAGGAGTGAGCAATATAATCATTTTGCTAAATGAAATGATTTTATTACATTTGTGAAGACCTATGGAGAGGGACCTTTCCTAATGAAATTTTAAAAAATTCTCTAATCTTTTTTCCCAAGTTCTTTGGAGAATTACCTTGGCAAGATAACTTATATTTAGGATGAATAGTCTTTCCTTAGGAAAAATAGATTAAACATTGGATTAAATATTAATTTTTAAGTACTAAACTAGATGATGCACACACAATACACATACAAGACACATATATATGTGTATATATATATATATATATATCGAAGTCTATGTCTATGTCTACATCTATATCTATATCGATATGATATATATTTTTTTCCTTTATCCAGATCACTAAAATAATCTGAGGGTGGAGAGCACTATGAATGGGTATGGGGAACTATGCAATTTTAATCATCTCTGACTCCAAGCTATGTGTTGGATGGATAGACAACAATATTAATTTTTAGGCAATTTAAAAAATTCAAAGCACATTATTAGCATTTTTGATAGCTTACAAAATAATGATGAACTTTAATGCTAGAATTCTATTTTTGTTAATTTAGATTTGTGACCTGTGGAAGTGATGTTTTTACAAAAAAATTTTAACACTATTATGAGAATCATGATTCTGCACCTACCTTAGACAATAATTGTGTTTAAAATTTAATTAACCATAACATGTAAGAGCAGAAATGAAGAATCAGCATGCATAATATTTAAGTGAAATGCTTATTAATGAAGAAAATATACTTTTTTTCAAAAAAAATTATAGGGAGATACGTTCTTTTGTTTCAAGGTAGCTATGAGGCAATAATTAAAAGCTAAGTCCTGGAAGTCAGTCTAAAACCAAACTTGCCAATAATTATCAATATAAGTCAACTCACTTCAACTTACTATGACTTGGTTTCTTCATCTATACAATGAGGGGGCTAGTTAAGATGTTTTTTAAAGGTCCCTGCTGGGTTTAAAAGTTCAGCGAATCCTTTGAATCCTGTCCATAATTCATGGCTCTTCTAAGTAGTCGTACATATAACAGAAAAGAAGAGGAAAGAATATGCCTCTGTGCTCCCCTCTAAAACACTTTACTAATAGTCAGATCAGTTCAATTAATGTAAATAATTAAGGTGTGTTAATATTTAAATGAAATGTCAACATATTTCAAAAGAATACTCCTAATACTACAAACTCCTTGCTTATGCTGAGCAAAAAGGAAATGAATATCCATTTGAAAGTATTCCTCAGAAATGAGTTTTGGCTCTTAATTCTTGCATTTGAAAAACAAAATATCTGTCCAGCTTTGGTCTCTTCATTAAGAATTCTTAAAAGTTCTCTATTTCATTGAATATTTATATTTTCCCCTGAAGTATTATACTCAATTTTCCTGGGTAGGTGATTCTTGGTTTTAATCCCAGATACTTTGACCTACAGAATATCATATTCCAAGCCCTCCAAGTCCTTAGAGTAGAAGGGGATAGATCTTGTGTTATCCCAATTGTGTCTCCATAATACTTGCATAGTTTCTTCCTGATGGCTTGTAATATTTTCTCCTTCACCTTTGAACTCTGGATTTGGGTTATAATAATCCTAGGGATTTTCTTCTTGGGATCTTCTCCAAGAGGTGATTGGTGGATTCTGTCTATTTCTATTTTACCCTCTGATTCTAGAATAAAAGGACAGCTATCCTTGATAATTTCTTGAAAGGTGATGTCTAGGCTCTTTTATTATTATGGCTTTCAGGTAGTCCAATAATTTTTTAAAATTATGTCTCGTGATCTATTTTCAAGATCAGTTGTTTTTACCAATGAGATGTCAGACATTCTCTTCCATTTTTTCATTCTTTTGAATCTGTTTTATAATATCTTGACTTCTCGTAAAGTCATTAGTCTCCATTTGCTCCATTCTAAGTGAGAAGGAATAATTTTCTTCAGTAAACATTTGAACTTGCATTTCCATCTGACCAATTATGCATTTTAAGGCATTCTTCAGCTCTTTTTTGGGGGGGGAAATATTTTGCCATTTGAATCAGTATATTTTTAAGGTGGTATTTTCTTCAGTGTTTTTTGAGGTCTCCTTTAGCAAGCAGTTGACCCATTTTTCATGATTTTCTTATATCACACACATTTCTCTTCCCAATTTTTCTGCTGCTTCTCTTATGTGATTTTCTTTTGTTCAAATTTTTTAATTTATTTATTTTTAGTTTTCAACATTAATTTCCACAAGACTTTGAGTTAAAATTTTTTCTCTCCCTGTCTGTCCCCTAAACCCAACCCAAAATAGCAAGCCTACTGAATACTCCTTCCTCCCATTTGTTCACTCTTATATCTTCCCCCTTCAATGCCTTAACTTTCTAGTAGGGCAAGATGGGTTTCTATAGCCCAGTACCTGAATAACTTATTTCCCAGTTGCTTATAAAAAAAATTAAACATTTGTTTTTAAAACTTTTGAGTTCCATATTTTTTTTTCTTCTTCCCTCCTCCCTCACCCTCACTGGGAGGATAAGCAATTCAATATAGATTGTGCATGAGTAGTTTCACAAATCATTTCTATAGTAGTGATATTGTGAAAGACTAACTATATTTCCCTCCATTCTATCCTGCCACCCACTTGATCTATTTTCTCTTTTGACCATAATCGTTTTCAAAAATATTTGCTTCTAACTGCCCTCTCCACTAATATCCCTTCCCTTCTATCCTCTTCCCTCTTATCCCCTACCTTCTATTATCCTTTAGGGTAAGATACCCAATTGAGTGTGTATGTTATTCCCTCCTTTGGCCAAATTCAATGAGAATAAGGTTGGCCCATTCCCTTTCATCTTCCTACTCTTCCCTTCCATTATAACAGTCTTCTCTTGCCTCTTTTAAATGAGATAATTTACTCTAATCTATCTCTTCTTTTCTTCTTCTACCAATAAATTCCTCTCTCACGTCTTAATTTTATTTTTTAGATATCATCACTTCATATTCAACTCATGCTGTATCCTCTGTCTATGTATACATGAACATACAAATGCCCAAACTCGCATATATAATTATATAGACATACATCCTCCTATAAACATGTATATGTGTGTGTATTCCCTTCAGCTATCCTCATACTTAGTAAAGCCTTATGAGTTAAAGTTATTATTTTTCCATGTAAGAATGTAAATAGTTTAACTTTAATACATTACTTATGATTTTTTTCCTGTTTACCTTATCATGCTTCTCTTGCTTCTTGTATTTGAAAGTCAAATTTTCTGTTGAGCTCAGGTTGTTTTCATCAAGAATACTCGAAAGTCCTCTATTTCATTTAATTACCATATTTTCCCATGTAGCATTATACACATTTTTACTGGGTAGGTGATTCTTGGTTTTAATTCTAACTCCTTTGACCTCTGGAATATCATATTCCAAGCTCTTCACCCCCTAAATGTAGTTTGTAGGTCTTCTGTTATCATGATTGTGTTACCACAATATTCAAATTGTTTCTTCCTGATTGCTTACAGTATTTTCTCCTTGACCTGGGAACTCTGGAATTTGGCTACAATATTACTAGGAGGTTGTTTTTTTGGGGGGGCATCTTTTTATTTTGCCCTCTGGTTCTAGAATTTCAGAGAATTTTGCTTGATAATTTTTTCACAGATGGTGTCTATATTCCTTTTGTTTAATAATGGTTTTCAGGTAGGCCAATCATTTTTAAATTATCTCTCCTGGATCTATTTTCCAGGTCAGTGGTTTTTTTTCCAATAAGATATTTCCCATTGCCTTCTATTTTTCATTTGTTTGGATCTGTTTTATAGTATCTCAATTTCTCATAAAGTCATTAGCTTCCAATTGCTCCAATCTAATTTTGAAGGAGTTTTTCTCTTCAGTGAGTTTTTGAAATTCCTTTTACCTCTGGCCAATTTAGCTTTTAAAACCATCCTTCCCTTCATTGGCTTTTTGTGCCTCTTTTGCCATTTGAGCTAGTCTATTTTTAAGGTGTTGTGTTCTTCAGTGTATTTTGGGATCTCCTTTAGCAGACTGTTGACTTGTTTTTCATGATTTTCTTGCATCATTCTCATTTCTCTTCCCAATTTTTCCTCTATTTTTCTTACTTGATTTTCAAAATCCTTCTCGACCTCCTCCATGGTCTGTAAATATTTTTCTTGGAGGCTTTTGATGAAGGAGTTCTGACTTCATGTCTTCTTCCTCCTCCATGCCTTGATCCTTTTTGTCCCCCAAAAGGTATTCTATCATCTGTTTATGCTTTTATTGCTTGCTCATATTGGCAGACAATTACTTGACTTTTGAGCTCTTTGCCATGGTAGAAATGCTTCCAGAATGGAGAGAGCTATGTGCCAAATTGCTGGGGTTTTTACAGCTGCTGGAGATATTAGATGGGCACCCTTTCTACAGCTCCCACATGCTCTGGCTCACTGGTCACACACCCCAGGACCACCAACCAAGACCATGATCTTTGACCAAATAGTTCAAAGAAAAAGTGATTACCCTCTGAATGGTTGCTTGGCCCCCATACAATCTGGAGGCCAGGAACACCTGCATCCCCAATGCATCAGTGGCTGCATAGCTGCTGCTCCTTGGCCACTTCTCACTCCAGGGACATCAGCAAGACCATTCTCCCACTATTCCCAACAAAGTTCCACACTGACCTTTTACTTCTTCTTTGGCATTTGTGAATTGAGAAGTCTGGAAACCACTACAGCTGCTGGTGATTTACTCTTGTGAAGTTTTCACCAGCAACTGCTGCTGGCAGGGGCCACCCTGGGGCTAAAACTGCAGTTCAGTCTAGACTGTGCTCTGCTCCTTGTGAGCTGCAATGGACCCTTCCTGTCGACCTACAAGGCTTCCTTTAGTGGGAGATTTGTTTCTTTGTCACTTGGTGAGTTCTGTAGCTCTAAATGTTGTTTAGAGTAATTTTTTTTTTTACATTTATGAGAGGATGTGGAAGCCAGAGCTGCATGAAAGTTCTGTGTCTATTCCACCATCTTGGCTCCCCCCTCCCCTTACTTGTTTTTCAAACTGCTTTTTGAGTTCTTCCATGGCCTGTGACCAATTCATATTTTTTCTTAGAGGCTATTGATGCAGGAGTTTTAACTTTGTTGTCTTCTTCTGATTGCATGATTGCATGATTTGTACTTTTTCACCAATAAAGGATTCTATAGTCCAATTTCTTTTCCTCTGCTCTTTTTCTAGCCAATTACTTTACTTTTGAACTCTTTGCCATGGTAGAACTTTGTTTTCAGAGTGGAGAGTGCTGTGTTCCAAATTTCTGGTGTATTGTGGAGCTGTTGTTAAAGCTACTTCTATGAACTTACCTCAGAACTGTTAAAGCAATTCTCTCTCCACAGCTGCCACAAGCTCAGTATTGGAAGCACTCCTCCTCACCCCAGGACCACCACCCAAGACTCTGACCCAAATGTAAGTAGGACAAAGCAAGTGAATCCTCTCTCACCATCAGCAAAGAGATTCCTACCATTGCCCTCTGATGAGTCATTTTGTTCCAACCACCATCTGTGTGCCTGGAGCTCCAGAAGCATTTGCAGTTAATTCTGCTGCTACTGTTGCTGCTGCATCCAATGCAGCAAGCATCATTTTCTTTTATAGGTATTGGAAGAAATTAGGGCACAAGTTCAAGCAAGTTCCTTCTTTTACTCTGCTATCTTGGCTCCACCAAGACATTTGAAACTCAAGATGTTTGAAACTAAACTCATTATGTTTTACCATATCATTTCTGACCCCTTCCAAAATTTCCTATTACTGTACTACTATTCTCTCATTTTCCCTTCCCTCCTCATACTCAGTGTAATTTCTTTTCTAATGTTACCTTTGTAACATCTCTCCAACACAACTCCTTCCCTCTGATCCTGCAGGACCTACTCTTCTCCATATACCTGGACTATTATAATAGCCAGGTGGTTCTTTCTGCCACAAGTTTCTCCATGTGGCAGTCTATCCATACTCCTGCAGAGTTATTTTCAGAAATTGAATGTCAGAGCATGGACACCCTACTCCAGGTGCTCTTTATCTATCACCTTCAAGATCAAATGTAAAATTATCTTTCACTCAGATCCTTTTTTAAGAATCCCAACACCTATCTTTTGAGTCTTTTTTTGATTTTTCATTGCCCTGTTAGTCTTCACTCCAATCTGCTGTCCTTAAAACAAAAGTCCATCTTCAGACTCCAGACATTTTTCTAGCATAAAATGACTAGAATGTTCTCCATCCCGATCTCCATTTCCTGGTTTTACTGGATTCATTCATGTCCTAACTAAAATCCTATTTTCCAAAAAAAAAAAAATCTTTCCCAATTGCTTTTAATTTTAGAACCTTCTTTTTGTGGAGGATTTCCCATTTATCCTACATATAACTTGTTTGTACAGTCATTTACATTTTGTCTCCCCGACAATACTATGAATTCGTCAAGGTAGGCACAGTCTTTTGACTTTCTTTTTGGTAGCTCTAGCACACTAAGCACAGTGCCTGGCACATTGTAGGTTCCTTATAAATGATTATTAACTAACAGGTGATGCTTAGTTTAACTACTTCAGTCAAGTCAGAATTAAAGACTCTTTTGATGTTGAATGATTTTTTTGGTTTGTTTATTGGAGGGGCGCGTGCAGGGCTATTGGGGTTAAGTGACTTGCCCAAAGTCACACGGCTAGTAAGTGTTACGTGTCTGAGACTGGATTTGAAGTCAGGTCCTCCTGACTTCAGAGCCAGTGTTCAATTCATTGTGCCACCTAGTCACCCCTGAATGACTTTTAGACAAGGAAATTAAATGGTCTTTTATAGAAGATCATTCCATTTTAGGAAATGGGCAAATTCACCTGCAGGAGTGTAGAGACATACAGATTCAAGGGAGCATATATATTTTATCAATTCATAATATTTTGCTGTTCTCAACTATTGGTTAATAGTAAGTGTTCTTTTGTTGATCTGCTAACAAAAATTCCAAATCACAAATCATTAAGATATATATGTTAATCAATATCTACACAAAACTTTTTTTTTAATAAAACAACTTTGTTTAATGGCATCATCTGCATTCATTGCTTGGCCATAGTGGTAAAAATATTTTCTTAAGGGGCGGCCAGGTAGCTCAGAGAGTAAGAGCACCAGCTCCAGTGTTGAGAAGACCTGGAGATCGAATCCCGGGCTCAGACACTTAGCACCCACCCAGAAACACCTGGCTGTGTAACCTTGAGCAAGTTACTTAACCCCAATTGCTTAGGGGCGGCCAGGTGGCTCAGTGAGTAAGAGCACCGGCTCCAGTGTCGGGATGACCTGGATCAAATCTGGGCTCAGATACTCAGCACCACACCCAGAAATAACTGGCCGTGTAACCTTGAGCAAGTGACTTAACCCCGATTGCTTTAAAAAAAATTTTTTCTTAACTCTGGTTGAAAATGTAAATAAAAGTGTGTTTAGTAGCTTTACAGGTGTACCTATCTCTTCATTAGCCCTTTTGGGTTTGGTTGAGGTACTGTAGTGTTTTGTCATTTCCTTCTCCAGTACATTTCATGGATAAGCAAACTAAGGCAAACAGGGTTAAGTGATTTGCCCAGAGTCACACAGCTAGGAAGTGTCTGAGGCTGGATTTGAATTCAGTGAAAGGAATCTTCTGACTCCAGGACTGACACTCTTTCTACTGTGCAACTTAGTTTTTAAAAGAAGACCGTATATTCTCCAAAAAGAAAAAAAAAATTACTTAAAGCTTTGGGGTTTTAAGCAAATAAAAAACAATCTCTGTTTCATGTTTGCCTTGATGGTATGATTGCATCATCCTCAAGGACTGTAAATCTCTTACTAACAGTTTTTTTTTCCCATAATGAGATTCAATATCTGTATTTATAGATTTTTCTGGCTCAATAAATGTTTTGTGAATTAATGATATAACCAATTTTTTACAGTATATAAATATAAAATGAGATAAAATATCTTTACTATTGATATTAACAAACTATTTTTAATTGAACAATATTGAATATTGTCTATGCTAAGTTTTTCTTTAGTTGCTAATATTACTTTGGAGTCTTCAGCTCTTGAATTCTAGAAATATGATGTTTAAGAACACACTTTTTATAATGTAATTCTTTGTACAAAAGTGTGTGGTTTCCTGGTACAGTTTATTATAATAATATGGGTTAATGTAACTTTTAAAAACATAAGTATCAGCGGGTGGAGTCAAGATGGCAGAGTAGAAACAAGACCTCGGCACAGCTCTGGCACCCACCCCTTCCAATTCATGTAAAAGGTGATTCTGAATAAACTTTGGAGCTACTGAACACACAAAAAGACACAGAGAAGCTAACCTCCCATTGAGGACAGCTCAGGAGGCTGGCAGGAATCAGCCAGTGCAGCACTCTGGGAGCCAAGACCAGTCCCATGCAAGCAGAGGTCTTAGCCCCATGGAGGCCTTACCAGCCACTGGCTGGAGGAACTTCAGATCACAAGCAAATGTGGCAGTTTCCAGAATTATTAACACATAGATGCTAAGAACAAAATGAGAGGTCAGTGCAGTGTGGACTGTGGGATCCAATAGTTGGGAGTGTGGTTGGCCTTTGCCCCAGGGTGAGAAGCGGTTGAGGCACCGAGGTACAGCCACATCATGTGGCAGCTTCAGGTCCTGGCATGCAGACTGTAGGGGGGAAAAAGAGACCAGTCTGAGGGGTAATTGCTCTTGCTTTAATATGCTTGGATCTGGATTGCGGCCTAGGGTGGAAGTCCTGGGGTGTGCGACCAGCTTACCAGAGTGTGTGGAGGCTTCAGAGTGGACACCCAACTAAAACCTTTTGCTAGCTGAGAAAACCTCAGCATTTGGGATGAAGCTACTCTGTCTGGCAGCAGAGTCCTACTGTGGCAAAAAGTCCAAAAGCCAAGTAATTGAGTGGCAACATGAACAGGCAAAGCAAGTAAACCAAAAAATCAATCCAAACTTACACTCATATTTTGGGGACAAAAATGATGAAAACATGGAAAAGGAGGAAGATAGTGAAGTCAGAACTCCTGCAGCAAAACTTCCAAGAAAAATATGAACTGCTTACAGGCCATAGAGGAGCTTAAAAAGGATTTTGAAAATCAAATAAGAGAAGTGGAGGAATAATTGGGAAGAAAAATAACAATGATGAAAGAAAATTATGAAATGAGACTCAACAACCTGAATGAAGAAAATAACACCTTAAAAAATAGACTAACTCAAATGGCAGAAGAGGGACAAAAAGCCAATGATGAGAATGGCTTAAAAAGCTGAATTTTCCAGATAGAAAAAGAATCTCAAAAGCTCACTGTAGAGAATCATTCCTTCAGAAATAGATTGGAGCAAATAGATGCTAGTGACTTTATGAGAAATCAAGATACTATTAAACAGATCCAAATAAATTAAAAAATACAAGGAGGTGTGAAATATCTCACTGGAAAAAGAAAAAAAAACATTGACCTGGAAAATAGATCAAGGAGAGATAAGTTAAAATTTATTGAACTACCTGAAAGCTATGATCAAAAATAGAACCTAGAAACCATCCTTCAAGAAAATCTCAAGGAAAATTGCCTTGATATTTTAGAACCAGAGGGCAAAATAGAGGTTGAAAGAATCCACCCATCACTGCCTGGAAAAGATCCCTAAAAGAAAAGTCCTACAAATATTATAGCCAGGCTCTAGATTTCCCAGATCAAGGAGAAAATATTACAAGCAGCCAGGAAGAAACAATTTTAATACTGAGGAAACAATCAGGATAACACAGGATCTGGCAGCTTCTACATTGAGGGACTGAAGGGCTTGGAATATGATATTACAAAAGGCAAAGGAGCTGGGATTAAAACCAAGAATCACTTACCCAGCAAAACTGAGTGTCATGTTTCAGGGGAAAATATTCAGTGGAATAGAGGACTTTCAAGCATTCTTGCTGAAAAAACCAGAGTTGAATAGAAAATTTGACATTCAGATATAAGAAGCAAGAGAAGCATGAGAATGTACAGAAAAAAAAGAAATCATAAGAAACTTATCAATGTTGAACTATTTACCTTCCTAAATGGAAAAACAATAATTGTAACTCATTAAACTTTTCTCAGTGTGAGAATAATTGAAGGAAATAGAAGTGTGTGTGTAAGTGTGTGTATGTATATATGTATATATACACACACATACATATGTAATTCTATATAGGAGGGTATATGGGCATATGAATACATATGTGAATATGTGTGTACAGGTATACATAGATAAAGAGCACAGGTCCAATTTAATGGGAAGGGATGATACATAGAAGAGGTGAGAGAGGAACATAATTAGAGGAGATGGGGAGAGACAGAATGGGGTAATCTATATCATATAGAAGAAGTAAGAGAAAACGGTTACAATGGAGATGAAAACAGGAATGCAAAAGGGAATGGGTCAACCTTATTTTCATTGAATTTGGCTTAGGGAGAGAATGGCATACATACTAAATAGGGTATCTCACCCTACAGGAGAGTAAAGGGAAATGGGATGAGGGGGGGTGATGGAAGGGAGGGCAGGTTGTGGGGGAGGGAAGTTGGAAGGACCCACTTTTGAAAAGGGACAACATCAATTTAGAGAATAGAACATGTTAGAGGTTGGATAGGAGGGAGGGAAATATAGTCAGTGTTTCACAATATATCTACTATGGAATTGCTTTGCATAATTACACATGTACAACCTATATTGTATTGCTTAGCTTCCCAGGAAGGATGGTTGACAAGGGAGGAAGGTAATGAATCTGTAATTCAAAGTTTTAAAATCAAATGCTTATATATATATATAT
>NW_027185655.1:80800874-80832905 GCF_028583685.1 Petaurus breviceps papuanus
TATATATATATATATGCAATGTTCAATATTATTTTACATGTAACTGGGGAATAAGATATGCAGGCACTGGGACCATAGACATCCACCATGCCCCACTGGAAAGTTAGAGGGTGTATGGTAGAAGATATGGAGATATGGGAGAGAGCAGATTGGAAGAGGGGACATCCAGTGGGATTGCTATTTTGGGTTGATGGGTAGGGGAAAAATGGGGAAAATTTTGTAACTCAAAAGCTTGCAGAAATTAACGATGTAAACTATAAGTTAACAAAGCATTTGATGAAAAAATAAATAAAAAATTATTATCATTCATAGTGCACAGTAGTAGAGGGTACAAGACACACAAAAAAATGAACTACAAAGTGGGAATGGATTATAAATAGCATTGGTGGGTTATGAATGGCCTATGAATCCCTGTGATGTTGTCACAATTTCAAGAAATGTGAGCAACCCTCAATACATAATGTGGCCTTCCTGTGTCAAACATTGGGAGGACATGAACATCACTTAGTAAGGTCAGGTACAGTAGATGATGAGTAGCATTGCTGCAGTGAACATGCACATTGATGGGATCATAAATCCATTTTGTATATATAACAAAACAGTGTAAGGTATAGCCACTATTTAAGGAATTACAATAGTCATTTCTGATGTTTTTAGAGTCTTTATCACTTTACAAATTTTATTCACACATATTAATTTCCTCAAAGGAATTCAGTGGGTCTGGGATTAGTTTTCACATTTTACAAATAAAGAAAGTGAAACTTAATGATGGTAGCAATTTGCCTAAACATATCACTTTGTGAATTGAAGTGCAAATAAAACCAAGGTCTTTTCACTTGAACCCCAGGGCTGCTTTTGCTACATTACACTACAAAATGGGGAGTGTTTGCAGTTTAAGATCTCTAAAGTTCTTTCCCATTCAAAAACATTCTGACCTTTGAACATAGAACCCAATTTCTAAGTGATGAGTTTGAAAATGGGAGATCTATTTTAAGTCAAAGTATTACACATACTAAACATTACTATTACTCAAGAGATAATGAAAGCGCTTACGATCTATGACTTAAAACTAAATGGAGAGATTATCTGATGGATTACTATTTTTACTTACATGGGTACTCCCAGGACTATCACAAATTGCAACATCCTAGAAGTTTTTGTAACTTGTGATGATCTACAGGATGCAAGATCATAGATTTTAGAACTGAAAAGCACCTTAGAGGCTAGTAGTCAACCTCTACTGCTCCATTTTATAGACGTATCTATTACTTTCTATAAATTCTCTTTAGAGTCGCTCCCCAAAATGCTTGGATGGGGAAAAGTCTTCTCGATTTTGTAATGTTTATTGACTGCCCCTGTAGCACTTAGGCTTTCTAACTTAAGTAAATTCATTCTTTGTTTGTGTGTTTATGTTAAGAGATACAAGCTCTTTCAGAAATCAATTTCTGAGGCACTCATTTTTTTGAGTCTGTAAGAATTTCAGGTTGCTAAGTATTGTAAGAGATCAATAGTTAACTATTTAAGCTTTAAATGTGAATTAATTGTAAAATTTCACATTCCATCAGAGATCAGAAGGGTGGGAGGATGCTTCTTAACATAGGAACTTATTTCTTTTCTACTATACTTTTTTTTAACAAAATTCTTCTCCCTTTTTTCAAATTAACATTGAAGTCATCAAGTATCAGAGCATATGTTGAATGTTTTTGGAAGGTCTTATCAAAGTCTTCCTAAAATCTTCTATCATTTAATCCTCAAGAATATTTTTGTAAAAGCTACACTCATTTTTAAGAGCTGTTGTTAAGTTTATATCATTAGTACTACAAGGTTATATGGATAACTATCCAATGAAATAATTTTTCAAAAGTAAAACTTGTCTATAATAAAGTGTCTTTTCAAGATGATAAATTATTCAGTTCAATGGTAGACGTGCAAAAATATTTACAGATGTTTCCTGTTTTTTCTGCAAGTATAATATATTGTACCTAGAAACTGGCTAACAGTATAAATAGGTAAAAGTGCCACCTTTTTCAACACCTGTCTCATAAGTACTGATCTATACTATGTATCCTTTAGGATATAAAAAAGGGAAGTTCACAGGTAGATAACATTCAGTTTAATAGCTGGATTTACATCACAAACTCTCTAGGTATATTAAGCCTTACTAAGGTATCTTCACCTCTGCAAATAGCTTTTCACAATCCATTTGGAAATCATTAAGTTAAATATTTTATTATTTGGAGAGAAGAGGCAAGAATCAGTATGTGGGAAAGGGAGAACATTTGCCAAAGAGATCGACAGAATTACTAAAAATGTGAAGAGGCTATTTTGCTTACTGAAAGCAGAAAATTTTCCAGGCCTATTAAAGCCACTTCAATATTATCTACCTTAGTAAACAATTCATGAACTAAATTGCAAAGTATTTTTATATATTCTCTGAAGGACCTTTAATTGACATCACTTTCAAAATTAATGTTACTGTATGCACTTTAAACTAATGAAGCTGAACTTTTAGAAAACCATTCTTTAATTCCTGGTCTTAACTAATTCATTTTGGTTTGGTCTCCCATTACTCCAAATTAGTAAACTTTCATTATGTAAAAGGTTTGAATTTCAGTCCTAATAGAAGAAAATTTTAAAAAACAATAGGTGTCCTTGTATTAGTAATTAGCAATAAAACAATCTATTCATCTTTACTAAATGAACTAATAATTTAAGAACATAAGCAAACGCACATTCTGCATTTTGTTTCACAATAACAATAGCAAGAGCAAATGCACATCATTGAAAGAGAGAGGAGATATTTTGAATATCACTAATATATGAATAACATTAGATGATAATAATACATAATAATTTGCTATAATACTACTGGAAATCAAATTGGCAACTGAGGAGAACTTAGCAAGCTACATCATAATGCTAAGAACTTAAGATGTTGATTGCAGTCAAGGAAACATTTCTATAAAAAGAAACTCTAGAAGTGAGGATTCTGGGAAGATGGCAGAATAGGTAAGAAAATTCCAAGCTCTGGAGATTTTACACCATAAAAGAGGTAAAATAGCACCTTGGGGCAGGAAAAGTGTGGGTAAAAAAAAAGAATAAGGACAGAACAAACATCTTTCTGGGACAATTCAAGAACATGAGAAGAAAAATCCAAGTCTGAGGTTTGGTCCAAGTGAAGAGTAAACACCTCCAGGCTAGGATCTGCTTTAACAACAAGCAGAAAAGCAGTCATCAAAACTACTTATTACTGGCTGAAGAAGAGAGTCGTATACCAGTGGAGTAGATTAAGTGCACAAGACACAGAAGTCAATGGTTATAGTAATCTACTGTTTATTAAATCCAAAGATTCCAGCTTCTGCACTAATAGTTCACTATTTGTCAAAAAAAGGAAGAAAGAAAGAAAGAAAGAAAGAAAGAAAGAAAGAAAGAAAGAAAGGAAGGAAGGAAGGAAGGAAGGAAGGAAGGAAGGAAGGAAGGAAGAAAGAAAGAAAGAAAGAAAGAAAGGAAGGAAGGAAGGAAGGAAGGAAGGAAGGAAGGAAGGAAGGAAGGAAGGAAGGAAGGAAGGAAGGAAGGAAGGAAGGAAGGAAGGAAGGAAGGAAGGAAGGAAGGAAGAAAAACAGAAAGAGACAAACAAACAAAAAATTGTCAAGCCCAGGGGGTATTTGAGTTGAGAGGCTGCCTAGGTCCCAGACACAGGAGATTTTACAAACCCATCCTCACTCACCCCATCTCACCCCCAGTGGTTTTGGGCATCTTATCTCAAGAATATTGAGAAACCTCTGCTGATGGAGAATGTCAGACCGAGTTTTGCTGCAAAGAGTGGTGGGGGTAATAAGGAAAGAGGACATGCCTGGTGAGTGCTGAAAGACCATGGTTGTGGGCACTTACAGGAGATTAGAGTTTTGGTTTTGGTTCCAGGTTAGAGGGAAGACCTGAAGATCTGGGGTAATAAGTTCCATCCTCCATAATCTAAGGCTAGAGAGGATTGTAAAAAATAAGATATTGCCATAAAAATTGCAAAAAAAAAAGAAAAAAAGGAGAAAGAATTCAACCACAGAAAGCAAATATGAGAAGAGAGGAAGAACAGGATTTATCTTTAGAAAAGGATATTGAAGTAAAGAAACTTCTTTCCATACCAAAGAGTATTATCAAATGTTCAAAAAGAATTCACAATCTTAAAAAAAAGACTTAAAAAATTGAATGACAAAGATGGAATAAAAACTAAAAATAACATATAAGTGTGTGTGTGTTTCCAACAAATCCAAGGAAAACAAGAAGATAATGAAAGGAAAGTCAACCAATTAGAAAAGGAGAGCCAGTATCATAAGGAGAAAATGATACCTTGAATATTAGAATTGGGCAAAGTAAAGCCAGCAAAATCATAAGAGAACAAGAAATAATTAAACAAATGTGAATGATGAAAAAAAAATAGAAGAGAAAGTGAAACATCTTGTAACAAAAACAACAGAGAAGAATAGAACAAGAAGAGAACACATAAAACTAGTTTCACTAACTGAAAGCCATGATAAAAAAAAGAATCTGTAAAATAATAGAAGAAATAATTAAAGAGAATTTTTCTGAAGCATTAAACATGGGAGGAAAGTAGAAAGAGCAAAAAAAATCCATGGATTACCAATGTAAAATGATGCTATGAGGAAAACTCATAGGGATATCAGAGTCAAATTTCAAAACCCCCAGGTCAAGGATTAAATATGAAAAGGAAGAAAAATAAAATAATGTAAATATAGTGTAGAATCCCAGAAGACATAGCAGCAGAGACACTAAAGGCCTGCAGGGTCTTGGAACACTATATATTGAAGAGTAAAAGAACTGAGGCTCTAGCCAAAAATATACCCAGTAAAGTTGAGCATAATTCTGAATGGAAAAAAAAATGAAAATTCAATCAACTGTCAGATTGTCAAGACTTTGTTAAAATAAAACAAAACTGAATTTAATAGAATATTAAATATATAAAAGACAAGAATAACATAAGGTACATACCAAAGACTCATTACAAAGGGCTAAGTAAGGGCTGACTGACTGTTTATATATATATATATATATATATATATATATATATATATATATATATATATATATACACAATGCAAAATGTGTGTTCAAGATTCTTATTAATAATTGTGTAGCTCATAAGAATGATTGGAATAAACATGACTATGATATGAATTTAAAAATTAAAACCATTCAGGAACAGCAAAATGGAGTATTTATTTTATTCAAATCAAATGCAATAAGAAAAATCAATACAGAGGAATTAGATTGAGGAGGACAAGTAGTTTTGGTAACCTACTTTGTTTTGGAATAGGTTTAAGAAGGAATTACATATATATTTAGAAGAGTATAAAAGTTTTCTAAATTCAGAAGAAATAAAATGACAAGGGGACAGGGAGGAGGGAAAGGACAAGGGAGGGATCTTTAGAGGGTAAGGTGAGGAAATAAGTAAAAGGGGGGTATAGAATAGTATTTTGATCAGTGGGAATGGAAGGATTAGGGAGGAATCTCTAGAGAGCAGGGTGAGGGAATAGGTTATAGGGGACTGTAGAAGGGTCTTACATTTTTAGGAATGGGAGGATATGAAAAGGATTCCATGGTGGGGGATAGACAAGTAATAGGAGGGCAAGCTAGCAGTTAGAAGTAAAGTAGAAGAGGCAGGAGGGATAAGAAACAAGAGATATTCCCCCAAAAAACAAAGATCAGGAGTTGAATTTGTCTGGCGAAATATAGATAGATAGATATAGGCAGATTTTTTTATGTATGTAAAAATCAAAATATATGTCTAAGATTCTTGTTAATAATTGGGTATATGTATGTATACACATGTATGTGTGTATGCATTTATATATATGCATAAATGTATGTGTATGTTTATATTCTATAACTATAGAGAATATATATCTTCCTTGGGAGGGGAGGAGAACACCAAAGTAAAAAAGTGCATAGCAGAGAAGAAGAAAAAAACTTACAAGGAAGCAAAGAAAATGATGGATAACTCTCAATAATACTGTTCATGGTACAGGATTTCTTGAAATGAAATTTAATTGGTACATATTTTGTGTCCTCTCATGTTCTGCTCTGAACAAGACATATTTTTATTTTCTTTCTTACTTTGATTTAAGCACCAATATTTAAACTTTATATAGTGTGTGTGTTTCTTTTCTCTATTCTGTATTTGTGTTCTGGTGTTTGACTCTAAAATAAAATTTAAAAAAGAAAGAAACATTAGCCAACTGAGGCTGAGTTGTAACCACGTCAAGAAGGAAAATCCCACAAATGAAGTCTAACTAGCCCAGGTAGTGGTATTAACAGCAGCCGAAGCAATTGTCAAGTTGCCTTTCTCTGAATTTGTCGGTTATTATTCAGTTCTGGGAAACATACTACAAGTTATTTTATACACTAGAGGATTAAAAGTTGCCATTTTGATGTTTGGTGCCTAATGTCATAAATACTTCATGTGGTTATTGAGTATTTTTATTCCTGACAGATGACAAGTTAGAATCCATAATCTCTTTCTCCACACACCTACTAATTTGATGCATTTCTGTGCTACCATTAATTTACACCCCTTTTTGACACAGGGTTCCCATGTTTCATTTTTATTTAAAACCAACCTCTGAGAACTTTAAAGTTAAGCCATTTGCAGGGTGAATTCCTTCATAAATGTGGGCCAATGTATAGATATTTGTTGTGTAAGTAGAAAAATCTCAAATACTAATATAGCACATTTTGTGCACATTTATTCAGTTGACATAACAGTCCATCGTATTTACATTTTCCTCCCTTAAAGATCTAAAACCAGGCCTTATTTATAAAAGGGCAAACAAAGTATATGGAATCAAATCACTATGTTCTATTTCTTCTCTTTGCCTAATAAATATGGACTCACTTTTTTCTAAATCACTGAACTAATAAAATATTTTTCACTACTATTTTTACCTCTGTATTGTATTCAAACTCCCACCTCTATCTCTTTGCACAAGAGGTACCACATATCTGAGATATACTTTCTGTTCACCTTTGAATCAGAGAGTATTTGGCTTCCTTCAAAGCCCAATTCAGGTGTCATCTCATATGATGACTTCATGGCCTTCCTAGTTATTAATGCTCTGTCTTAAAATTTGTGTTACTCTGCATATGTTTTCTGTGTATTAGTGTGTGTTGTGTATATATCATATTTTTCAAGTAAAATGTAGTTTCCTGAGTGCAAGGACTGTTTTCCTTTGTTCTTTGTATCTATGACACCTTGTATAGTGCCTTACAAGTAGCACTCCTTTAATAATTGTCTGCTGAATGAATTTAACAGTAACCTTTCCCACTAGTGGATGACTAAGTGGCGCAGGGGATAGAGTTTCAGGCCTGGAGTGAGGAAAGACATTTCCTAGCTGTGTGACCCTGGGCAGGTCACCTAACCTGTTTGCTTCAGTTCTCTTCTGTAAAATGAGCTGGAGAAGGAAATGGCAAATCACTCCAGTAAATTTGTCAAAACAAGCAAACAAAAAAACAACCCAAATGGGGTCATATAGACTTGGATATGACTGAAAATGACTGAACAACAAAATAATAATTAGCATAAGCACAACTTTACAGGAAATGGAATTAGCACCAAATATTAAATCATTGATAGTATTATAACTTTAAGGCTGGCAGGGACCTCAGTAGCCATGAGTCTGGGGGGGGGGGCAGGGAGGAAGTGAAAACTTCTTGGAACTTCCCTCCCCCTTCTCCCACTCCTTCTGCTGTAAATCATCAGCAAGCCCTTTCAGAAGGCTTTCAGATTTCCAACCTCTATGGGCCCCTCCTCTCTTCCCCCTGCTGTCAATCAGCCTCCTTGTTGGGCTCCTCTGTTTTTTACCATTGGGGAAGAATTCTGTGACAAGACTTGAGCACACACCCCCAACCAGTGGAAGAAGTTACATTAGGGTATAAATTCTTCTTCTGCCTTTTGTAAAGGGCCTCTTCCTCATGATCAGTCATGGGGAAGACCTTCCTCTTCACCTTTTCCTATTCCTATCCTAAAAGATCTCCGTGTTCTTGATTAAATTTTGGATGGGATTTTTCATCACACATATAAGTCTAAACCCCTCAATTTATGGTGGTTTTAATGGTGTAATATTTAGTCCTCTAGACTCTGAACCCAGCAACATGATTGCAAACCTCAGTAGAAAATGCAAAATAACATTTTCGGGCAGCTAGGTGTCACAATGAATACATTGCCACATCTAGAATCAGGAAAACTCATGCAAATCTGGCCTCAGATACTTACTAGCTGTGTGATACTCAGCAAGTCACTTAACCCTGTTTGCCTCAGTTTCCTCATCTATAACATGAGTTGGAAAAGACAATGGCAAACCACTCAAGTATCTCTGCCAAGAAAACCCCAAATGACTTCAGGAAGAGTTGTACACAACTAAAAATTCTGAACAATAACTACAACAATATGTATTTTAAATAGAAACCTAATGTTTTAGGCACTGCAATGACTAATATTTGGCATACATATTTAGTATGAGTTGATAAAATGTAAAATTGATATGAGATTTAATTCCTGTTTACTAGTTAAGTTTATAGTAATCTTAAAATAAACATCACAAAATACTTTTGAATTTTCATAGCCATAGCCAGTGCTTACATTATCCATTATATATTCTCTCATTCATAATTATCTTTCATTGTACAGTTTACCCTACATAGGATCAAATCTTTATTCAACTTAAATAATTTTATGGTAAAATTTTCATTGAAAGGGTTAGAGATGAGCATGTTCAGAAAACTCGCAGATAGAAGTAAAATAAAAATTGGTAAAATATACCATGTACTCATGTAGTATAGCTGAAAGAACAATGACTGAATTGGAGGACTTGGGTTCAAGTCCCACTTCTAACATTAACTCTGTCACCTTAGACAAGACATTTAATTTCCTAAACCACAATTTCCTCGTGTAAAATGAAAGAGTTGAATTAGACAAATTCATTATGACCCTTCCAACTATATGTATGTTCCTGTTATTCTTTCAAAGGGGAAAATTTTACTCTGGCTCAAAACATTCATTATGGGATTTGGGAATTAGGAATATGAATATGCATTACTTGACTGATTTCAAAGAGCTACTTGGACTTATAACAGTATTTCAAATATTTAGCACATTTTACTATGTAAAAACATGGTTATAAAATTATTCTGTATAATATATAAATGAACCCTGTTCTCTGTCAATATGTTAAATTATGTTTTGAAGTTCTAAAAGAAAGAATTCATGTTCTAGTCACTTAACATCACTATCAGACAGTATTTTAGCTTTGGATGAGAAGAGTCCATTGGGAAGAATGTTTTTCACATAAAAAGAAACCAAAAGAATTAAGTCATTCTGTCTTCTGGGACCGACTCAAGTACTGTGGTTTAAGTATGCCCCTAGGTAACATCTATAAATAATGGGAATTTTCACAGGTATTACATTCTAACCAAAATAATTCCTATGGGGCAACATAGAGCAAATATTCCTTGATGTATGAAATAGCTGTCTTTTGATTTTTGGATCTGAGAGATAACAGTTAAAAAGAGACATTTTGCAAGTACTTGGGTTATCAGCATTTATTTAGAATCATTGCATAAATCATTTCACTATTATCTCATTGGAGAAATCTAAAACATCTTAAAGGTGTGTGTCTGTGTGCGTCTGTGTGTGTCTCTGTGTGTGTTAAGCATGTAGTAGAAGAAAGATGAACAGAGTAAAAGGAAATAGCTTCTTTACCCAGCTTATGCCTGTTCAGATATGTCATCGAGAAGGCATCTTCTATTTAGTCAGAATATTCAGTTCCCTAGATGGTGTCTGGGAGGGGTTCTGACAGATAAACTGTTGTGCAAGTAACTTCCCCACCAATAGGTATAGTACCTAAAATTCCACTTTTCATTAACATTCTTTGGATTCTAATAGTATTTCTATAAAACTTCTATTCAAATTCAAATATTCCTTTCGGATGTTAATGGGCAACAAAGTACATTAGGACCTAGTCAAGTCAAAAGACATTTATTAAGTAACTGATATGTTATAGGTACTATTGTAAACCCTGTAGGCACAAGGAGAGTTTTTTTTAAATCACTGTTATAAAGGATTTTGCATTGTAATGAGGCAGATAACAGAAGAAAACAACTAAGTTAAAATATACATCCAGGATAAATTGGAGATAATCTCAGAGGGAAGAAATTAAGATTAAGTAGGATTAAGAAAGTCTTATTGGGGGAGGGGAGAGCAGGGAAAGGTAGGGACCAGTCTTGAGGGCTCAAGCTCAATTTTACTCTCCCTTTGCCCAGAAGTCTGGTTGGGAAAGGAGAGCAACCCAAAAGCAAGACCTGAACTGGTCAGGACACTCCACAGTGGTGACCCTGAACTGGTTTTGGGTGTTCCTCAGTTTTTGACAAATGGACTTGGGACCCTTTCAAAAGTTACAGTAACAAGCCATTGGAATGATGATAGTCAGAAGAACCCACAAAGCCTATTGGTCATTGTCCTGTTCCTTATAAAAAGGAACTATTTTTTGATATAGTAGAGCTCATGGAAGAAGTAGTAAAAAAGACTGGATTTTTACCCAATGTGTTTAAGGCATTAGGGCATCAACCAGGGGAATTCAGAGAATTTTTTGCATACTTCAATGCCATTATCAACAAAGAAACCAGACATTTCAGCAAGACTGATAAAGAGCTCATCATCATAACTATAAATGCTGGCAATAGGTGCCCCTACTGTGTAATTTTCTATAGAGCTCTACATAGAGTGTATTCCAAAAATTCCATTCTGGCTGATCAGGTCATTGTTAATCGGAGAGAGGCTGACTTATCTATCACCTGGCTGATGACATAACAGAAGAACATTTAAAAAAAACTGGAATTGCAGGGTTTTGATCAAGAAGATGCCTGGGACATAGCCTCTGTTTCCGCTTTCTTTTGCATGTCTAAACATATTTCTCATTTTATTGACCTGATACCCAACAAAGAATTTTATTCATTGGGTAGAAAAAAATGATCAAGATATGTAAGAGTATGTCCAACACAGAGGCACCATAAAATGTGGATATTTAATTTATTTGTGTGAGTTATGTATGTCTATTAATAAGTTTTCCCTTAATATTTAGCTTATGTACACAATGGGAAGTAAACTAATTTACTATTCTACCTGGTTTAAAAAAAAAAAGAAAAACTTCTTGAAGATGATGAAACTAGCTGAGTTTTGAAGGAAGTCATAAAAACTAAGAAGTGGGGAGGGAGAGACTGAGACAGAGACAGAAACAGAGACAGAGAGAGGGACACAGGGAGAGACACAGAGAGACAGAGTGCCAGGCTTGGAGGACATCCGGTGAAAATACCTGGAACTGGGAGATGAAGAGTTGTGTGTAAGGAATGGAGAGGTTGCTCTTTTTGGAACAAAGAGTACATGGTAGGGAATAAGGCATTAGAAAAATGGAAAGATAGGAGAGGTCCAGTTATTATAGGATTTAACAATCAAATAAATATTTTTTATTGCATTCTGGGACTATTAGAGTCTATTAAATAGAGGGGTAATACTTATTATCACTAATTATGATTTTATTAGTTGAGAATTGGATTTAGGAAAATGATCTGTACTATTTGAAACTTTGTAGCATTATACACAATAGGGAGGTGGGTGGTCAGAAGTCAATAAGAAGTTAATTTAACCTAGGATTTTTTGGTTTTTTTTGCTTTTTGGAGGGCATTTTTGGTTAAGTGACTTGACCAAAGTCACATGGATGGTAAGTGTGTCAAGTGTCTAAGGCAAGATTTGAATTCAGGTACTCCCATCCTCATGACTCCAGGGCCAGTGCTCTATTCACTGTACCACCTAGCTGCCCCCAATAAAGGTACTACTTTTGGTAAAGATTTTTTTTGGAGGGGTGGGGGGAGGCAAGGCAATTGGGGTTAAGAGACTTCCCAGGGTCACACAGCTAGCCAAGCATCAAGTGTCTGAGACTGGATTTGAACTCAGGTCATGGAGAAATGTAGTGCTGAAAGGGAATTTAGTGGAACTTAGGGAATTTAGAGTTCCAAGATCTTCATTTTATAGATGCAGAAAGAGATCCCATAGATTTGTTAAGTGTCTATGGTCAGTGACTACATAAACTGCAAGAATGGGTTGTTGGCACTCTTACTTGTAGTCAAAGGAAAGGAATGTATCACTACTGCTTTGTTATGCATTAAAAAGAGAAATTATTAAGGGAGGACACAGTTGTTATTATTCATTACTCCAAGACCTCCTCTAATGCTTAAGTCAATGTTTCATTGTGATGCCAGGGTGAGTTGGGGTTATAGAAGTCTGTGCCAATGAAGCACAGGCTCTTGCAGGAAAAGTTTGAGCATGAACCATCCTGGGTGTTGAGCATATATCTGTCACCTGAGAAAGAGCCTGGTGAAGTTCCATTGCTAGAGGTAGGCATTTGTTCTAATCACAGCATGATTTAAAGATCATGTACAAAGGTCAAAAGAGATTGTAGCTTAGCTCAGTGGTTGTAGTATCCATATTGAGGAAATGATGGATCTCTAAAGTTCTAAATCACCTGCTTCAAAAGATAGGTGACCTCACTACTGTGGTTACTTGGAGAGCTGTCATAACTGGACTCTATCCTCACAGTCTTGGAAGAAGGGGAAATGACAATGTATCAGACAAAGCCTAGAAAAATAACTGGACTAGAACAAGCATGCCTAGTAAAAGACTGTATTAGAGGGAAGATAATTTTGAGGACACTGAAGGATTAATCACAAGATTAAGTGAAAGAAAGAACAATGTTAAATTTATAGGGAAAAAAATATCAGACCTTGCTATTGTCTGTGCCCAAAGAGAGTCACAATAATTATAGCTCCCCATGCACATTTCACTATTAAAATAAAAATGTAAAAATAATCTACAAATCCCCAAAAGGAATCCTTGAAAATAGCTTTCACAAGCTATTCTCCATGGATTTCATCTGTACAATAATTAAAGTGAATAAAAGATATTGAGTTTAGGAGATCCCAGTGGTCTTATTATTTAACTATTTTAAAAATTTGACTTGATATAGTAACACTTTACCCTAAAGGCTCTCTATAGATATTTAAAGATAATGAGTTTTTCATCTCATTCTACTTGAAGGGGGTTTTAGCTAAAAATCATTATAGTAACTAATTTTGGGGAGGAAGCATTTTCTTCTACTGTGTAATGTGAGAGACTTCCTTATTTTTATTAGTGTGTATGATAACATCCTTTCTGATCTGAAAAAAAACTGATTAAAATACCATCTTACACATCACCTTCATCATTCACATTTAACACTTTAAGTTTTAAATCTCTGTCAACATCTCATTTGATGATTGCAGTCTTATGAGGTAATACAAAAGTTGTGGATATCTGAGTTTTTAAATTGAGAAAAACTGAGTGTAAAGTTAAATGATTTGCACAGGGTGATAGAGCTAATAAATATTTAAGAAACAATTTGAATTCAAGCCTTTTAAAATTATTATTGTTTCAAGTATTGCATGTAATTCACTATATGTATTAAAGGAGACAAATGTAAATTATGGCCTTCAATTCAACATATATATTGTCTCATATTAAGAACCATATCAAAACATCTATCCTAACTAAATGATCTTAGATTTTATTCATCTCTTTAACTTCTTTTAAAATTGATTTTATGGTTATTCATTTTCTAGCTCTGTCTCTGGAAAGTTGAAATCCCCACTAATGTAACTTTAGCTCTCAATTTTCTCCTGTGATTCATTTCCTTTAAGAATATGGATACTGAGAGCTCTGAGTCAAGATGGTGGAGTAAAAACAGGACCTCCACATGGCTCCAGCTTTCACCACCTCCAATCCATGTACAAGGGGGCTCTGAACAAACTTTGTAGCTACAAAACCACAAAATGACACACAGAAGTGAACCTCCCTCTGAGGACAGCCCAGTAGACCTTCAGGAAAGGGCCAGCAGCTCTCTGGGAGCCAAGGTCAACTCCTCAAGCTGGAGGGACTCCAGATCACCAGCAGCTGTGGCTATCCAAAATTATCAACACATAGATGGTAAGGACAAAATGAGGGCTCAGTGCAGTGTAGAATTTGGGACCCAGAAGTTGGGAGTGCTTTGGCATTTGCCCCCAGGGCAAGAAGCTAGCTGGCCTAGCTTCCCCCACTTGGCAGCTTCAGCTCCTGGCCTAGAGAGTGTAGGGGGACCAAGTGACCTGTCTGAGGGGTATTCATTCTTGCTTTAACCTGCTTGGATCTGGATTGAAGTCTAGGGTGGAGGTCCTGGGGTGTTTGACCAGCTTGCCAGAGCATGTGGGGGCTTCAGAGAGGGCACCCAACTAATATTTACAGCAGCAGAGAAAACCCCAGATTTTGGTAGGAAGCTCCCCTGTCTGGTAGCAGAGACTTACTGTGGCAAAATGTCAAGTAATTGAGTGGCAAAATGAATAGGCAAAGGAAGCAAAGCAAACAGAAATATCTAATATTAGACTACTGTTTTGGGGACACAAAGGATAAAAGCATGGAACAGGAAGGAGACAGTGAAGTCAGAATTCCTGCACCAAAAACTTCAAAGGAAAATATGAACTGGTTAGACATCATAGAGGACCTTAAGAAGCAGATAAGAAAAGTGGAGGAAAAAATGCAAAGACAAATGAGAATGATGCCACAAAATTATGAAAACAGAGTCAATAGCCTGACTGAATAAGATAACTCCTTAATAAACAGAGTAAATCAAATGGAAAAAGAGGATAAAAAAGGCAATGAGGAGAAGAATGACTTAAAAATATGAATTTGCCAGATGGAAAAAGAATCTCAAAAGCTCACTGAAGAGAATCATTCCTTCAGAATTAGATTGGAGGAAATAGAAGCTAATGACTTTATGAGAAACCAAGATGCTGTTAAACATATCCAAACAAATGAAGGAATAGAAGGCAATGTGAAATATCTCACTGGAAAAAAACCACTGACCTGGAAAATAGATGGAGGAGAGATAATTTAAAAATTATTGGACTACCTGAAAGCCATGATTAAAGAAAGAACCTAGAAAACATACTCCAAGAAATTCCCAAGGAAAACTGCTGAGATGTTTTAGAACCAGAGGCAAAATAGAGGTTGAAAGAATCCACAAATCACCTCCTGAAAAAGATCCCCAAAAGAAAGATCCTAGGAATATTATAGCCATGTTCTGAAATCCCTAGATCAAGGAGAGAATATTACAAGCAGACAGGAAGAAACAATTTGAATATCGCGGAAGCACAATCAGGATAACTCAGGATTTGGTAGCTTCTACATTGAGGGATCAAAGGGCTTGGAACATGATATTCTGGAGGGAAAAGGAGTTGGGATTAAAACCAAGAATCGCCTACCCAGCAAAACTGAGTATCATGTTTCAGGGGAAAATATGGCTATTCAGTGGAATAAAGGACTTTCAAGTATTCTTAAAAAAACAGAGTTGAATAGAAAAGTTGACATTAGATGCAAGAAGCAAGAGAAGCATGGGAAGTTAAATAGGAAAAAGAAATCATAAGGAGCTTATTCAAGTTGAACTATTAACTTTCCTACATGGAAAAAATGACAATTGTAACTGATTAAACTTTTCTCTGTGTGAAAATAGTTGAAGGGAATGGAAATATGTGTGTGTGTGTGTGTGTGTGTGTGTGTGTATCGGAGGGTATACGGACACATGAATACATAAGTGAATGTGCATATAATACTATTTTACATGTAATTCAGAAATAAGATATACAGGCACTAGGGCACAGAGATCCACCATACCTTACTGGAAAATTCTAAGGGGGTATGGGAGAAGATATGGGAGAGAGCAGATTGGAGGAGGGGATATCCTGTGGTACTGCTATTTTGGGGCGGTGGGTAGGGGGAAAATGGAGAGAAAATTTGCAACTCAAAATCCGGCAGACATGAATGATGTAAATCAGAAATTAATAAAGTATTATATAAAAGAGAGAAAAAAGAATATGGATACTCATCAAAGGATGTGAACAGGCATTTTTCAGACAAAGAAATCAAAATTATCAATAGTTATATGAAAAAATTATCTAAATCACTACTGATTGGAGAAATTAACATTGAAACAACTCTCACATACAACCTCATATCTATCAGATTTGTTAATATGGAAAAAAAAGAAACTGATGGATATTGCAGGTGATGTAGAAAAACTGGGACATTATTTCATTGGTGTTGGAGTTGTGAACTGATGCAACCATGCTGGAGAACAATTTGGAACTATGCCCCAAACGTTATACAACTGTGCATACCCTTTGATTTAGCAATACCATTGCTAGATCCACATCCTAAAGATATCCAAAAAAGGGAAATTTACCTATTTGTACCAAAATATTTATAGCAGCTCTTTTTCTGGTATCTAAGAACTGGAAATCAAAGGGATGCCCATGAACTGGTGAATGGCAAAACAAGCTGTGGTATAAGATTTTACTGAAATATTAGTGTGCCATAAGAAATTATAAGCAAGGCGATTTCATAAACGTCTGGAAATACTATCATGAACTGATGTATGGTGAAGCAAACAGAACCAGAGAAATGTTGCATACAGTAATAACAATATTATCTAATTAAGAATTGTGAATGACTTAGTTATTATCAGCAAATTCCACAAAAACCCCAAAGGACTAAAGAGCAAACATACTATCTGCCTAAATAGTAATAACTGATTATTGATTGAAAACAAACTAAACATGATATTTTCTATTTCATTCTCTTTTTTTTCACTTTTATTCAAGACCTTGTAAAATAAATTAATAATATAGAAATTTTTAAATTAAATTTTATGTTTAATTTCAGTTTATATCATATGTTTCCACATGATTTTGAGTTACAAATTTTCTCCCCATCTTTCCTCTACCCACCACCCCTAAACAGCAATCCCATTTTATACACCCTCCCCCAACTGCTCTCTGCTATATCCTCCATTCCTCCTCCAACTTTGCAGTAGGACAAGATGTATCTGTATACACCAGTGCTTGTATATCTTATTTCCCAAGTACATGTAAAAAGAAATAATAATATTTTTTAAACATTTGATTTTAAAATTTTGAATTTCAGATTATTTTTCTTCCTCCCACATCACCCACCCTTACTAGGAAGATAAGCAATTCAATGTAGCTTGCACATGTGTAGCTATGCAAAACATTTCCATAGTAGATATATTGTGAAATACTGACTATATTTCCCTCCTTCCTATCCCACCTCCCACTTGTTCTATTCTCTACTTTGTCCCTGTCCCTTTGCAAAAGGGTGTGCTTCCAAATTCCCTACCCCCACACACTGCCCTCCCTTCCATCATACCCCCTTTCATCCCCTTCTCCCCTACTCTCCTGTAGGGTGAGAAGTACTGTATTTAGTTTGTATGTCATTCCCTCCCTAAGCCAAATTCAATTAGAAGAAGGTTAACCCATTTCCTTTTGCCTTCCTGTTCTTCCCCTCCATTGTAACAGTTTTCTCTTACCTCTTCTATATGAGATAATTTACCCCATTCTATCTCTCCCCATCTACTCTCCTTATATTCCTCTCTCACCTCTCAATTTCACCTTTTAAGTATCACCCCTTCCTATTTAATAGTGCCCTCTATGTATACCTGTACATAAATATATAGACACTCAGACATGTATTCATAACACTCATATACCCTCCTATATAGACATAGATAAGGATGTATACACACACATATATACACACACATATATATTCCCTTCAAATATTCTCATACTGAAAAAAAATTCATAAGGTACAATTATTGTTTTTCCATGTAGGAATGTAAATAGTTCAACTTTGATAAGTTCCTTATGATTTATTTTCCCTGTTTACCTTCTCATGCTTTTCTTGCTTCTTGTATCTGCATGTGAAATTTTCTATTCAACTCTATTTTATTTTTCATCAAGAAAGCCTTTTGATCCCTCAATATAGAAGCTGCCAGGTCCTTTGTTATCCTGATTGTGTTTCCACAATATTCAAATTGTTTCTTCCTGGCTCCTTGTAATATTTCCTCCTTGATCTGGAAACTCCAGAACCTGGCTATAATATTCCTAGTTTTCTTTTTGGAGTCTCTTTCAGGAGGTGATTGGTGGATTCTTTCAACATCTATTTTTTCCTCTGGGTCTAAAACATCAGGGCAGTTTTCTTTGAGAATTTCTTGGAGGATGATTTCTAGGTTCTTTCTTTGATCATGGCTTTCATGTAGTCCAATAATTTTTAAATTATCTCTCCTGGATCTATTTTCCAGATTGGTGGTTTTTCCAATGAGATGTTGCACATTGCCTTTCATTTTTTCACTTGTTTGGATCTATTTAAGAGCATCTTGGTTTCTCATAACATCACTAGCTTCAATTCACTCCAGTCTAATTCTTAAGGAATGATTCTCTTTAGTGAGCTTTTGAGATTCTTTTTCCATCAGGCAAATTCAGCTTTTTAAGGCATTCTTCTCCTCATTGCCTTTTTGAGCTTCTTTTGCCATTTGAATTAGTCTATTTTTAATGTGTTATTTTCTTCAGTGAGGTTGTTTACTCTCCTTTCATGACTTTCTTGAATCATTCTCCTTTCTCTTCCCAATTTTTCCTCCAATTCTCTTATTTTTTTTCAAAATCCTTCTTAAGGTCCTCTATGCCATGTAAAAAGTTCATATTTTCTTGGACACTTTTGGTAAAGGAGTTCTGACTTCATTGGCTTCCTCATGTTCTATGGTTTGATAGTTTTTTGTCCACAAAAAAGTAATGTAATGTTTGACTGCTTTGCTTCCTCTGATTGCTCATGCTGCCCCTCAATTACTTGACTTATGAGCTTTTTTTCCATAGTGCAATTCTGCTTCCATAGAGGAGAGTTTTGTCCCAAATCATTGGGGTTTTCACAGCTGCTGGAGCTATTAGCTCGGTTCCCTCTCTAAAGCCTCCATATGCTCTGGTACCTGGTTACACACCCCAGGACCTCTACTCTAGACTGTCATCCAGATCCAAGCAGATTAAAGCAAGGGTGGTTACCCCTCAGATTTCTTGCTTGTTCTCCCTACAATTGGCAGGCCAGGAGGGTTGAAATAGCCACGTGGTGGCAGCCACATCTCATTCACTTCTGCATCCAGGGGTCAGAGGCCACCCTGAACTCCCATACCCCCTGCTCCCACAAAGTCCATACTTACCACTCGTTGTCTTTGGCATTTACGGATTGATAATTCTGGAAACTGCAACAGCTTCTGGTGATCCACTCTCATGAAGTCTGCTCCAGAGTCGGGGCTGGCCTAAGGCTAAAACTGAGGACTCACATGGGGCTCCCATGCTCCCAGCATGCTGGGATGGACCCTTCCTGTCCACCTGCTGGGCTGCCTTCAGTGGGGGGTTTCTCTCTGCCACTTTCTGTGTTCTCTAGTTCTAAAGTTTGTAAAGAGTCATTTTTATAGGTACTTGAGGTGGTTATGGGGGAGGTAACGGAGTTTTCTTGCTTCTCTACCACCGTCTTGGTACTGCTCCCTAGATTTTTTATATAGAATTGCAAATGTATACCTTGAAACTTATTGCTTACCATCTCAGAGAGGGAGGAGGTGATGAAGGAAGGAAACAATAGAATCGGAAACTCACAACTTCAAGTAAAAGTGTAAAAAATTGGGAAAAAAATAACATGGATACTATGCTCTTTGGTCCATATATTTTAGCACTGATATTACTCAGTTTCTATGGTCTCTTTTAGGAAGATGTAGTTTCCCTGCTTATTCCTTTTGAGTAGGAGTATTTTTAAAAATTAAGTTATTTTAGTCATCATTTATTTCCACAAAATTTTGAATTGTAATATTTCTCTCTATCTCTCCCCCCACACCCCAAGATGGCTTTCATTCTGATTACCTCTTCCCCTAATTGGCCCTGTCTGCTATCTCCCCCTCCCCTTCACTTTCTGGTAAGGAAAGATAGAATTCCATAACCCATTGCCTTTACTTCTATACTTTTTTTTGCCATTTGCATGTAAAAACAATTTTTAACATTTGTTTTTCAAACTTTGAGTTCCACATTCTCTTCCTTCTTCCCTTCAAACCCAGTGTCATTGCTTCCAGAACAGATATGCTGTGAAAGATTAACTATATTTTCCTCCATCCTATCCCACCCATTTATTTTATTCTCTCCTTTGATCCTTTTCCTTCTTAAAAACATTTGCTTCTGACTATCCCTTCCACCAATCTCTCCTTCCTTTTATCATTCCCCCCATATCCACATTCCCCAACTTTCCCATAGGGTAAGATACCCAATTGAATGTGTGTGTTATTCTCTCCTTAATCCAAATATGTTCAGAATGAGGTTCACTCATACCATCTCACCTCACTCTTCTTCTCAATTGTAAAAGCTTTGTCTTGCCTCTTTTACAAGTAATAATTATATCTCTCCCTTTCTCCTCCTAGTATATTCCTCTTTCACCCCTTAATTTTATTTTAGATAGCATCCCTTTATATTCAACTTAACCTGTGTTCCCTGTCTTTATCTCTATATCTATCTCTCTGTCTGTCTGTCTATCTCTCTATCTGTCTCTCTATCTGTCTAATCGTGTGTGTGTGCATGCATGTGTGCATAAACATATATATTTCCTTCAACTATCCTAATAATGAGGAAGGTATCATGAGTGACAAATATCTATTTTCTATGTAAGAATATGAACTGTTCAATATAAAAAAGTCCCTTATGATTTCTCCTTCCTGTTATCTTTCCATGCTTCTCTTGATTTTTGTATTTGAAAGCCAAATTTTCTATTCAGCTGGTCTTTTCATTAAGAATCCTCTAAAATTATCTATTTCATTGAATGTCCATTTTCCCCTTGACGTATTATACTCACAATTGCTGGGAAGGTGATGCTTGGATTTAATCTTAGCTTCTTTGACCTTTGGATTATAATATTCCAATCCCTCTAATGTAGAATGTAGAAGCTGTTAGTTCTGGTGTTATCCTGATTGTTTTTTCACAATACTTGAATTGTGCAATATTTTCCCCTTGACCTAGCAACTCTGGGATTTAGCTACAATGTTCCTAGGAGTTTTTCTTTTGTGATCTCTTTCAAGAGGAGATCACTAGATTCTTTCAATTTCTACTTTACCCTCTATTTCTAGAATTATCAAGGCATCTTTCCTTGATAGTTTCTTGAAAGATGATGTCTAAGCCCATTTTTTGATCATGGCTTTCAGGTAGTTTAATAAATTTAAAATTATATTTCTGGATATATTTTCTAAGTCTGATATTTCCAATGAGATATTTCATGCTGTCTTATATTTTTCATTCTTTTGTTTCTCTTTTATAATTTTTTGATTTTTCAGAAAGTCATTAGCTTCCATTTCTTCCATTCTAATTTTTAAGGAATAATTTTCTTCAGTGAGCATTTGGAACTCCTTTTCCATCTGGCCAAATCTACTTTTTAAGGTATTCTTCTCATTGGCTTTTTGAACCTCTTTTGTCAATTGCGTTAGCATATTTTTTAAGCTGTTATTTTCTTCAGAATTTTTGGGGTCTCCTTTAGCAAGCTGTTGACTTTTATGGGTTTTTTTTGCATTACTGTCATATTTTTTTCAACTCTTTCTACTTATACTTGATTTTCAACATTTTTCTTGGGGTCTTCCATTTCCTGAAACCAATTCCTACTTTACTTGGAGTTTTTGGATGTAGGTGCTTTGATTTTTTTGTCATCTTCTGTTTGCATGTTTTGATCTTCTTTGTCACTAGAGTAAGATTCTACAGTCTGAGTTGTTTTTATTTTATACCGTTTGCTCATCTTCCCAGCCAAGTTCTTGACTTTTTAATTCTTTATCAAGCTATGTCTTTACTTCCAGTGGGGGAATGGCAGTGTACTGTCCCAAACTTCATGGCTTTTGTGCAGCTATTTTCAGTGAAACATCTAGGGACCTGTAAATTCCCAGTTCTTTCAAGGTGGTATAATCAAAGGAGGGGTGTTTGTTACTCTCCTAGCCTGTTTCCTGGTCTGTGAGTGACCACAAGCACTCTTTTCTGTCTTGGAACTGTGAGTATCATTCTCTTTCAAATTCATCATAAGCTTTACCACATCAGTGTTACTCCTCACCCCAGGACTGCCACCTAGAACTGAGACCTAGATCCAAGCCAGACAAAGAAAGAGAGTCCTTCATCAGTGCCAGCAAAGAGATCCCTGTACTTGCCTTCTGATCAGCCACTTGACACCTACAACATCTGTGTGCCAGGAGCTCTAGAAGCAGCAGCTACTGCTGCAGCCAGCAGCAAGATCTCTACTGCCCTGGGGCTGGACTGTGCTTGTCTTTCACCCAGATTGCACAGAGTTTTCCATTGAACTTCTATGTTGTCTTTGACATTTGTGAGTCAGAAAGTCTGGAAATTGCCACCGCTGAGAGTGATTCCATCCTCTGAGATTTATTCTAGTCTCATCTATGCTGGTGTGGTCTAAACTGGACTTCACTCTGCTCTGAGAACAGTGTGATAGACCCTTCCTGTTAACCTTCCAGGCTTTCTTGGACTAAAGACCTGTTTCACTCATGATATTGTGGGTTCTGAAGCTCAAGAATTGGTTAGTCAGTTTTTACAGGTATTAAGGGTTCGGGGAAGAGCTCAAGCAAGTACTCCATCTTGGCTCTGCTCCTAATTAGGTCTATTTTTTTGTTTGCTTTTACTTTATCTGAGATCAGAATTGATCTATACTTTTTTTCTTTTTTTTAAAATCTGAAACATAATAAATTTTGCTCTAGCTCCTTATTTTAACTCTGAATTTATTATAACCAATATATTGTTGGGCTCTGGTTTCTAATCCATTCTGGTATATGCTTCTATTTTGGGGGAAATTCATCCCATTCACATTCACAGTTACAATGGTCATGTGTCCATTTCCTTCCATCCTATTTTATTATTTTTCTCTCTCTGTATACCTGTCTCTTTTATAAAGTCTGTTTTGCCTGTAAATACTTCTTTTTTAAAAGCATCCTCTCTTTTAATCCTGGCCACATTTATCCCATACCCTTCCATTCCTTATGTATATATGTGTTTCCCTCTTTGAACAAATTTAGCTGTGAGATAAGTTTAAGTATGTCCTTTCCTACCCACCATTACCATTTCTCCTTCCATGGTAAAACTCTTCCTTGTGTGAGATAATTTTCTCCATCTTCATTTCCCTTTACCTTTCTCCATTTCCCCTGATTATTCCAACATGATAATTCACTCCCATACTTTACTATCTCTCTCACTGTGTCTCTCTGTCTGTCTTTCTCTCTCCTTGTAGAATCCTTCAAACTACCCTAATAATGAAATTCCTTAGAAATTACATGCATCATCTTCACATGTAAAATTTAAACAGTTTACCATTACCGAGTCCCTTAAGATTTCTCTTTAAAATTTATTTTTTTATATTTTTCTTGAGTCTTTTCTAATATTTCTTAAATTAATTTTCCTCTATTTCCATGTATTGTTCTTTTTAATTTTTAGATCACCTCTTTTACATTTTCTTCTCTTTGCTTTTCAGTTTTATGGCTTTGATTATTTTGTGATGTCTCATTAATCATTACCTTTCAATTACCTAATTCTAATTTTTAAAGAAAGATTTTCTTCATCTAGTTTTTGTAACTCTTTTTCCATCTGACCCATTCAACAGTTTGTAAATTTTTTGGTGTGCTTTTTGGAGGGGGTAAAGTAAGGAATTTGTGTTTAAGTGACTTGCCCAAGCTCACATGGCTTGTTTTCTGTTAAGTGTCTCAGGCCAGATTAGAACTCAGGTCATCCTAACTCAAGGGCTGGTGTTCTATTCACTGCACCACCTAGCCAGCCCCGTGGAATTCTTTTCTTTCCTTTCCTTTTCTTTTCTTTTCAAGTAATTGGGGTTAAGTAACTTGCTCAAGGTTACATGGCCAGTTATTTCTAGGTGTGGTGCTAAGTATCTGAGCCCAGATTTGATCCCCAGGTCATCCCGACACTGGGGCCGGTGCTCTTACTTGCTGAGCCACCTGGCCGCCCCTAAGCAATTGGGGTTAAGTAACTTGCTCAAGGTTACACAGCCAGGTGTTTCTGGGTGGGTGCTAAGTGTCTGAGCCTGGATTCAATGCCCAGGTCATCCCGACACTGGGGCTGGTGCTCTTGCTGTGCTACCTGCCCGCCACATCCATGGAATTATTTTCACCAGAGAAGCTTTGTAACTCTTTTTCCATTGACTATTTCTGTTTTTAAGATATCATTTTGTTCAGTATTTTTGTGCCACTTTTACCAAGTTGATTTTTTTCAGAATTTCCTTCCTTTGCTCTCATTTCTTTACGTTTTTTCCTCTACCATGATTATTTAATCTGTAGTTTATTTAAATTATTTAACTTATTTAGATATTTGAGTTTTAGTTCTTCCAGGAATTCTTATTGTACCTCATTTCCAATTCATTTTTTATTCTTTTTATTTGATTCTTTGTCTTCTGCTGATTTTGTGGCATGATCCTCCCTGTCACCATAGTACCTTTTTATGATCAGATTCTTTTTTGTTATTATTTACTTTTTCTCACCATATTCCCTGTTTTTGAACTTTATATTAATCTTGAATTCTCTTGAGTGGAAATGGGCCATCTCTTAAGGTTCAGACTTTTTTTTTTACACTGCTGTTTTCAGAGCTAATTGTGAGGGTTTGGAAACTTTTGGTGTTTTCAAAGTGGAGTGATCTGAGAAGTATGGTAACTGCTCTCCTGGTTTATACTTTAATCCAGCAAGAAACCCTGGTCCCTTGGGATTGCAATCAATACTGCTCCTCAGGGAAACTTTGTATCTGAAAGCTATACTGTTTCCTGGGGCTTCTGTTCACTCTTTATATGAAAGTGTTCTTCCCTGTCCTTGATATATGAACACAAAGTGAGTAAAATCTGTAAAAAGATATTTTTTAATAAAAAAATGTAAAAAAATTAAAAAAAAATTCCTTCATCCAGTGCTATCACAGGGGTCCTTAAATTTCCTTCTGACTACTTGCCAGGTTCCCTTACCTAATCTGGCTTGAGAATGTCTGAACCTGCTGCCACTTTTGTTGCCACCACCTAGCCTCACCATTGGTGTTTTATCCATATGAGCTCTAAACCAACCTGCATCTCCATGAGCTCTTTTTTCAACCTCCTGTGTTGTCTTTAGCTAGAAGAATGACACACTGACTTTTTGTTGGCTCTGTCACTACAAACTTCAATTTGAGTCTATCATTTTAAAGTTGTCTGGAGGGAAATGTTGGGAGCACTCATGTGAGTGATATCTGTACTCTGCCATCTTAACTCTGCCCACAGTATAACCATATTTTAACATAGTAGGAAAAGTAGCAAAGAAATTATTTGATAGGGCAAGATAAAGATGGAAGAGAGCATTTTGATAGAGGAGTCAATCTGCCAGAAAAGATGGAAAGGAACAGGATTATGTAGAAATATGCATAGAACTCTTAGCCTTGGCAAAGAAAATGGCCACTTAATGCACACACACACACACACATATGTATTTATGCAAGTTTTTATAGTTACAGGAGCCCAGATTTAATGCTAGAAAAGACATTGATTGTCATGTAGTCCCTCATTTTATAAAAAAAAAAACTGAGGCCATAACAGGCTAAGTAATTTGCCCAATATCACACTGGTAATAAGTTGTAGGGTCAGGATTTAAACTAAGGTCCCTTGTCTCAAAATCAAGATTCCTTGTGCCAGATAGATAAATAAATAAACTGTGCCATAGTGGATAATAGAAATGGGGAATTTAAGTGACTTATTCAGGGTCTCAAAGCCAGTGTGAGAAAAACAATTTCAATTAGATCTTTTTTGATGACAGACCAAGCACTCAAAAAACTACATTGTTCTTTACTGTTTCACTAATTTTCTAATATTTATAATAAATCATTTAATGATCAACCTAACAATATGATTAGAAATATGATATTTTAAAAGGATAATATGTCTTTCAAATTACTCATTTTTCTGTAATACTGAAGGATAGCATAAAGGTGATATTATTCAAGTTAATCTCATATTACTGTTGGAAGATCACCAACTTCCTTAGAATGCATTAGAGCCACCTAATAGAAATCTTTGGTTTTCAATGTTTGAGGTTTTCTAGGAAAATTGTGTTGTTTCTTTCTAACAGAGAGACTCAGATTCATCACACAGATAATGAATCATTACTTCAGATTTTATAAATTTCAATGAATAAAGAGCTTCCTTAAGCAATTAAGTTTTGAGAGAAAATTTTAATTTTTGGCAATTATAGGCATATGTACTTTAAGCCAATTAATGTATATGAAAATGTCTTTATATTTTTTAAAGTATGAGACACAGGTATATATTTTATTGTTATAACTGTTTTCTTCACTGAAATAGTAAGGAATCTTTTAAAGTACATTTGGATGTGTCTAACATCATTTTATCATTCATTCAGCATGTTAACATAGTATTATCCTACACTCCTTCCTTTCATTGATCCCATATATACAATGTATTAATAAATCTTGTCATTTCTACTTTCAAAACATCTGCCATAAGTTACCCTTTATGTCTTCTTAATTAGCCATTACCTTAGTGCAGGCTCTCATCAACTGGACTATTGCAATATTCTTCTAAATGAGGTCCCTCACTCAATTAACTCCCCATTTTAAATCTATCCTACATACAGCTGCTGATTTGACTTTTCTAAAATGCAGTCCTCTGCACCCCTCTACTCAAAAGCTCCAGAGGTTTCGTATCACGGAACAGTGTCAAATACAATATATATTTTTTTGCATTTAATCCTCATCATATCTTGTTCATTTGCTGGCTCTCCAGTCTTCTTAAACTTTACTTCCCTCCACCCACATTTTAATCCAGGTAAAACGACCACCTAAAATATCTTATACATAGGACAGCAGTCATTTTGGTGCCTATGTTTTGGTTGTCCCACAGTCTTGGATTTGTTGTTGTTTGTTTGTTTTATTTTGTTTTTTTAATTTCTTTATATCCCCATAGCATATCATTGCTGTCCAGCAGACAGCAGACCCTTTACAAATGCTTATTGAATAACTTACCTCTAATTAAAAAAAAATTGTAATCATCTGAAAAATAATAGTTGTTCAGAGATTTGTAAATGGGCTCTCATTTCATGCCTAATTGATTAGGTATGTCACTTAATAAGAATATAGAAACATGATCTCTCTTTCTGCATCAGGAAAAGGGGATAGGTAGACATAAGAATACAACATAAGGGGGCAGCTAGGTAGTGCAGTGAATAAAGCACTGGCCCTGGTGTCAGAAGGACCTGAGTTCAAATCCTGCCTCAGACACTTAACACAAAAAACTAGCTGTGTGACCATGGGCAAGTCACTTAACTTCAATTGCCCAACCACCCCCCCCCTCCAGCTTCAAAAAAAAGGGGGGGGGGAGAAAAGAAAAGAAAGGAAACATATAAGGATATTGCACTAAAGAAATATTTTAAGATCCTGGAAAAACCTACAAGGCATGAATTCAGATTATAAAAATGGCATTTAAAAAACAATAAATTAGCTAAAATTAGCATGTGATATTTGATTTAACATTTGACTTATTTGCATGTCTTGGATATTTATTCTTTTCTCCTTACATCTTATAGCTTGTGAAACTTTATCTTTCATAATTCTTTGGCTGAATTTTATCTATCACTAAAAGTAATGATCTAGAAAAAAATAATTAACTCAGTTAAACCAAACAATATTCTTACTTGAACTCTAAAACACTACTCACAATCACTCTAGTTCATATATTTTTGCTATAAATTAATATAGTGTATGATGAAATTTCCTTTTTCTCAATCTTCAAAATAGAAAGTGGAAAATTAGACAACCGGTTCTAAACCCACAGGCCAAATAAGCTAAGGAAATCCATTTTCAAAAATCCTCAGCTACTAATTCTTTACTAATGAGATGCTAATTTAATATTGCATATTTTTTAATTTTAATTCAAGACTTAATGGAAAAAACCATTGAATCAGCTAAATTCAAGTCATGAACTTTTCATTGACTCGTGTAGAAATTTGTTATTTTTTTTCTTCATACTGATAACTTGCTTTTTTAAAATCAATCCACAAGTGTTACCGAGTGACTACATGATTTATATGGTCACTATCTTGCTGAGAATTATTCAGTATTTGGAAAATCATTGTAATAATTGGGCTTTGCCCCCAAGGAACTTACAATCTTTTGAGCATTAAAAATGAAAATATAGTCATTTTGGAGTAGAAGGGAAGAAGGAAACTGGTGATGTAAAAAACACAACATATTAATAAAATTTTATTTAAAAATTACTTGACTGATTTTTTTAAACTATGTAAATAATATAGGAAATATATAAATGGATTTTAAATTGTGCTATAGAGAAGAAAAAAAATTTAGGAATACAAAGTTGACTAACATCAATGATAGTTGTAGTAGTCAGGGAAGGTGTCTTAAAAGAAGGGCCATTTGGGCAGTACCATGAAGCAAATGAAGAGAGTTAAAAATAGGAGCTAAGAAGAGGAGAAGATGGGAGAACAAAGTAAACTGTGATATGGAATAGTGGGGTCTAACTTAAAGTAATGAAATGAGTTAGGGAATAGAGATGTAAAATAAAATTACAGAGGTAAGAGGGTTTGGAATATGGTATTGTGAAAGGCAAAGGAGACAATATTGAAACCAAAAATCACCTACTCAGCAAAATTGAGTGGAATCCATGACTGGAAAAAAATGATACTTATTGAGATAGAGGAATTTCATGCATTCTTGATAAATGACCAGAGGAAAGCAGAAAAGTTGTCTTTCAAATACCTGACTCAAGAGAAGCATGAAAAGAGAAATAATAGGGGAGTTATTAAAGTTATACTGCTATATTTCTATATTGAAAGATGATATTTGTAAGTAATAAGACCTTTCACATTGTTAGGGTAGTTAGAAGGAGTATATATAGACAGAAAGCACAGATATGAGTTGAATATACAGAGATGATATATAAAAAATAAACCTAAGTGGAGAAAGAAGAACATACTGGGAGAAAGAGAAAAGGAGAGTTAGAATGGGATAAATTACCTCACATAAAAGAGGCAAGAAAAAGCTTTTACAGTGGAGAAGAGAGGGAAGGTAAGAGAGAGTGAACCTTACTCTCATCTGAATTGCTCAAAGAGGGAATAGCATACACACTCAATTGAGTATGGGAATCAATCTTTCCCTACAGCAAAATAGGGGGAAAAGGATAAGAGAAGAAGATGAGATCATAGATCGGAGGGCAGATTGGGGGAGGGGGTAGTCAGAAGTAAAACACTTTTGAGGAGGGACAGGGTGAAAGGAGAAAGAGAATAATATAAATAGTAGTGGTCAGGTTAGAATAAAAGGAAACATAGTTATTCCTTTTTTTTTTAAAGCAATCAGGGTTAAGTAACTTGCTCAAGGTAACACAGCCAGTTTTTTCTGGGTGTGGTGCTGAGTATCTGAACCCGAATTTGATCTAGGTCATCCCGACACTGGAGACGGTGCTTTTACTCATTGAGCCACCTGGCCACCCCTGAAATATAGTTATTCTTTCACAACATGACTATTATGGAAGTGTTTTGCATGATTACACATATATAACATAGAATTGGTTGCCTTTTTAATGAAGGGGATGGGGGAAGAAGGGAGGAAGGGAAAGAGTTTACAACTCAAAATATTAAAGTTAATGTTAAAAATTGTTTAAGAATATTTCTAGGAAAAAAATGAAATACTTAAAAAAGATTCCAGAGATAGAGTTTAGAAAATTCCTTTCAGGAATACACACACACACACACACACACACACACACACACACACACACACAAACACTATACAGTCAGAGGTGATTAGGTATAATGAAGTATGAAACAGAAAGTCATTGAGGCTTTTTAGCAGAGAGAGGTAACATAATGAAAAAAGCGTCATTGAAAAAAATATTATAATAATCATAGCACTGGAAGCTCCCTCTCCTTTTCCACTTTCTGACATCTAAAATACACCTAGCTTCTTAAATTATAGATCTAGAAGTCAATACTATAACAATATTTGACATTAAAAAATCTTGAGACATTTATCATTTTAGAAAGACCAAATATTTTGCATATGTATTATGAAGATCAATTATTTCTTTTAAAATGTTCAATTTATATTTGTTTTCTTTAAAATTATTTTTGAGATCTTAAGGTTCTTTATTTGTCATTAAATATGTTAATTACTTAGTCTGTTATATCAGAGTTGAGACATGATGCAAGTCTATGGTTTTAGAAAAAAAAGAATTAATTAGACAAACTTAAATCAACCCAGACAGTGAACCAGTACAAATTTTAACAAATTTAAATGGAAGTTAGGAAAAGGAAGTGGGTTGGTTGTGTAAGGAACAAATTAATCAATATATAACAAATCCCTATTATTGCTAGACCATGAGAATACAAAGACAAACTCCACACAGGCCTTGCCTTCAAGAAACTTACTATGTATATGTGTGTATGCTTGTGTATATATGAGTGTGTATGTATATGTGGTTGTGGACTATGTGTATAATGTAATATGTGTGTACACTAATATATATACACACACACACACACACACAAGATGTAGACATACACAGTTATACACAATTTTGTACACAAACATACATACATACACACACATTTTGCAATGGAAGTCAAAGAAGGAATAAGTATCAAGGAAGGAATATTTGATAGAGTTAGAGTGAAGACAATTCAACAAGGATGAAATAAGAGTAAAGGCTAATGAGTTTAGCTAATAAAAAGCTAATACTGAGCTTGGAAAGAACAGTTTGAATAGAGTAGTAGGAACTATTAAATATATTTCCTATAGTATTATAATTATCAAGAAAATTCTCTATTACAAGATATCATCTTCACATTCACAATAATTTCAAGTTTTATTCAAAAAAAATCAATGAAAAATTAAATCTGGGGGCTTTATGAATAAATTTTTGATAATTTAAAATAGATAATTTTTGCCTTATTGGTAATAATTATCTACATCATTACCTTTTTTTGGGCATTAGACAAAATCAGAGGTTAGATATTAATATCCATGAGGATGCATTCAAAGATATCCAATTTTTTAATGCTTCATTAACTTTATTAACTTTTTATCATTCATTTCTGCCGGATTTTGAGTTACAAATTTTCTCCCCAATTTTCCCCTACCTACCACCCAAAAATAGCAGTCCCATAGGATATCCCCTCCTCCAATCTGCTCTCTCCCATATTTTCTCCCATACTCTTTTCGACTTTTCCAGTGGATCTCTATGCATCAGTGCCTATATATCTTATTTCCCAATAATATGAAAGATGGTTTTAATAATAGGCTACACACACATACAAACATATACATTTCAATATTTTATTTTAAATCTTTCAATTCCAGATTCATTCCCTTACTTCCTTGTCACACACCCTTACTGGGAAGATAAGCAGTCCAGTATAGGTTGTAAATGTGTGACTAATGCAAAACAATAACATAGTAAATATATTGTAAAAGACTGACAATATTTCCCTCCCTCCTATCCCACTTCCCACTTGTTCTATTCTCTACTTTGATCCTGTCCCTTTTCAAAAGTGGGTGCTTTCAACTTCCCTCCCCCCAAGCCAGCTCTCCCTTCCATCATCCCCCCTCTCATCCCCTTCCCCCCCTACTCTCCTGGAGGGTGAGATACCCTATTTAGTGTGTATTTCACTCCCTCCTCAAAACGGATTCAATGAGAATAAGGTTGACCCATTCCTTTTTGCCTTCCTATTCTTCCCCTCCCTTGTAAACATTTCCCCTTGCCTCTTCTGTATGAGACAGCTTACCACAATCTTTTTCTCCCCATCTCCTCCATTATATTCCTCTTACCTCTTAATTTAACCTTTTAAGTATCATCCCTTCCTGTTAAATTGGTCCTGTGTCCTCTATCTATGTATACCTGTAAACATATATACACACATTCAAATATTTATTCATATCCCCATATATCTGCAAATATATATATATATATATATATATATATATATATATATATATATA
>NW_027185655.1:80833305-80845615 GCF_028583685.1 Petaurus breviceps papuanus
AGGCATTCTTCTCCTCATTGCCTTTTTGAGCCTCCTTTGCCATTTGAGTCAGTCTGTTTTTAAGGTATTATTTTCCTCATTCAGGCTGTTGACTCTCATATCATAATTTTCTTGCATTGCTCTCATTTCTCTACCCGATTTTTCCTCCACTTCTCTTATCTGCTTCTTAAGGTCCTCTATTGCCTGTAACCTGCTTGCATTTTACTTTGAAGCTTTTGGTTCAGGAGTTCTGACTTCACTGTGTTCCTCCTGTTCCATGCTTTGCTCCTTTTTGTCCCCAAAATAGGAGTGTAATGTTGGAATCTTCTGTCTGCTTTGTTTCCTGTGCCTGCTCATTTTGCCACTCAATTACTTGACTTTGGGGCTTTTTGCCACAATAGGACTCTGCCACCAGACAGGGGAGCTTTCTTCCCAAACGCTGGGGTTTTCTCAGCTGCCAGAGGTATTTTTTGGTGCCCTCTCTGAGGTCTCCACATGCTCTGGCAAGGTGGACATACACTCCAGGACCTCCACCCTAGACTGCAATCCAGATCCAAGAAGGTTAAAGGAAGTGGGATTACCCCTCAGAATGGTGCCTGGTCCTCCTAGACTCTCCAGGCCAGGAGCTGAATATGACTTGTGGTTCTGGCTGGCTGTGCAGGCCTCATAGTGGCTTCTTGCCCCAGGGCAAAAGCCACACACTACCACTTACTTCTCCCAAAGTCCAGACTGCACTGACCTCTCACTTTGTCCTTCGCATATGTGTGTTGATAAATCTGGAAATGGACACAGCTGCTGCTGATCTGGAGTCCCTCTGGCTGGAGGCTGGTTAGGTCCCCCTGGGGCTAAAGTAGCATGGGGCTGGGCTTGGCTCCCAGAGCTCTGAGCTGACCTCTTCCTGCCATCCTGCTGGGCTGTCCTCAGTGGGAGGTTAGCTTCTCTATGTCATTTCGTGGGTTCTGTAGCTCCAACGTTGTTTAGAGTCCCCTTTTTACATGGATTGGGGAAGGTGGAAGCTGGGGCCGCGGGATTGTCATGCTTCTGCTCTGCCATCATGGCTCTGCCCCCCACCCCCTCCATATCCAATTTTTATAGGCACTTGGAAGCATTTGATTCATTCTTAATCATAAGAATTTCAGATTTAATTTTGAGTCAGTTGAAATAAACACACACACATATTTGTACCTGTAAGATAGATAGTGATTGTAAGAATGCATCTATGTGGGCATACTATACAGGACAAAATTCAATATAAAATGTGAAAGGTTAAATATATTTTCTTCTTTCAATTAATATTTCTTAAGGAGCTATTGCACATTTAACATGTTTCCATATAGTTGAGATGATATACAATAAAACAAACAATAACTACAAATGAATGCTTCATATTTTCCAAATTGCTTTCAGATCCATTACTTCATTTGATTCTTGAAATGCTCTTATGAGCTAGCTAGGCAAGGTTTTGATTGTTTTCACCCACTTTTCACAAGAGGAAGATCTGGTTAAGTGAGGTTAAGTGGTTTAAAGCTTTAAAGGAAAGTTGTTTGTTGACCTACTATTTTAATCCCTGTTCATTAATTACTTTAGTGCTTTCTGATTCTCTCCAATGCCTCAAAGAAAGAAATATCTTCATGAGACAGTGAACTAAGATCCAGGAAACCTTGTTTCTACTCCTGTCTTTGACATCAACTAATTGCAAGATTTTAGACAATAAACTTACATTAGTGTTATATTTATATAAAGCTTTGTAGTTTATAGAAAAGGGTTTTTTGTTTTTTTGTTTATTTGCTTGCTTTGTTTTCCTTTTTCTTTTGCATTTGTAATCTCAGTTGATCTATACAACAACCCAGTAGAGGAAAGTAGGGTGGGTATAAATATCCCTGTTTAACTGATAAGCAAAGTGAGGGCAAAGAAGTTAAATAATTTATTTAAAGAGGAAAAAACACTAAATTGCAGACTAGGTCTTCTGACTCATCAGGGATTCTCTTTCCTTCTAAAGTACTCTCTTTAGCTTCCCGTTTCCTGGTACATAAGATGTGATAACTAGAATAGATGATTTCTAAAATTGACTCCTCTAATAAAATATGTCATTGTATGTTACTGAAACAGTGATTTAGAGAAAAGACTTTAGAAAAAATATTTATCAGGGCAGCCAGGTGGCCCAGCAAGTAAGAGCACCGGCCTCAGTGTCGGGATGACCTGGGGATCAAATCTGGGCTCAGATACTTAGCACCACACCCATAAATAACTGGCCTTGTAACCTTAAGCAAGTTACTTAACCCCGATTGCTTAAAAAAAATATATTACAAACTGAAATTAATTAGGAAAGTTTCAGAAAAAAGGATGGTGTTGATCATTATTATCTGTTTTGAACGTGAGAAACATTTTTTTTGGTAGAAGAAGGAAAAACAAAGAGTTGTTGAATAGTCTTCTCTGTTTAGTTTGTGTCCTTTCTAACCTCTTTCTCATCATTGCTGAACTTCTTGAAAAAGTAATCTATACATACCCAAAGCCGCTACTTTATTATTTTTGCTCCTATAACCTCCTCAAAAAAAAGGTTTCCATTTCTTTCCCTCCAACATGAAACACAGTTTACCTTACTCTCTTCTCTGTGTATTCCCTCCTTCTTTGCAATTTCATTCACTTGGATGACTTTAAATACCTCTGTAGACAGAGGACTTTCAAATCAATCCCTCCAGCTCTGAACTCTCTACTGACTTTCCGATTCTCATCTCTAAATGCCTGTAAGACTTACTTTTTAATTGGATTTCTAATTGTCACCTCAGATTCACCATGTTTAAACTCAAGATCATTATATTTTCTCCTAAACTGGTTCCTCCTTTTGACTTTATTACTTTTATTGCAGTAGACCCCCTCCAGCCTCACAAATTCATAGGTTTGCAATTATCTTTGACTTTCACCTCCCCTTCATCTCTCATATCCAAATGATTACCAGTACTTTTCAATTCAAGCCCTGTGTGTTTATATATGTAGACACACACTTACATGTCCACACACATAATAATCATTCTAGTCTAGGCCTTAGATTATTATTATATAATATTATATTTTATTAAATTTAATTCTATTATGTTATATTATATATTATAATATAACTATTATTATAATATCTATTCTTTCACATATATGATCTATTTTTCCAACCAAATTCATAGAAACTTGTCTTACTTAGATAAATTCATGCCATTCTTCTGCTCAGGAACTTGCAGGCCTGGGTACTGGGTATTCATCTTCTATGAAGCTTTACATGATATCCCCATAGCTAGGACTCTCTCACTCTTTTAATCACCTCAGAATATATTTATTTCTGCACATGTTATACACCTTCAACAGAATAAAAGCTCCTTGAAGCCACAGAATGTTTGTGTTTTTCTCTTTGTTTACCCAGCATTCAGTATAGCATATCTATGTTTATTATTGTTCAATCATCTTTAAGTCATGTCCAAGTCTTTGTGACTTTGGGAGCCCATTTGGAATTTTTTTGCAGAGATATTGGATTGATTTCCCATTTCCTTCTCCAGCTGGTTTTACAGATGAAAAAAAAGTTAAATGACTTATTTAGTGTCAAACAGCTAGTAAGTGCTGAGGCTGGATTTAAACAAAGGAAATGAGTCCTCCTGACTCCCATTAGCTATCCATTAGCACATGATCAGTGTCAAATAGAATTTTCTGAGTGCATTGAATGTCTCTCTTCAGAGGTCAGCCACATACTAACTCATTTTCCTCTTTCAAAACATGCACTTAGGGAACAAAGTAGTAATTTCTATTAATACCTGTTTTTGGACTAAGAAAATTCTTGTACTCCTAGATCATTTGTATAACTGTGATCACAGTGTAATAAATACTTAGAATTTCAGAAAGTTAGTTCCATTCATATACTCTGTACTCCTCTCTTCAATGCTGACAATTAATTGGGGTAGGCTGGGATATTAAGATGGGGAAAATGAATGGATTTTTAGGTTCCCAAAAGAAATATAATTTACACATACATTTACACATTTACAATAATAAAAATAGAAAATTTCCACCACTAGTAAGTAAAAGAGTATGTCATTTTCCCACAAGGGGAGGAGAAAGAAGGCCATATTTCCTTTGGGAAATTGACATGCAAATCAGAAGTTCATTGAGATCTTATATTGCCAGGGCCTGGTATAGTGGTTCTTTAAAAATGGCTGCTAACTGACCAAGATCATAGATCTCAAGTTAGATCTGTTATTTCATAAATGAGGAAACAGATACAAGAAAGGAAAGGTGACTTATCCCAAATCAGAATGGTAGGTTTGAATCTAGCTTCTCAAACTCCAGAATCATTGTTTGTTCCACTATACTAAATTGCTTGAATATTTGTTATAGGCTTTAAAATATTTATATTATGAGGGAGTTACATGAATACATGCAATCTCCTAACACAGGCAAACCTTGAATAAAGCCATTTCTTATAAAAATGTATATGTATTCTGAGTTTATGTATACAATTTTGCTTCAATAACTACCATGTTAGTAGCCAGTTCTATAAAATGATATGACTGTCATGTCTCAACTGATAGGCTACCTTGGACATAGTTAACTGATATGTCCTAAAAATATTCTATTTAAATTAAAGCAAGCAGCATAACACATAACTTAAACTAGATGATTTTAACAGAATTTTTTTTATCATTTATATTATAAATATCTGGGGTTACACAAGTACATTGGGCAGCTAACTGGAAGAGTGGATAGAGTACTGGGTCTAAAATCAGAAAGCCTCATTTTCCTGAGTTCAAATCTGACCTCAGACACTTCCTAGCTGTGTAAACCTGGGCAAGTAAGTTAACCCTGTTTGTCTTAGTTTCCTCATTTGTAAAATGACATAGAGAAGAAAACGGCCCACCACTTCATTGTCTTTGACAAGAAAACCCCAAATGTAGTCATGAACAGTTGGATGTGATTGGAAAAAAAAATAAGCAAGAGTAACAAGAACATATGTACAAAAGGTGTTCCAGAACTCAATGCAGTTTTAATCTATTAAAGTTTTAAACTAAACTTTAAGAATTTCCTCTATATAGATATTGATGATTTATGAATACATCAGATTTGTAGCAAATTCAGAGAATCATGAGTTAATTTGTGAACTACTACAACAATATTTTAGTTTGTTTTCGAAATGACAATTCATGAAAAGAAACATTTAAGTTCCCAGTCTGTCTCTCTTCTTTTTTTTTCTTATAGCAGACATTTAATGATTGAATTGAATTGATCAAGTTAGACACCTAATATTTTCTGCACTGAGCACTAACAGCTTGAAAGCAAAACAAAATTTATACATCATTCCAATTCATTATCACATTTTGAAATACAAGTCAAATTTTGATTAAAAACCTCATATTATATTATGAAATAATTATTGCAGAAATGCATAGTAGTATTTATCCTCTGTGCTGTTGATTAGTCTTTTAGTAGAAAAATCACCACTTTTGTATACACATCAAACACTTTTAACACCTACTATGTAACAGATACAAATCTCCTTGATTTTTTGTTGCCATATATAATATATAGCTAAAACTGAAGTACCACTTCTGCTCATTGTGATAATATGTTTCTATTTTAATGACCTTTGGAAACAATAAAACAATTTGGATATTGCTTCAAGTTCATTAAATTAGAATTTTACCCATAGAAGGTGCATTATCCATTTAGTTGACTAAACCTATATATTGGAAAACTATTGATGTATTTCAATTCAATGCAAATGTACATATAGTTAAAAATCTTTAGGGCCAAATCTTCATTTGGGTATCATCTTCATTCCCTTATCATTTCCTTGTCACTTTTACCACAGTGCATTCTTATTTATTTTTATAATGTTAATAAGAATCAGAATTTTTTTCAATTTGCATAAAGCAATATTTAGGTTTCAGTTTATAGCAAATGCTTTGCTAGATAAATCCATTAAATATATATTCTAATACAGAAGTTTCCCACACAGAAATAAAAATCTATGACCAATCCTACAGTTTTTCCATTGCAAGTTATTTTGATACATCACCATATTGAAGGGTAATAATATTATTTTTCCAACTAATTATTCAAAGTCACCTCCTGAACATAGTTCCTCTTTCACACACACCCCCACTTTTGCTCCAAGGACAGTGGAGATCTGCCTCAAGTATTTATAATTTGAATAGTCTGTTTTAAAAAGGATTTTTAATACAATATGATGATATATAGAGGGTAATAGAGAACCTGGTTTCAAATCTTGACTCCACTGACTGGGTGACTTTGAAACAAAACAAAAAAAGACATTCAGTCTTCTCTGCATCATAGTTTCTCCTGGTGAGGATGTTTATTGAAATAGATGGAACTAGGGCAGCCAGGTAGCACAGTGAGTAAGAGCACCGGTTCCAGTGTCGGGATGACCTGGGGATCGAATCCGGGCTCAGACACTTAGCACCCACCCAGAAACACCTGGCCATGTAACCTTGAGCAAGTTACTTAACCCCAATTGCTTAGGGGTGGCCAGGTCTCTCAGCAAGTAAGAGCACCGGCTCCAGTGTCGGGATGACCTGGGGATCAAAACTGGGTTCAGATACTTAGCACCACATCCAGAAACACCTGGTTGTGTAACCTTGAGCAAGATACTTAACCCCAATTGCTTTAGGAAAAAAAAGAAATAGATGAAACCTGAAGCCCCTCATAATTTCAGATCCTATGACTCTGATAATGGAATAATATTGCAATTATCTGTGACTTCGAATTTGTAGGTACTTACTCCATGGATACAAGTCACGATCCTCTTATAATACTGTCTTTGAATGCTTCTGTGACCAAAAATATTTATCATTCTAAGAGCAGGTTCAGGGGAAGCATTTTAAACCTAAGCTTTGGAAAACAATCCTATGATTCCTCTCTAATTTGATGGAACCTCTTTTGGTAATCCCAGTATTGATCACAATTACTTAAAAAGAGTAAGTGCATATTTAAAGTTTTTGAGTAAAATTCAATGCTAACCAAACATGTTGTGACTCTTTAAGTACATCATGAGTGGTAATATTATCAACAGTGGCAAAGGAACTCTTTTCATTTAATATTATTAAATGTACTACACATTCATTTCAATGATTTTTCTATGATTATTTTCTATTTTAAGAAATGCTTATTGTATCATGACAACATGACTACTTCTGTCACTATAATGCTATTTTCACCAGCTTGCCACTACCTCCTTGGGGAAATCCTGGCTCGGAATGTTTTTATACTTCATTTTAAGATTGTGTTATGTTGTCTCTAAATAAAACAATTCATAAACTCTATCTTGTTGTTACTGTTAAAAAAAAGCCTTTGCAAAATAAAGATTAAGAACACATAAAAATTCACATTTCTATAGCATATTACATTTACACAGTACCATATAAGTTCTTTGATTTCATACTTATGCTTTATAAAACAGTGATTTCATGGGTGTAGATCAGGGATGGGGAACCTGCAGGCTCGAGGCCATGTGTGACCTTCTAGGCCCTTGCATTGGCTCTCTTTAACTGAATCCAAACTTCAGGAAACAAATCCCCTTAATAAAAGGATTTGTTCTTTATAACTTGAACTCAGTTAAAGAGACATACCCAAGGACCTAGAAAGACACATGCAGCCTCAAAGAACCCTGGGTGTAGATAATCTCTCCATTGACAATGATTGTGATCTTGGAAACTATTGTATAGTTTTATCAAATTAAAATAGAAATGGCATCCACTAATTTAAATGTAAGTATCTTTGTGAGTTATGTATTGACTTAGTTTTAAAATGTATTATATATGTTTTATTGAATTTTATTCATTTTGTTAAATATTTACCAATTACATTTTAATGTAGTTGGGGCCCCAACTACAAGAGTGTTGCAGGTACATGAAACCAGTCAAAGACAGGGTGTTTGATACCTCTGCTTTAGGGCAATGTCTTCAGGTGTTCCTTTAGTATAAAATAAATTAGACCAAAAAAAAGTGGCTAAACATCTGACATGGAGACTCTGAAATTAGCAAGACTGTTGCTTTGGTGGACCTAAGTTTAAAGACTCCAATGGGGCAACAACAGGGTGGATAATTTTCTCTAAACCTTTTCAAATCTTCAACCCTGTTCCCCACAAAAGAAAAAGAATTATACACCAGGTGCAGAGTAATTATATCTAAATTTACAGAATAAAGAAGCCAGAATTCCCAATTAGATGAAATATTCTTTTTAATTAATTAAACATGGAGGCCTCTAATATCTAGAGTACTCACTTATTATTCAACGCCTTTAGTCTCTATGACTTATGCCCAAACACAAGCAAACTCACAAGCTTAAGGGGTATTTGGGCCTATAATAAGTACTGTCTTCTGCTTCAGTGATTCACCTATCACCCACTCATCTAGGAAAAACTGGGATAAATTAGCAGATCAATGCACTGGGAAGGGTGCCATTGTAAGTAGCTTGAGAAAAAAAAAAAAGGTCTGGAACCCATCTAGACACACTACTGCCTTTTCAAAGGTTTACTCAAGGTTTAATCAGGAAACTTGTCATCTACCAATAAAGTGAAGAAAAGGCAGCCTTATAGTCTAGCTTCAGAGACAGACCTATTAGCAAGGTGTAAAAAGGAGGAATCAGAAAGTGATTCATGGGTTAAAGCAGATAAAAAGGTAATACACAAAAGATATCAAGGGAAAATTTAATTAAAACCAAGTGCACAGGAGATAAATGAAAAATATAGAAAATTAAAACCAGAAGGTGAAATGAATAAAACCTCAAAGAGAATACAAAAGCTATTAGCAAATATATAACGTGAAGGTAAATTAGTCAGTAATGCTTGAAAGGCAGAATTCTCAAAGCTTTTTCAGCTTGGTTGGAACTTATGCTCAATTTGCATAATTTCTATGACACAATAGTCTCCTTCATAGGAAGGTGAGGTTAGGCTTTTAATAAAAAGAATGCAATGGGTTACTAAAGAAAATAGTTTTATTTAAACATTTTATTGGATTAGAGTAATTTTTGAGACATCTGGTATTATATTTAGGTGAGTTTTTTATATGTTTGTTTATATTATATATTTAAATTAATTATGTTTTTTATATTAAATTATGTTTATATTAAATTAATATGTTGGTTTATATTATATATTTAAATTAAGAAATTGTGCTTTCACAACATTTTAATTGAGAGTGGAAAAGGAACACAAATATCATCTATTCAACCTCATATGAAGAATTATTTTTATAATATTTTCAATGGATTGATTTTATGACCTCAGCTTGTAATCGTCCACTAGGATGAAATTTAATACTTTCTGATATGTCCATTCTGCTCATGGCATCTTTCATTGTAAAAAAAAAAAGTCTCTGTATGTAAAATACAGAAAGACACCCTGCAAATTTTACTCATGGTTTCTAAGTGAGTTCTTCATTTAGAGCGAAACAGAAAGAAGGATGCCTCATTATAGTACTTACCTCATATGGGTGATGATGAGGGTTGTAGAAGGAATGAAAAAGTCATCAACTCTGTCAAATTGCTTCCCAACTGGCTGAGTGTGAATTGTGTGGTGAGAAACAGTGCCACTGGCTTGTGTTATTACCTAAATAATGAGAAACAAGATTAAATACCATTCAGACTCACATATTAAATGAAAAAAAAATTAATTAAATTCTACATTTTTAATAAAGACTTTAAAACAACAACCAAAAAGTTTTTTAAAGAGTTACTTCCTGTCATAACTCTCAGTAAAATTGTTAGGCTTTAGAATTCATCTTCAATTCAACGCAATTTTTCATAGTAACTTTATGGACCACTTTTGGATTGGCAAAATATATGACAACAAATCCTACAACACAATTAACTCTCTTCTCTCTCATGGCACTCCCAAATACAAAACCAAAGGAAGGGGTTGGAATTTTTCTTGTTCCCACTGGTTACTTTTTAAGATTCTACCTTATGTCACCACTTAGCAATCACTTTTTCATTTGAAGTTCATAACAGTGAATTTTATCTCTCTCAACTGACCCTTGTTGCCATCATTTACTGACATCTAAGCCACTTTTAACATCTGTCCCAAGTTCTTCAGTATACCATCTTCTTTCATAATTGCTTTCATTTTTCAGACTGATAGTGTTTCCAAACACCCTACTCTTCTTAATCAAACATCTCATTTCTTATTATCTCTGTCTACACTGTAATGTATTCATGGACACACTTTAGATTTCCCACCATTTAAACTGAAATCTTCCTTAATGCTTGCAATCTCCTATCTTTTGACCTCTTCCATAATTTATCCCTTTCTATACTGTCTGCAAACCTTTAGTTTCTCAATTCCTTTCTGTTCTCCAATCAACCACAAATGTAAAAAATTTGAACTGAAAGGGTGAATTCAAGCTAGTGAAACTTCCCTCATTTTAAAATTAGGAACATGAGCTTTAGAGAAGTTAAATGATTTGAATCACACAGTGAGTAGGTAGTTAGTGGCAAAGCCAAGATTTAAAATGGGTTATTTGGCTCCAAATCTAGCATTCTTTCCATTATATTATGTTGCTGTACCATAAACTTGAATCTCTTATCACTTTGCTCTTCTGATTTTTATACCCTAAAATCCTCAAACTTTGATCATTCAAGTTTAGCAATGTTCAGTTAATCATTAAAATATTATGTCTCCCCTCCCCCACACTCTACATATCCTTGGTATTTTTGCATTTGGCACTTTTAACCATTTCATTGCCTTGTATACTCTCTTTATCCTTGTCTTTAATAATATTAATCTCTTCTGGTTCACTTAGCTGTTTGACATTAAATGCTTCATACTCTTTAAAAAAAATTCTTAAGTGTTTTGTCCTTCTAGGTTATTTATCCAAGGTCACCAGCTTCCATCACATCTAATTAATTGCTAAAACCTATAAATTTTGTTCTCACAACACCTCTAAGTTCTGTTATTTTCCCCTATTTCATCGCCAACAGCCTAACTCAGGCTCTTTTTCATGGCTTAATATAAGAGACCCTGACTTCATTTTTCTGATTCCAGTCTTATTCCTTTCTGACATCTATGTGGAAAAAAAAAGATCAAAAAAACTTCCCAAGATACATACTGTAAGGACTTGCCAAGTACTCAAAAATGTACTGTATCAAAAATATCCCTGTATTTTGGATAAAGCATAAATATTTCAATGAAGCATGTAATCTGACTCCAATATCCCATTCTTACAATCATACTCTGGCTCCATCATACCCTTTCAAACTCATTTCACATTGGTTCTCAAACACTTTACATTAGGCTGGAAGATATTCCCTCAATATCTCTTTTCATTCCTCTGTGAGTCGTTCTCAGTCATTCCAGACAAATCTTTTCCCTACAGATGAATGTTTTCTCTTTTTTTTCAGATTTTGATTGTTCTTTGGCACCTCTCATGCCCTATTTTCTTATGCATAAATGCTACATCTACCCCAGTGGAGTATAACCTCCTGAGAGTAAGGAATGTGCTGTTCTTATCCTTGTGTTCAAAGAGCCAAGCACATTGAATTGCTCATAATAGGCATTCAGTATTTTCCTTAATTGAATTGAAGATAAATACTACCTTGTGTAATCAGGGTAGTTTTATGGAGGTAGGAACATTTTACTTGACCTTTCAAGTATTAGTGGCAGAGAGGTGATTGAATAGGACAGGAACAAGGAAAATATATAGCTAGCCCCCATCTAGTCAAAAATAAAAAGCTAGTGACCAAACCTGATATGATAAGAGTGTGAGGAATAAAAGAATATCACAAAGTGACAATGAAAAGAGATATTTAGAATTATATTTCCCTAATTGGAATAAAAAAGGTTGGGTCTAGTAGGTGAGGTTCACCTAATGGTTTGGCGCCCCTCATTAGTCAAGGATTTAATATTCAGCAAACTACAAGTATCATTTTCATTAGGATTTCACAATCTCCCTTAGCCCTAACATTTTTTTAGCTACTAATTCATATGGATTAAAGTTTTCTTCCTATTATTTTCCCTTTCAGTTTCAATCAAAAAATCATTGCTTGAATTCAATTTTTGTCATTTCACTCCTGAACTATAGCACATTGCTTAGTGTTTCTGTACTTCAAGTATGTTTCTTTTAAACAAAATATTGCAATCTTCTCCTCCTCCTCCTCTTCCTTCTTCTTCTTCATTTTTATCTTCAGCTTCCTCCTCCTCCTTGCTGCAATCCCCTTTTTTATGGGTGAGTTCATCCCATTCACATTCATAGTTATTACTCTGTACTTTCTTGCAACCATAATTCCATTACTCATTCTCTCTCTCTCTCTCTCTCTCTCTCTCTCTCTCTCTCTCTCTCTC
>NW_027185655.1:80845715-80883381 GCF_028583685.1 Petaurus breviceps papuanus
TCTCTGTCTCTGTCTCTCTCTGTCTGTCTCTCTTTCTCTCTCTCTGTCTCTGTCTCTCTGTCTCTGTCTCTCTCTGTCTCTCTGTCTCTCTCTCTCTGTCTCTCTGTGTGTGTGTCTCTCTCTCTCTGTCTCTCTCTCTCCCTGTCTCTCTCTCCCTCTCTGTCTCTCTCCACTCACTCCCAAGACATTCTGTCCTTCAAACAACTGTAAAATTTATCTTCCTAACACACAACTCTCATCATGTCATTCTCCCTACTCAAGGATTATAAAGGTGCTCCTCTTCTTTTGCTCCTTTAGGATAAAGGACAAATTCAATTCAATTGAAAAGGAGTAAATGAGGAGGCTTGGATAACATTTGAGGAATTCCACAGTGCTTGCAAAAGTTTCCAACTTTTCTCTGATACAAAATCTGATTTTTTTGCTTTGTTTTGTTTTTAATTCATCGTTCTCTCAGGAATACAATATGACTATAACTTATGGAATACCACAGTCTCTGAGCAATACAAATTAGCAATCTATAGGGTAACAAGGAGACACAAAATGGTCTGATAAAGTATAGCACCTTGCACATAAGAAGCAGAATAACAATGTTATCCAAGAGATGTCTAAAAAGAAAAGAAAGTGGGTCTGAATAAAGCATAACAGGGGAACAATCCACAGTGGGTGATAGAGAAGAAGAGCCTGAGATCCATGGTTGAATTCCCTATGGAGGATATCAACAAGAGTCATGCAGGAGGCATGGTTAGTTTATAATTTTCACCAATGGCAAAAATACATTGAGGAGATCCTCTGGAGAATTTAAGTATACAAATACCTATGCTTTGCAGATGTACATATATTAACTGTACACCTAGATTTTAAATACTTTAAGTGTAATGAGATTGTCATTTTTTCATCCTCAATAACAATTATATCCCATAAAAATATCTTGCTTAAATATATTATGTTTTTTTAAGTGACGTAATCTCAGATATCTTTAAACAAGTTTAATACTACATAAAATATATTCTCTTTCCTTTGGATACCATAGATGAATGTAGAAATTAGGTCAGACTACTCAGTAGGAACATCCATCATTTTACCTTGTGGCCTGTGGTTGGGGCTTTGAAATTGTCAAAAGTTTGTGAGATTAAGGTAGACAAAATGACAGCTACCTACAACTCTTGAATGCCATTCAACATCAGGGTACAGGGAATTTACCATACCTAACCTGCTTTGTTGAGATAGTCTGACCCAGGGAAAACAATAATTTGTAAATATAACCCAGGAGTATGTGTCATAAAAATAGAAACATCTAGAATGATTACAACTATTTTAAATGTATTATTTGATGTTCTTTCAGGAAGGAACATGGTAAATATATATATATATATATATATATATATATATATATATATATATGTGTGTGTGTGTGTGTGTGTATATATATATATATATATATATATATATATATAATTTCTAGGACTGAAAGTTCAGATTCCCACATGCAAACCACTTTTCCATTGCCTTGCAACGGGAAACATTTTGAAATATCAAGTGAAAAAAATATATACTTAGTAAAACTTAATTGAATAATGGGTTAGTTCTCTTAGGGGTATTTACTTCTATGTATCAATTATTTAAATAAGAGAGAGAACTGAATAAAGATATTTGAAATGTTATGAAAAAATAATTATCTTTATCTGTTTCTACTGTATTGCTTCAGTCAATAGATTATTTGAACAATGGCCTTAGGTAAAAAAAAAAAAAAAGAGTTTGGTGAATAAAGACCGATAGTTAGTTTAGAATCATGCTTTCAAAAAGACTGGGAAGTGGTACCAGGAATCTTTCCATTGAAAGTTTAATTTCCATTAAAAGTTCAAACCTTTTTGTTCATGGAGGCAGTAAGATATGCTTTCAATTCCAGACTACTACACTTATTACTTGTCTGACTCTACATGAGTTACTTAACTTCTGTCTGCCTCATTTTCTTAAATGATAAAATAGGCATAAAAAGTGTTACCTAAGTCCTAGAGTTGTTTTATAGTTCAAATGAAATATTATTTGTAAATTTACTTAGCATAGTGTCTGGCACATAGTGGGTACTTAATGAATATTCCCTTCTATCTCCTTACCCCCTAAGATAAAATATTACTTTTTGAAGATCATGATCTTCACAAAAATCACTAAATACACAAACCTGTAATGTTGGTGAGGTCTTTTCCAGACTTCCCCAGCTGAGAACCCATACCTGGTCATGTGATTTATCATAATGCAATTTCACAGGGACAGCATCTGTGCTAACTGCCTGTAACAGGAAAAAATATATTGAATTATTTTCAGAATTTAAAAAATAAAGTTAATTTAGTGATATCTGAATCAGGTCTTCAGCAGCCAGATTTTAAGAAATAAAAATAAAATAAGTATCCGATGAGTGAAGTTGTTCTCTGATGGATTTGGATTCATCATACTTTAATCAAACATTCATTCATGTTCACTATTTATATATGTCATAGCTATATGCTCATTCAATAATTAATTAAATTGTGTGCCATACAAGACTTAAGAAACTACAGAAAAAGTGATCAATCAGTCAAATGTTTACTTACTCTTCCTAGGTTTTATTCACATAATGAACACAGGCAATTATTACCATTAAGGTGTTATTTGAGTCACCCTAATTGTGAGCTACTATTTCTACAGGTTAATGCTATCTTTTTTTCATTAAAACTAATTTCCTGGAGCAGTTACTTCAATCGATTTTGTACTTACATAATATAAAACAAAGTGTGTTTGATAGAAACACCTCTCAATCAGGATTAAAAGTATTTATGACAAAGGCAAGGTTGCACACCCTCAGCAGAGTCTCCATTTTTCAATTCATAATTAAAACTTCTCTGTGGGTTAGTTTGAATGATAATTTACAGGAATCAGAAATATTGGGAGAAGTTTCATATTGGATTATATGTTAGAAAAATGGAGTTTGATGTAGAAATATGTTTTTTGTGATTCTTCTCCCAGAGACACATTTTGTTTTGAAAAAAAGACACTTCAGTGCGGTTGCATGGCACACTGAATAGAACACTGGCCCTGGAGTCAGGAGGACCTGAGTTCAAATCTGGCTTCAGACCCTTAACAAAAAAACTAGCTGTGTGACCTTGAGTAAGTCACTTTATCTCAATTGCCCTCTAAAAAAAAGAAAAACATACTTCTTCTTACAGTCCCATCTCAAAATGTATTCTCCTAAATTACCAAGAAAATGCAATAATGAGATTTTTGAGGGATTTTATGTTGCTTTTCATTTTTTGTAGATTATTGGTCATTAAACAAGTAAAAGGAAAGCCACTCCCAAAACAAGGGAAATTAAATAATCTATCCAATTGTTATTTTTTTTAAATCTACCTAATTTTCCCCACTATGCTCAGAATGACTTTGGGACTTAAAATATTTATTCATTTCTATTTTATCATTTAACTTAATTCTATTGTTTCAAAAGATCTGAATTACACAGAAAATAGTTTCCTTGCAGCACAAAGGATAGAAGAAAGAATATGAACATAAAGTCACAAGACTTAAGTTCAAATCTCAGTTCTCCTGTTTACCATCCATTTGATATTCAGGGTTATCTCTGAACATCAATTTTATTTTCTGTAAAATTTCAATCAACAAAAGGCTTCATTTCTCAAATATATAGAGAACTAAGTCAAATTTATAAGGATTCAAGTCATTCGCCACTTGATAAATGGTCAAAGGATATTAATACTTTAATCTGTCTGCATATAATCATATAAAAATTATAGACAAAATAAACCCTCTAAATCACCTGATCAGCGAAATGAAAATTAAAAAAAATAAAATCACACCTATAAGATTGACTAATATCATGGAAAAGGAAAACAATAAATGTTGGAAAAGATGTGGGAAAATTGAGACACTAATGCAATATTGGTGGAGTTGTGAACTGATCCAGTCATTTTGGAGAGACATTTGGAATTATGTCCAGAGGGCTATAAAACAGTGAATACTCTTTGATACCAAAGAGATTAAAAACAAAATAAAAAGGAAAATATTTGTTTTTCTACAAAATATTTACAGAGACTCATTTTGTTGTAACAAAGAACTGTAAATTGAGGGAATGTCCATAAATTGGGGAATGACTGAACAAGTTGCAGTATATGATCATTATGGAATACTACTGTGCTGTAAGAAATGATGGATAGAATAATTTCAGAAAAAAACTAGAAAAACTTGAATCAATGTAAATTGAAAAGCATAACCAGGAGAACATTATATACAGTAACAGTAATATTGTATGATGATCAATTGTGAATGACTTAATTATTCTCAGCATACAATGATGTAAGACATTTCTAAAGGACTCATGATGAAAAATACTATCCACCTTCAGGGAAAGAACTGATGGAGTCTGGATGCAGATTGAAGTATACTCTTTTTCACTTTACTTTTTTGTGTTTATTTTTTTTTTCATTTTCTATGTGTCTTCTTGCACAACACAACTATGGATTATTACACATGTGTAACCTATATCAAATTGTTTACTGTCTCAAGGAGGGGGGACCTAAGAAAGGGAGGGAGAAAATCAATTTTTTAATTAAATGCTAAAATTGTCTTTACATATAATTAGTAAAAAATATTTTTAAAAACAAAATAAAATTTCAATCAGATACAAATTATTGTGTCTATTATGTGCAGAAGATTATGCTAAGCACTGGAAGAAATGCAATTTATTTTTTTTAAACATTTTTTATTTATTTTATTTTTTCTTGGAGGGGGAAAGGTAGTGCAATTGGGGTTAAGTGACTTGCCTGAGGTCACATGGCTAGTAACTGTTAACTGTCTGAACCCAGATTTGAAATCAATTTCTCCTGACTCAAGGGCTGGTGCTCTATTCACTGCACCACCTAGCTGCCCCAGAATGCAATTTAGATACACAGTTCTTGGCCTGAAGAAGCTTATAGTTTTGTAGAGGGATTAGATGGATTAGATATCTAAGTGACAATCCTGGTACTACCTATATTACTGGTTTATTGTGAAAAATACCATGCAAAAATCAATGTACTATATGAGTTGTTATAAATATTATCCTTGATTCTTGTCCCCTATTAATATCTCAACCCTCATCTATGGATACTCTTATTCACAAGTAACTGGAGAAATAATAATCATGTCCTATTAAAACTGAATATGGTAAAATTGTAAATTAACATATTTGGTAACAATAAGTTTCATTTTTTTTCAAAATAGCACACATTAGAACATGATACAAAGGAGACCAAAGGTTTGTACAGGCCTCATTTGCTTCTAGAGAGAAAAGAAAATTTCTCCAAAGCCCAAATTAGTCATCTTGCAAATATTAATTGTCCATTCGCAAAAGATGCTAGGAAAGAATTGCAAATGCTTTTGATTTATAGCCCTGACCCTCACCATTGATTTGTTGGATACTTTTTCAGTGAATGTGTTCGGGCCATTTAATTACCTTAAATCTTACTTTGGAGGGTAAAGAATAGAAGGGTCATACCTGGATTCTCTGTCTGAAAGGGTGGAAAGAAAAGCCACATAAGATCTGACTCTACCTTACAAGTTGATCTTGGTGCCTGACAATCATGAAATGTTGCTGTTTAGTTGTGTCTGGATCCTGCCTTCAATGGCATACTATCTCTGTGTTACCCATTTGGGGTTTTCTTGGAAAAGATACTAGAATGATTTGCCATTTACTCCTAACTCATTTTTACACATGAGAAACTTGAGGCACTCAGAGTTAAGTAACTTCCCCATAGTTATACAGATAGTGTTTAAGGTCATATTTGAACTCAGGTGGCACTCTATCCACTGTGCTACCTAGCTGCCTTATAAATTATCACATCTAGTTCACTCTTTCCCAATGCTACAGAAACAGTAATTTATGGAGCCAACATTTAGAAGTGGGTTTTCTCACTCCACATCTTGTATTCTTTCCATATTACTCATCTTACATACACAGGCACACACACACACACACACACACACAAACACACACAGGACCAGAATGACATCACTGTTAGAGTCAAGTTAGTGTGTTTGTCTGTGACTGATGAGACTGAATACACTACCATGGGTCAGGCACAACCAATCCCTGTGAATATTTGTTGTGGATTCTCTAAATCTGCACTTCTCATGTTTTTTTTTTTTAATCTACTTCAATACTGTTATTAATCATTCATTTTCTTCCTTAACTATTCATTGACTGGTGTAACTCATTGAGCTTCCACAAATTATTGACTGAAAAATACTTTCCTATAGGTGATATTTTTGTTGTTGAAAGAAAAAGCAACCAGGAAAAAAAGTGGCCTCATTTCTTCTGCTAAGAAGCAAATGCAAGTTCTACCTGAGTGCAGCAGAGGCCTCTTGTAGCACCTCAGGAGTGTTCTTAAGTATCATCAGCAGTCTCAGACAGCCATTAGTGCATTATCTTGAGGATCTACATCATTAGTTTAATTTGACTCTCTTAATTAGCGAGCTGGTGTTCTCCTTGACACACTTATAGGCAGGCTGTGCCTAACAATTTCATAACTTCAAGATTGAAACTTGAGATCCATCAGCATCATTGTCACCATCATCACCATATCACCTGGACCTTCATAGAAGTAGATGGTGATATCAGACCATTATCTGGATGATCTTTGACTTTGAGTTATCCTTTTCTTGCATTTTTCATTGGTTTGAATGTAAATGTCAAATATCTCATGGGAAAAACAAATGACATGGAAAATGGATTCAGGAGAGATAATTTTAAAATTATAGAATTACCTGAAAGCCATGGTCCAAAAAATAGCTTAGACATCATCTTTCAAGAAATTATCAAGGAAAACCTCCCTGATGTCCTAGAGTCAGAGGGCAAAATACAAACTGAAAGAATCCACTGATCATCTTCTGAAATAGATACCAAAATGAAAATTCCCAGGAATATTATAACTAAATTCAAGAAATACCAGTTAAATATACCAAGATAAGAAAAAAAAATATATTGCAAATAGAAAGAAAGAAACAATTGAACTATTGTGGACCGACCCATGGTTAGAATTACATGGAATTTAATAGCTTCTAAATTAAAGACTGTGGGCTTGGAATGTGCTATCCTGGAAGACAAAGGACCTAGGATTACATCAAAGAATCACCTAGCCAATGAAACTGAACATAATCCTTCAGGGGGAAAAGGGGATATTCAATAAAATAGAATTCAGTAAAATAGAAGAATTTCAAACATTCCTGATGAAAAGAGGATGATGGGATGATAAAAATGTCTTTAAAAGAGGTTGAGAGGGGTGGCCAGGTGGCTCAGTGAATAAGAACACTGGCTCCAGTGTCAGGATGATCTGGGGATCAAATACGGGCTCCAACACTTAGCACCACACCCAGAAATAACTGGCCATGTAACCTTGAGCAAGTTACTTAACCCTGATTGCTCATAAAAAAAGGTTGAGAAAGATGATTGCACTAGGAGAAGAAGGAAGGGACACATATAATGGGGTGAATTATCTCACATAAAGAGCTATGAAAGATCTATAATAGTGGAGAAAAAGATAGGAGAAGGTATCATTTGGATCTGACCTTAACAGAATTGGGTGAAAAAGGAAATAATATACATATTCAGTTCGGTATAGAAATCTATCTTAAAGAAGGTGGAATGATAGAAAGGAGAGAGGACTGGCAGGGAGAGTAGTCAGAACAAATAAAAAAATAACTGGTGAAAAGTTAAAGGAGAGACAGAGAGAGAGACAGAGACAGAGACAGAGAGAGACAAAGAGAGAGAGAGAGAGAGAGAGAGAGACAGAGAGAGAGAGAGACAGAGAGAGAGAGAGAGACAGAGAGACAGAGAGAGAGAGACAGAGAGAGAGACAGAGAGACAGAGAGAGAGAGACAGAGAGAGACAGACAGACAGACAGACAGACAGACAGACAGAGAGAGACAGAGAGAATTAATAATGGTTGGAAGAAAATACAGTCAGTTATAACTATGAATGTGAATGGGATGAACTCACCCATAAAACAGAAAGATATTGCAGAGAGGAGGAGGAAGCTGAAGACAAAGATGAAGGAGGAGGAGGAGGAGGAGGAAGAGATTGCAATATGTTGTTTAAAAGAAACATACTTGAAGTACAGAAACACTAAGCAAAGGTAAAGGACTGCAGCAGAATCTATTATGCTTCATCTGAATTTAAAAAAAATAAAAGCAGGCTTTGCAATCATGATCTTAGACAAAACAAAAGCAAAAGGAGAAAAAAATAAAGAGATATGGAATGAAACTAAATCTTGCTAAAAGATATCTTAGGCAATGAGATAATATCTATATTAAACATATATGTGACATATTGCATAACATCCAAATTTTTAAAGGAGAAATTAAATGAGTTACAGAAGGAAATAGACAGTAAAACTATACTTATGAGGGACTTCGACTTTCTGCTTTCAGAATTAGACAAATCTAACCAAAAAATAAATCAGAAAGAAGTTTAAGGAGATGAATAATATCTCATTAAAGTTAGATATAATAGACCTCTAGAGAAAAATGAATGGGTTATAAAGAGAAATATACCATTTTCTCAGTGGTTCAAGGCTCCTAAACACACACACACACACACACACACACACACACACTCACACAACTTCACCATATGTTAGAACATTAAATCTTCACACTCAAATACAGAAAGGTGGAAATATTAAATATATCTTTTTACAGATCATAATATAACAAAATAAGATTCAAAAAATGTCAAAGGAAAGATGAATTAGTAATTAAATGAAAACTAAATAAGTTAATATTTTAAAAGAAATTCCAAACACTTTTATTGAAATGTGCTGGAAGCACAGGGGCAAGAAGCACAAATGTATGACCAGGTGAAAAAATCTAATCCTAAAGAAAGAGTAGGTCAAAGAACAAATCATAGAAGCAATGAAAAATTTCACTAAAGGGAATATAAGCAATGAGACAACATACCAAAATTCATGGAATACAACCAAAGAAGTATTTAGGAGAAAATTTATTTCTCTAAAACCTTATATCAAAAACAAAACAAAACAAAACAAAAAAACAAACAAACAAAAAGTTTGGATCATCAAATTGGGTATAGCAGAAAAGACCCAGAAAAACATCAAATTAAAATCCCTAATTAAGCAACAAATTAGAAATCCTGAAAATCAAAGGAGAGAGTAATAAAATTGAAAGAAAGCAAACCACTGAACTAATCAATAGAACTAGGAGCTTGTTTTATTTTTAAAAAGCTAGACAATAGTTAATTTTATTTATTTAAAAAAAAGTTACCAGTAACAAAAATGAAATAGGATGAATGCTGCACCAATTAAGAAGAAAGAAAAGTTTTAGGACCTATTTTGTTTAACTAAATGCCAATAAATCCAATAATTTAAGCAAAATTGGTGAATATTTAAAAAACATATAAATTACCAAGATTAGCAGAAGAGTTAATACAATACCTAAATAACAACATTTTAGAAAAGGAAATTTAACAAGTCCGCAAAGAACTCCCTAAGAAAAAATTCCAGTGTGAAAAGTATTCACAAATGAATTCTACCAAATTTTAAGGAACAAGTAATTCCAATACTATATTAGCCATTTGAGGCAAATAGATGAAGTAGCACAACCAAGTTCCTTTTATGACACAGTTATGGTTGTGATACCTAAACCAGCAAGAGTTAAATCAAAGAAATAACACTATAGATGAATTTCCCTAATGAATATAGATGCATAATAAATAATAAAATATTAGCAAGGAGATTACAGCAATATATGAAGAAGATCATCCACCATGACTGCATGGAATTTATACTAGCAATGCAGGGCTAGTTCAATGTTAGGAAAATTATCAGCATAATGGACCATATCAATAACAAGACCAACAGAAATTTATGATTTTCTCAATAGAAGAAAGTTTTTTTTTATAAAATAAAAAAAAATTCCTATCAAAAACACTAAAGAGCATGAGGAACATTCCTTAAAATGATAAGCAGTATCTATTTCAAACCAGGGTGCAATCATTATCTATAATGGGTTTAACTTAGAAGCTTTACCAATAAGATCAGGGATGAAGTAAGGATGACCATTATCAGCACTATTACTCAATATTGCACTAAAAAGTTAACTATATCAATAAGAAAAAAATAAAAAGAAATTGAAGCAATAAGAATAGGTAATGAAGAAATGAAACTATCCCATTATGCAAATGATATTATGGTATATATAGAGAAGCCTAAAGAATCATCTAAATTAGTTGAAAAAAATTACCAATTTTAGCAAAGTGCAATTCATAAAATAAAATCACATATATTATCAAGAGATCTATATATTTACAACAAAATCCAGCAGCAAGAGAAAATAATCAAAAGAGAGAGATTTCATTTAAAATAATTGTGCACAATATAAAATCCTTGAGAGACTACCTGCTAAGACAAACACAATAAGTATATGAACATGAATACAAAACTTTTCTCACGCAAATACAGGCAGATCCAAACAACTGGAAACTTATTAATTGTTTATGGAGGAGGCCGAGCAAATATAATAAAATGACAATTCTATATGAATTAATTTGCTTACTCAGTGACATGCTAATCAAATTATTTTATAGAGTTAGAAAAAAATGAGAATTAAATTCATATGGAAGGGAAAAAAAGTCAAGATAAGAAGGGAATTAATGATAAAAATAAATGTGAAGGAAGATGACCTAGGCATATGTAAGGGTTATGGGATTTAAAGATCTCCCAGGCCCCATGGACATGCTGACATAGCAGAGCAAGAGAAAGTGAAAAGCCGAGCTAACGGTCCTGCGGTTGGCAGTTGGCGGCGGTTGCCCTTTTTTTTTTTTTTGAGTTAGGACCCCTGCTGAGCACTGCCAGCAGCCAGAGCTGCTGGGAGCAGGACTTTCTACTAAGGACTCCTGCTGAGGACTGCCAGGGGCCGGAGCTGCTGGGAGCGTGCTTCCCGGATGCTGGGTGGTTGCTGTGAGTGGGGAGAGGAGGACCTTTGCCTGAGGTAGCCTGTTCTGTTTTGAGGGCTTGAAAATGTGGGTGCTTTCTACTTTATCTACCTGTGCCAATGTCATAACTACTCTGATGGCTTTCACTTTCTGGTTTTGGGACTCAGTCTTTTGGTATCTTAATAAATTTTCTAGTTTATTTCCCCAAATGGCAAACCTGACGTATTTTGTGATGGATAATTATATCAGCATATTTGTAATCTCTATAGGCATTGTGAATATGGCATTGCTGATACACCATACCAGATCTCAAACTCTATTATAATGTAGTAATCATCAAAACAATCTGGTGGTGGTTAAGAAATAAAATGGTGGATTAGGGTAATGGATTTTGTTCACAATACACAACACTAAATAACTGTAGCAACTTAGTGTTTGATAACTTCAAAGACCATCACTTTTGGGGTAAAAGAACTCATTATTTGATAAAAACTGCTGGGGATACTGGAAAACAGTATGTCAGACACTAGATGAACATCTTACACTGTCTATCTAAATAAGGTCAATATGTGTATATGGTTTAGATATAAAGAGTGATACCATAAATAAATCTGGCAAACAAGGACTAATTTCCCTCTCAGACTTATGGGAGAAGGTAAGGATTTATGATTAAAAGAGAGAGAAATAATTGCAAGACATAAAATGGTTAACTTTGATTACATTAAATTCTAGCAAGAGAGTGAGAACTCACCTGAACTTGTCTGTAATTTCTGGCAGTAACTTTTAAAAAGTGACTCAATGGATTTTAGAGTGACAGAATCCATTGGGAGATGGAGCATGGCAGATTTCCAGTCCAGGATAATGTATTCGTGGGACTGGGTAGGGGTAGTGCTAACCACACAGTATGGTGTGTTCACAGGGTTGCACCAGTACATATACAAAACCAGACCACACCAGAGCCAGATAAAGCCCTGGCAAGCAGATTCACCCACCACAGGGGCAATTTTAGGATCTGTCTGAGCTGGGTAAGAGATAAGGACAGGGTCCACCTGGAGTTATCAATCCACAGCCTGGATGTTTAAAAATCACCTGCTTAAATTTCTTGGAGCCAAGATGGTGGAATAAACCCTACCTGCTCTAATCCCCCACTCTGACCCTGAAAACACAGAGAATATTGGCACAGGGTAAAATCAAGAAATAGGGGGACCAATGGTAGGCTTGGGAGTCTTAGAGGAAGAATGTTACTGAGGCTGTGTTGAGAATGAAGTGAAGGGCAGGAGGTGTCCCAGCAGGCCTCATCATTTGATTAGCTGGAGATCCTGAAGTCAAGAGGGGAGGAGCCAGCAAGTACTAACAGCAAAAGTTCAAGTGTGACTTAGCACAATCAGGAATCTGCAGACACCACCATGGACCTGACACCAGTTGACAAGCCTGCCTGAGCTCTATTCCAGAGGCACAGATGAGGACATTTAAAGAGGCCAGACCACCCCTCCCTGACACCTTACTCTGTGAGCCTCAGGGTAACCTAGGAGAAACATCTAAAGTCCGGGTGTTGGTCTCAATCTAGACACTTAGAAGCCACAGCATGCAATGTCAATGGCCAGGCTTCTAGTTCCTAGCTTAAGAAGCATGGGTCAGAGCCCTGTGTCCCCTATAGGCAGAAATCCACTTTAAAAGTCAAGAAATATGCAATCACAATAGGAAAGAAAGAACATAGAAAAACAAAAATGATTGAATTCTATTATTGTGAGCAAGAAGAACCAAATTCAGAGTATAGCATTGACTCCATATTCACACCTGAGACCACAGAAAGAAATATGAACTGGAATCAAGCCAAAAAAGCAATCTTGGAATAGTACAAAAGGGATTTTAAAAGCAAAATTAGCAAGGCAGAACATAAACTGACCCATTCTTTTAAAATTACAATTGTCAAAATGTGGGGAAAATCTCACTGAAGAAAACAAATTCTAAAAATGTAAATTTGCAAATTTGGAAGGGAGATTCAAAATCTAACTGGAAAAAATAAATTCCTAAAAATGAAATATGAACATAAGGAAAAGGAATTTCAAAAATTAACTGAGGAAAATAATTTGCTAAAAATTAGAATCAGTCAAAAGAACCTAATAACTCTAGGAGGCATCAAGAATCAATAACACAAAACCAAAACTTTAAAAAATTAGAAGAAAACATAAAAGAACTCACTGGAAAAACAAATAACCTGGAGAACAGATTCCAGAGAGATAACATCAAAATGATTAGTCTGGCAGAAAGCCATCACACACACACACACACACACACACACACACACACACACACACACACAGCCCTGGACAACATCTTATAATAACTTATCCACTAAAACTGCTCTAAAGTCCTAGAAACAGAGAGTAAAAGAGTTATCAATTGAATCTACCAAACACCTCCTGAAAGAGATTCAGATTTATCAGGTCAAGGAGAAAATACTGCAAGCAGCCAGAAAGAAACAAATCAAATATCACAGAACTTCAGTCAGGATGAAGAATTGAAATATGATATTTCATGAGGCAAAAGAGCTTGCCTGGACTCCCACCAAGGATCAACTATCCAGCAAATTGGAGTATAATCTTTCAGGCAAAAAGATGGTCATTCAATGATATAGGGGACTTCTAGACCTTCCTGATGAAAAAGCCAGAGCTCAATGGAAAATTTGATTTCCAAATGCAAGACTCAAGAGAGACCTAAAAAGGTAAACAGGGAAAACACACACACACACAATACAAGTCCAATTGATAAATGCTCAAAGGATAAGAACAGGCAGTTTTCAGAGGAAGAATTTAAAGATATCTATAAGCATATTGAAAATGCTCTAAATAACTAGTGATTAGAAAAATACAAATCAAAACAACTCTGAGGTACCACATCTCACCAGTCAGATTGCCTAAGATGACAAAACAGGAAAATGATAAATGTTGGAGAGGATGTGGAGAAATGGGAACATTAATGCATTGTTGGTGGAGTTGTGAACTGATTCAGCCATTCTGGAGAGTAATTTGGAACTATGCCCAAAGGGAAATAAAAATGTGCAAACACTTTGACCCAGCAAAACCACTTTTAGGGTTGTAACATAAAGAGATCATACAAGTGGGAGGAGGAGCCATATGTATATATATATATATATATATATATATATATATGTATGTATATATATACATATATATTTTATAGTAGATCTTTTTGTGGTGGCAAAGAAGTGGAAATCAAGGGGATGCCCATCAATCCGTGAATGGCTAAACAAGTTGTGATATATGGATGTAATGGAACACTATTGTGCTATAAGAAATGAGGAGCAGACATACTTCATAATTACCTGGAGAGACTTATATAGATTGATGCTTAATGAGGAGAGCAGGACCTGGAGAACTTTGTACACAATTACTTATAGACCATATGTGTGATGACTCACTTTGATAGACTGGGTTTCTCTGAGCAATAGAAGGTTGTCAGACAACTACAAAAGACTCATGATGGAAAGGAATATCTACACCCAGCAAAAGAACCACAGAGTCTGAATGCAGATTGAAGCAAACCACTTGCTCTATCTCCTTTGTCTTTTGTTTTGTTCATTCTTTCTCATTCACTCCATGGGTTATAACCCCTATTTACAACTTGACTAATAGTTAATGTGAAGGTATTTGCAGAATCTACATCTGATTGCATGCTGCCATAGTGGGGAGGGGAAGAAGAGGAAGGGGGAGAAAATTTGGAACTCAAGGGATTGTGGAGCTGAAGGTTGTAAACCAAAAGTATATAAATAAATTTTTTTTAAAAATTTAAAATGTTTTACATAAAGAAGGCTAATGCATACAAGAATAGAAGGAAAACATAAGCCTGGTGGGGAGGGGGATTACAGAAAGTGTCTCTTAAAAAGGGCTCAGATCTCTAATATATAGATAACCAAATCAAATTTATAAGAATACAAGTCATTCACCAATTGATAGATGATTAAAGTATATATGAACATGCATTTTTTCAGGGAAATAAATACATGAAAAATAATATGAAAAATCACTATTAATTAGAGAAATACAGATTAAAACAACTTTGAAGTACCACTTTACACAGATAAGATTGTCTAATATGATATAAGAAGCAAAATGATAAATCTTGGAGAGAATGTGGGAAACCTGGGAGACTAATGCATTGTTTACAAAATTGTGAACTGATCCAACCATTCTGTAGATCAATTTGGAATTACGCCCAAAGCACTATAAAACCATTCATACTCTGATTCAGCAATACCACTAGTAGGTCTGCATCCCAAAGAGATATTTTTTTTAAATGGAAAAGAACCTTTCTGTATAAAAAATATTTCTAGCAATTCTTTTTGCTGCAGCAAAGAATTGGAAATTGAGGGGAAGTTCGTTAATTGGGGAATTATTGTGGAATTCCTGAACAAGTATATGAATATAATGGAATGACACTATACTATAAGAAATGACAACCAGGATTATTTAAGGAGATGAAAATAGAAAGATTTAAAATGAACTAATAGAAGATGAAGTGAGGAAAAGCTGTAGAATGTTGTATTCAGAAACAGCAATATGTTATGAAAAAGAAATGTGAAGAACTTAAGTAATTCCAGGACTCATGATGAAAAATGCTATCCACATCTGGGGGCAGGGAGGAGGGAGAACAAAATGAACAAAGAACGAACAAAGAAAGGGAAAAAAATCTAATGGAGTATGAATACAGAAAGAAAGGTATGATTTTTCACTTTATTTTATTCATTATTTGTTTTCTTTCACAACCTGACTATTTATGGGAATATGTTTTTCATGACTGCCTGTGTTTAACCTATATCAAATTGCTAATTGTCTCAGGAAGGAGTAGAAGAAAAAGGAGGGTGTAAAAGACACTATGGAACTTATTTTAGGTGAATGTTCCAAATTGTTTTTACATATAATTGGAAAGAAATTAGACATGCAATCTTTATGTTTTTTAAATCCTCTTTATGAAGACTTTCCTGAATTACCTAATCAGTAATGCAATTTAATTATAAACCTTATATAAAACTTTGTTTCCTTCATATATATATATATAATACACACACAAATATATATATCATATATTAGCATGTGTTTTAGTTAATTGTGATTGTGAGTTTTCCTCCTAATAAACTGTAGACTCAATGAAACCAAAAGCCATTTTAACACCACTTTTCTTTTTCCTCAGTCCCTAGTATAGGACTCTGAACACTGTAAAATAGTTTTGTTGAATGAGTGAAATAATGATTACATGCTTTCAGACTTTTATACCAACAGGTAAATTTTACTGTTCCATATATATTATACTTCAAAAGAATGACTTTTCACTTACTCAGATAGGACATTTGCTTAACACAGAACCTAGTATGTGGTAAATATTATAGCTATATCTAGTCTAAAATAATCCATATGTTTATTTGTGTATAACTGAATTGAATTATTTTACCCCACAGGATAGAGAAAGGAGGCATCAAGAAAACAGAAACAGACTAACATTGAAATGACATTGAAAGTTGTTTCCCTTTCTGGAAAGCAAGATGCAAAAACAAATAAAATTAAAATGACTTGTATTTTTTTTGGAGGGTAATTGTAGTTAAGCATCTTGCCCAAGGTTGCACAGCTAGTAAGTGTAAAGTGTCTGAAGCCATATTTGAACTCAGGTCTTTCTGACTCCAGGGTTGGTGCAGTATCCATTGCACCACCTAGCCAACCAAATGATTTGTCTTTTTGAATAGCATCAAGAACACAGCCTAGTTTATGTTATATATATTTGTAATGGGTAAAAACCAATTACATCCCATTATTTTTTCTTCAATGCTGAAATACCATGGAACAAGAATTAAAAAAAATGGATGGCAGAAGTTATGCAGGAATGAAGTTTGACTTTTAAGAAGATGGAAATTCAGGGAAGCAGGGGTTCTGGAATAATGATGGTGAAACAATGATGTGGCAATTAAGGAGCAATGGTGAATATGGAGATCACTCTAGACAAGAGAACCAGAAACTCATCAGAGATTTATAAGATCATATGATTAGAACTAAAAGTCAGCAAGCATGTAGTCCACCCCCCTCATTTTACAGATGATGTAGTAGAATCTAAATGAGTCAAGCCACTAAAGATTATTGTAAGATTAAAAAGTGTGAATGAGATGAGACAAGTGGAAGGAAATATAGTTGTGGTTAGCATAGAATTTTCAAGTTGTGGATGGATATTGGAAGAGGAAAAATTCTGAGTGATGTTCATGGATTAGCTACTACAATGGTAGGAAGTTTGCTGGAGATTGGAAAAAGTTTGAAGTTGATAATATTAAGTCATTAAGTGGTCAAGATATTTGGAAGTCATCAATGTATATCGTGAATATGAATAAAACATATTGTGGAAACAAATTTTGCAAGAAGAATGCTGATTTTCAGCATAAGGGCAGGCAGTATGGAAAAGTGGAGATTTTAAAATATAGACATATTAGAGTTTCATTCATGAGACTGGTTCTAAAATAAATTAACGTCTTTGATGAAGAAATAAATGTCTTTAAATATATGACTGTTTCTAAAAATAATTCTCCAACTAATAATATTAGTTTAAGAATTAACACTTTTTTTGTAAATATAATTAATGATTTTGATTCCATGATGTCTATGATGGAATGTCAGCAAAAGTCTTGACTAAATTAACAATGCTGTAGATTTTATTTTTTTTTCAAATTTTTCTCACTTAAATGGTATTTCATTTTTCCTCATTAAATGTAAAGATAGTTTTGAACATTCATATTTATAAGATTTTGACTTTCAATTTTTTTCTCACTCACTCCCCTGTAACCTCCCCAAGAAAATATGCAATCGGATATAGGTTATGTATGCATAATTCTATTAGATATATTTCCACATTAGTCATGCTGTGAAGGAAGAATTAGAAGAAAAGAGAAAAACCATGAACAAGAAAAAAAAGAGAGAGAAAATGGTATATTGTGATCTTCATTCAGACTCCACAATTCTTTCTCTGGATGTGGATAGCATTTTCCCTCATGATTCTTAGATCATTACATTAATGAGAGGAGGTAAGTCTATCAAAGCTGCTCATGACTCAAGACATCAGTTTATGTCTTTAAAGGTTTTTCTGAAATCTACCTGCTCATCGTATCTTATAAAACAATAGTATTCCATTACAATAAAAGCTTAGCTACTTAATACTGATTGGCTTTTTATTTCTTTCTGAACATTTTGTTGGTAATTTTCAAAAAATATTCAAATTTTCATAATTTCAAATATTAAACAAGCTATACATATGTATATTTAAAAAAATAATGGTTAGATCCTGGTTTTTTTGGTGCCTAATGCTTGAAACTTTATTTTAGTTAATAATCACATCCTCAAATAATTTTTCATTAGAGTATCAATAAAACATCTATTTTAAGGTAGCATTAAAGTACAGAAATTAGCGATCTATAAAAATATCTAGTGGTATATGCAAATTTTGTGTAATGATTTTATCTTATTTAAAATTTGTCCTTTTAAATGAATCAATAAATCAAAAATAGGTTTAGTTAGAGCAGGTTTCACAGTGCCTCGTGAAAATTATATTTTCAAATATAATTTCAAGGATGAGGATTTTCTTTTTTGCTACCTCTTATTCCTTGTTGATATTAGTTACTAGAATGCATAATTTTATCTTTGTGATTATAATAGAAGCAGATACACATTTCACTCTCCAACATTCTCTATTAATTTGAAAATTGAACTCATTTTGCCGCAATTGGCAGTCACATGGATAACAAGGTATCTGACTTTGTTTCAATTTTTAGACTCTAGAAGGTAATACATACATATATACACACATATGTATAATATATTCATATATCCAATATATTATATAATATAAATACATTTAATACATGCATAAATATGCAAATATAATATATATCCATGTGTGTATACATACTAACGAAAATGCTTTGAAACAGTTTAAATAATTCAGCTGTTGTTTAAATATAGGTTGAATTTCCACTTGTTGGCAAGAAAATAAACAAAACAAAATAACAAACTATTAACAATTCCTAAAATTAATGTTTGTGACTGGTTCACCTTTGTGGCCACTGAAAAGAAACAAAGCCACCCCTTATTGGTCAAATGACAACATTTTGAAAGACTAAACGATGTATGCTGAAATACATTATAGTCTTCCATATTTATGCCAAATTTAAAATTCGTAAGTGTATGATTATCTACGTATGGGATCGTTAGAGAGTGTTAATTGTTTTAAATGTGAAATCATAAGTATTTTTGAAGAATGATTATAAATCCTAGTGTTGGGTGAGACTCAGGTTTTACTCCCTATACTTATTAACTGTGATAAAGGCAGACGAGCCTCTAAGGTTAAAAGTTGTAGAATAAGTGACAATCAGATTTCATATTCTTTTATAGTTTCTTCACTGGGAGTTCACTATATCAAGTAAATGAGTCCAATTCCCATTTTTAACCCTCCTCCCCCAAAATTGTCAAAGAATGTTTGTTAGTGGAATGAAGTCGGAATCAAAGGAGATAATATATCAAAAAAGAAGTACAGGGAGAGATTTCAGAGGTTATCTTTTCCTATTCCCTCATTTTACTGACTCAGAGACACAGAGAGGCTCAGTATCTTGTCCTAATGTACTGCCAAGCAAAGGTAACTTCCAGGGCTCAGAATACCAACACAGCAGCTCTCCATTTTATTCAGTGACAAATTTAGTATAGAGAAAATCAAAATACATCATTCACCAAGTGTAATTCAATAATTTCCAAGTACTACACCACCCCCTGGACAGTAGATTCATTTAGTCAATCACAAAGTCCCTCTTGTCAAATGGAGATTAGTTTCCAATCATAAATAAAGTACATTCATTTGGTCAGTCAAAGAGCACAAAAAAGTCAAAAGTTTCCCATCCCTGCATAACAACTGAATTGCAATTATCATCAGTTAATGCCAGTAGAGAGCAGAAAGGCCATCTATCTCTGAGCTACTAAAAGTTTAAGATATCATCATAGCAAAAATAGTAACAAAATTCATTTGAAAGAATAAACGGTCGAGATTATCAAGGGAATTAAAGGAAAGAAATGCTTGGGAATGTGGACTATCTATACCAGATTTCAATCTATATTATAAAGAAGCAATCATCAAAACTACTTGGTAGTGGCTGAAGAATAGAGGGGTGGATCAATGGAATAGATTAGGCACACAAGATTCAGAAGTCAATGACTACAGTAATCTATTGTTTGATAAACCTCAAGACCCCAGTTTTGGGGATAAGAACTCACTATTTGACAAAAACTTCTGGGAAAACTGGAATATAGTATGGAAGAAAATGGGCATAGATCATTATCTAACACTATACACCAAAATCAAGTCTAAATGGTGAATGATCTAGGTATAAAGGTTGATACAGTAAGCAGTCTCAGGAAAACAAGGAATAGTTTACCTGTCAGATTTGTAGAGGGGGAAAGATGTTATGATTAAATAGGAATTAGAAAACATTATCAAATGTAAAATGGATAATTTTGATTACATGAAATTGAAAAGCTAATGTACAAAGTAAATGTAATCAAGATTAAGAGGGAGATCTAAAATTGGGAAAGAATTTTAACAACCTATGTCACTGACAAAGGAGTTATTTCTAAAATATATAGAGAATTGAGCCAAATTTATAAGAATACAAGTCATTCCCCAATTGATAAAACGTCAAAGGATATGAACAGGCAATTTTCAGAGAAAGAAATTAAAGATATCTATAAGCACATGAAGAAATGCTCTAAATCACTACTCATTAGAGAAATGCAAATCAAGACAACTCTCAGGTATCACATCTCACCAGTCAGATAGGCTAAGATGACAAAACAAGAAAATGACCAATGCTGGAAAGATGTGGGCAAATTGGAACACTAATGCATTACTGGTGGAGTTGTGAACTGATACAGCCTTTCTGTAGAGCAATCTGGAATTATGCCCAAATGGCTATAAATACTTTCATATTCTTTGCCCCAGGAATACCACAAAGAGATAATAGAAGTGGGAGGAAGACCCATATGTACAAAAATGTTTATAGCAGCTCTTTATGTGTTGGCAAATAATTGGAAATTAATGGGGTGCCCATCAATTGGGGAATGGCTGGACAATTTGTGGTGTATGAATGTTATGGAATACTATTGTGCTATAAGAAATGAGGAGCAGATGGAATTCATGTTTACCTGGAAAGGCTTATATGAAGTGATGCTGTGTGAGAGAAGTGGAAACAGGAGAAATTTGTATACAATTACAGACACAACATATGTGTGATGACTTACTCTTCTCAGCAATGCAGTGATATAAGTCAATCCCAAAAGACTCATGATGGAGAGAAATGTGTGCATCCAGAGAAAGAGCTAGAAAGAACTGAGTTTATATCCAGATGGAAGCAAAATACCTGATCTTTTACCTTTTCTTGTTTGATTTTATGTCCTCTTTACCATTTTTCATTATGTCTGATACAATCCATCTTTATAACCTGACTAATGTATAATGTGAAAGTATTTACAGATCCTATACTTGAATGTATGCTGCCATGTGGGGGGAGTGGAGGGAGGGGAACAAAAGTTGAAACTCAAGGAATTGTGGAATTGAATCTTGTAAAGTAAAAGTAAACAAACAACATAATAAAAAAGAAAGATATCATCATAGCATTTAATACCCAAAGCTTTTCTTCATCTAGACCCAAGGCAAGTTCTCAGCAATCTCTGTTCCTGGAAAGACAAAGCTTTACAAGGCCAGAAGATACATTTTCATTGTCCTCATTAATTCACTCTCTGCCTGCAGAACAGTCTTAAGACCCCTGAAAACATCAGCAAGAGCCTCTTCCAGGTTTCTGTAAACATACAACAAGAAAGTCTTTCTTCATGGCTTCTGAACCAACAGCAATGTTCCAGGACCTCTGCAACAATAGCACTGTCCTTCATCAGTGGACAGATCTGGGAAAACAACATTAAGGCAGACAGACAAAATACTGGCATCACGGCCATATCTCCTCAGTCCTTGGCAGCTTCAGGTGGCAGCTCTCAAAAGTCCTAGGCACCTCGAACCGGCCGTCAAAAATCTTCTCTCTCTCTCTATGTCCACTATGCCACTTCCAAAAATTCTTCTGCCTATCTTCCTCTGCTTTTGCCTCTCTAAATCCATGGCACCAGCTCCTCCCAATTCAGCCCTCTCTCTCTCTCTCTCTCTTTTTTTTTTACATCAACAAGTCCATCCCACAAGTGGTATTCACAAGCTCTGGCTTTTAACACAGCCCAAAAACCAATCCAATATAGGGGGATCTTTAAATTCCATTACTATTGCATTGAAGTCATATACACCCTGGCCCCCCTGATTCCCAAGCCTTAAATCTCCAAACCATCCTGAAAACATCTGCCATACCCTCCTTCCTAATGTGCCGGTATGCTTAAAAACCTTCAGTGTTTCCCCTACGGCCTGTTTGTACTTTATTTTCAGAGAGGACTGATGACATGATAGGGTGATTTCTTGACTTACTTGTGAATTGCATTTAAGTAAGGCAGAATAGCACAAAGTTGTCAGCCTCACTCCTCTTTCAGAGTCATTGAAGTTCAATGGTAAGAAAAAAGTTAAGATGGTTGGTGATGGCCAGGAATGTAGCAGATGACCTTTATGCCTTCAATATCTGACCATGCTCTAAGTGTTCCATGGCCTTTGCTTCAGCTACATTAATGGTCTTTTGAACAAATCGTTCTCATGTGCCAATTTCCCCACAGGAAGTCTTTACATGGTTGGAGTAGACATGTACTACTTCACATGGTTGGATTAGCTCACTGATGGGTTTAGGCCTGTCTGTTACCCTCAGACAGGTTTAGGTCTTCTCCTCAGATAGTTTTACCAGGATGTGGTCACTGTACATGCTAAAAGTTCAAAAACAATCTTCTTACATTAGAATTCAACAGCTAAACTGTCAGTTATAATGCTTATAGTTCCTTCAGACTATGGTTTAAAGATCAAGTGAAATTGGCTTATATCTATTTTAAAAATCTATTCTGTTCCTAATACCTAGAAGAATAAGATGAAAATAGCAATAAATGTTTGTTGAATTAAATTGAATTCAGGGCTTATGATGATACTAAATTTACTAAAGAAACCTAAGGACTGAGGTATTTCTACTATTTGTTTGAGATCTTTCCCTCCTTCCTCCCACTCCTCACCCTAAATATAAGTTTCATGTGAACAGAGTAGCCCCACCTGATCCTACTCCCCAGCCCCAACCCCCTGCCTCATTATATATTTTTTCTTTTTTTCTCAATTGAATAGGTATAAAAAAGTTACTTCATAAAACTGTGTTGATAAGAAACTTGTGAAAATAAGAATTCAATCTGCTTGCTTTCTTAAAAGTAATTTATGAAAAATGAAAATATTAAGCAATATTTTTTCTCAAATTAAATTAGTTCTTTCCTTTTAAGCTGGGTAGAGTAGAATAGAGAGATGGAAGACACTTCAATGTGTTCCCAGAAATATAACACATGGTCAGAAATGTGACATCACTGATTTTAGTGCTGGTAATCAGTAAAGAAACTTGTCATAGAGGGCAGAGCAAAGATGGCAGAGTAAAATAGGAACTCCCCTTGGTTCCATCTCCAACAACCTTTAATACCTAGGAAATATGACTCTAAACAATTTTTAGAGGTACAGAACCCACAAAGTGACAGAGAGAAAAAAATCTGCTGAAGACAGCCTGACAGTGTGACAGGAAGGTCTATATCACCAGAATGGTAGCTGAGCATAGTCCCATGTGAGCTTCACACTCCTGGCCCTGGGGCACCTTGACCAGCAGCACAGACTGGTCAGAGCAGACTTCAGGAGAGTGAATCACTAGCAGCTATGGTGTTTTCCAGACATCTCAACCCATAAATGCCAGAGAGAATGTAAAAGGGCTGTTGGGAACTCTGTTGGAACTGAGTGACAGAAGAACACAGCCTATCCCCTGCCCCCAGGGCAAGAGTTGAAGGATCTGTGGTGGCTATAGATGCTTCCCCAGGGCTCCTGGCCTGCAGATTGTAGGGGAACCAAGCAACCATTCAGAGAGTAATTGCTCTTGTTTTGAACAGCTTGGATCTGGATCAGAGTTTTTGGTGTTAGTCTTGGGATGTGTGATAGTGTTCCAGAGCTTGTGGTATCTGTAGAGAGGGTGTCCTCTTCAGACCTTTCACAACATTTGTGAAAATGCCAGCACCAAAAATGAAAATGTAGCTCTCTCCACTCTGGAAGCAGAGTTCTACCATGGCAGAGTTCAGAAGTCAAGTAATTGGTTAGCAAGATTAGACCATAGAATCCTTTTTTGGGGGACGAAAAGGATAAAAACATGGACCCAGAAGATGGAAACAAAGTCAAAACTCCTTCATCAAAAGCTTGCAAGAAAATTATGAACTGGTTGGAGGCCATGGAATATCCCAAAAAAGATTTTGAAAATCAAGTAAGAGAAGTGGAGTAAAAATTGGGAAGAGAAATGAGAATGAAGGAAGAAAATCATGAAAAGAGATTCAATAGACTGCTAAAGGAGGCCCCCCAATGTGCTGAAGAAAATAACACCTTAAAAATCGACTAACTCAAATGGCAAAAAAGCCCCCCCCCAAGAAAAAAACAATGAGGAGAAGAATGCCCTAAAAAGCTGAAATGCCCAGATGGAAAAGGAATTTCAAATACTCACCGAAGATAATAATTCCTTCAAAATTAGAGCAAATGGAAGGTAATGACTTTATGGGAAATCAAGACACTATAAAACAGATCCAAATAAATGAAAAAAAATTGAGGGCAATGTGAAATATTGCATTGGAAAAACCTTCAACTTTTAAATTTAGGAGATACAAGTTTAAATTATTAGACTACCTGCAATCAAGATAAAAAAAGAGCCTAGATTCACCCTTCAATAAATTCTAAAGGAAAATTGCCCTTATATTCTAGAACCAAATGGCAAAATAGAAATCTAAAGAATTAACCAATCACCTCTTGAAAAAAGATCCTAAAAACAAAACTCCTAAGAATATCAGAGGCAAATGCAAGAGCTTCTAGGTCAAAGAAAAAATATTACAAGCTGCCAGGAAGAAACAATTTGAGTGTTGTGGAAACACAATCAGGATAACACAAGATCTAGCAGCTTCTTCATTAAGAGATCAAAGGTCTTGGAATATGATATTCCAGAGGTCAAAGGAGCTAGGATTCAAACCAAGAATCACATACCCAGCAAAACTGAGCATAATGCTTCAGGGGAAAATATGGTCATTCAATGAAATAGAGGATTTTCAAACATTCTTAATGTAAAAATCAGAGCTGAACAGAAAATTTGACTTTCAAATACAAGAAGCAAGGGAAGCATAAGAAGGTAAAAAAGGAAATGAAAACTTATTAAAGTTGAACTATTTACATTCCTACATGGAAAAACAGAAATTGTAACTCATGAGACTTTTCTCAGTATGAGGACAGTTGAAGGGAATATGTATGTATGCATACATCTATATACATGTATAAATACATATATGTATGTATAGGAGGGTGTATGTTTGTATAAATACATAGGTGAATGTGTGTATATGTGTAAACATGTATACATAGACAGAGGGCACAGGATCAGTTGAACAGAAATGGATGATATCTAAAAAATAAAATTAAGAGTTGAGAAAGCAATATAATGTAGAAAAGGAGAGACAGAATAAGGTAAATTATGTCACGTAAGAGAGGCAAGAGAAAACTGTTATAATGGAGGGGATGAACAGGAAGGTGAAAGGGAATGGGTCAACTTTATTCTCATTGAATTTGGCTTAAGGAGCGAATAACATACACACACCCCTTTGGGTATCTTACCCTACAGAAAAGTAGGGGGGAAGGCAATAACAGGGGGAAGACAGGAGGGAGGGAAGATTGGGGGAGATGGGAATTAGAAGCACAAATGTTTGAAAAGTGAAGGAGTCAAAGTAGAAAATAGAATAAGTGAGGGGTCGGGTAGGATGGAGGGAAATATAGTTAGTCTTTCACAATATAACTGCTATGGAAATGTTTTGCGTAAGTACACATGTACAACATGTATTGAATTGCTTATCTTCCCAGTGGGGGTGGCTAAGTAGGGAAGAGGGGAGAAAATCTGTGAATCAAAGTTTTACAAATAAATGTTAAAAACATGTTTTTTACATGAAACTAGGAAATAAGGTATACAGACATTGGGATATAGAAATCCATCTTGCCCAGCAAAAAAGTTGGGAGTTGATGGGGGAGGATATAAGAGAGAGCATATTGGAGGAAGGGGTACTCAGTAGGCTCGCTATTTTGGGTTGAGGATAAGGGAAAGATGGGAAGAAAATTTGTAACTGAAAATTTTGTGGAAATGGATGTTGAATACTAAAAAATAAATTTTAAAAAATAAAAAGAAAGTAATAGCTCTAAATAATTAAATTCAATCTAAATGATAAAACCTTTCTATGGTAGATTTATTTTGCACTTTTGAAACAGTATTACCTGCACAACTTTTTGGGACTGCACATCAACAATGAGTACTCGATCCAGAGTAGGCTGAGTTACATAAATGAACTTGTCTTTGACATTAACAGCAGAGGCCCATACACATCGCTGAATTGTATCCCCTTCAGCTTGGGGACAAACTTCATCCTGAAGTCCAAGAAGAGAAAACAGAAAGCAAAATGACAATCATGCATCATGATGCAGACATTAAAATAATGGTGGTTGCTGTCTTTTCTTTCAAATTACTCTTTGATACCATGTGTCTTTCTGAACCACATGTAAGAAAATTTACAGTATACAAATAAGTGAAAGTGGTATTTGGAACATACTAAAAGCACAACCAAATGAAAATTGAAGACAGAATGAATGAAAACCACTTTATAATAATAAAAAAGTGTTTTTCCTAAACTTCTTTGCTTGCTTTACCAATGAAATTATGGATACTATTAGCAACTTTTCCCCCCTAATTGTCCAAATAGTAGAAATTTAGCACTCGCTTAAGGAAGTTAAATGTTTAACACTATCAACTGTTTGCTTGTATTACTTGAATATACTCTATCTGTTTTGTTTCTTGCTTTAGTCCAAAATCTTGGAATTATAACAAAACTAGTGGAATATTCTGTGACCAAGTACCTTCTTTATGGGGAATATTACTTGAAAGGATGTCCAGATACAAAGACTGGCAATGGAAATGAGACTGAGAATCAGAGTAAATAAATTGTGGGAAGAGAAAGATAGTCATATTTTTGTTTTGACTTTTATGCTTATGTGAAAAATACTCAAGATACATTTAGGAGACTAAGATGATAGTCCAAGATCCAGTTCTATTATTTGCTTTGTTACCTTGTAATTTGTAACTTTGTTACCTTGTACCTTATAAATTTGTTACCTTTTAACTCATTTGAAATCTAAGTTTCCATTTACAATAATAAAAAATGCTGGTGAAAATATAACACTGGAATGAGAATGCCAGATAAAAATGAAGTATTATTGTTACCCACACCAGTTTTGACTTCCAAGGAGCATAGCAGGCATAAAAATTTGTATTTTTTTATTTTTGTCCTAGAATGACCTGCTACCTACAATTATTCTATATTACTTTGGTGATTCAGTCAACACAGTTATACGTAGGTAAATGGTCCATGGACTTTACAGTCATGGGCACCATTTTTTTTAAGTAGAGGGATTTGAAGTCAAGGAAATGCTACTTTAACTTGGATAGATTTTACATGCAGCATTCAGTGAAAGGATAACTATCTTAGCCACAAAGTCTTTAGGAAGAAAAGTTAATTTCCCAGTAAAGATATAAACTCTGCAGACCAAAATCATAGCATTATGGCTGGGGGTGGATAAGTTGTCAATTTAAAGCTTAAAGCAAGAAATATGTGTAACCATGAGAATTAACATGCTAAGAAAACGCTATTCCTTATCCTTTGCCTCTTGGACACCTCTTTACTCTGAAAGTCTGAAAGTGAAGGATGTGACACATGCCTACATTAAAATGTAAGAAAAATTACATGTTCTGGGCACAAATAATTTACTATAATCCTTCATCTCTCTCTAAGGGAGACATTGTGGCATTATGGACAGAAAGTCAACCTAAGAATAGAGAGACATAAGTTATACATTAGGTTTGGATGTGTATTAGCTGTGTGACAATAGGCCAAGTATGGAAAACTTTTTTCTAAGTGCACAAATGACAAGGAGAAAATGTTGACTGTCAACATCAGGTGGCAATTACACATAAATATTTCCCAAAATGATGAAATCACAGGACTTAATACAAATATCTCTCAAAAAATAATTTTGTTTTATTTCGTTATTCATGACATTATAAAGCAGCATTTATCCTTGTTCCTATCAAATAAATGTAACTTTATATCATATAGAAAACATGTGCACATAATGCATGCATATATATGTATCTGTTCACACATTTATGAGTGTGTGTATATGTATGTGTGCATATATACTTGTATAAGCTTAACATTTCACTGTCTTTCCAGATACCTTATACACATATCAAAGGACCTGGTATTTCATTCATGAATGTAATCCTTCAAGATGCATATTGTAATGGAGCTATACCTACCCATATGTGACTCTTGTCTACTTTCCCATAAATTCATTACAGGGTGTCTACCTACTATGATGAGTCTATAGTCTATAGAAATTCTCTTCATATTATATGTATACCAATGTGGGCTTGCCTTTCACTTGTCCCTTGTTTTTACTATCTCACAGATTCTTGTCACACATTAATTTGATGATATCCTTTACATAACTATTTTATACTATTGTTTATTTATAATTTTTTATAGCCTTCTCCCACTCAGCACATGCATCTCCATTGACCTTTGAAAACATGCAGTTTTTATACATTTTTTTAAGTCCAAAAAAGGTTTTATTTTAAAAAATCGAGAAGACTGTTACTTGGCATATTGTATGCCTACCAAGGACTTCAGAAAACATGAGTCTGGGTGCCTTCTTTTGTTCTTATGTGAAGAAGTTGTGGTAAAAGGTTAAACAGAGTCAACCTAACACCTCAGCCTTATACACATAAGCAACACTTGGCAGAGAAAAAAGCCACAAGGGGAACAGAATATAGAACGAAAGAAAAAAACATCAGCGACACCTTTAGATGTGAAGCTGACCACTATGAGTCTACTACAGCCAAAGCAGAGAGTAAGCAGCCCGAAAACACGTTATTCTCTCTGGTTTATCATCTTCAAATTGTAAGATTTTGGAAAGATAAGTTAGCGAGCTGCTCTTCAAACACAATGGCTACAATCAGGTTTCTGGTGATGACTTGCCTTTCTTGATTATAGATGGAGTTTTAAATTTTCTTAGTAGTTCGGCTTGCACTTGAGTCACAAGATGCAAATTCGACATTTCTCTCTTGAGTTCCCAGTAGGCATGTTGCATGTTGTCACTTGGAATGCTTGGCCTTTGGAAGTCTGTGTTATTGAGATTGTCTTCCTGAGACCTATCCTCGTGTCTGGATCTGTGCAGCTCTGTCCTCAGACTGTCACATTCCTCTCTTTTCAGCTCTAGCTCCTGCTCCAAACCACGGATTCTTAGGTCACTGCTCAGCTTTTCTACCTCCCAGTTGGATGAAGGTCGATTGAGGTTCCTTATCACTTGCTGAGTCTCAACCTCGGTCCGCAGCTGGAGGAGCTCGACTTCTTTAGTCTGTAGCTGTTCATTTAATGCTTTCAAAGATTCAGAGTTATCTTTATTCATTTTATCCAATTTGCCTTTCAAATTATCTCTGTCTAGGCAGACCTCCCGAAAAGCATGATAGGCCTTGTTTACTTGTTCTCATCCTACAGAGCTTGTTTCTTCATCTAATCGGGTTTCAAGAAGCTTTTCTTCCAGAAATCGTATTCTTTTCTTTAGGAGGGAATTCTCCTTCTCTGAATCCTTAAGTCTCTTTTTGATGTCCTCATATGCTGTGACAAGGGCAAAGTGGGAAACCATGGATTCATCTCCTGCATAAATTGACAGAGGAGTGATGGTGTTTCTCCTCTGAGTCTTTTCATGGTTCAGAATACAGATGTCATCTTCCACTAGTGCATCCATGATAGCGCCTCGTCTGCACTTTCGGTTTCCCCGGCGTGAGGAACGAACTGAGAACACCCCGGGTCAGCGGGGTCACGGTGGTCTTCCGGCCTCTGCGGGGCCGCGCCAGCTCGGGCCAGGGCTCGGGCTCCCTGCCCCCATGCCGCCGGGCCCCCTCCCCTGGCCTCCGGCGTCCAGGCCCCTGCCCGCTATACATTTTTTAAAATATATTTTAAGATAAAAGTGCATGTGAAAGGTGAGAGTACCAACTCAGAAAATTGAGGAACTTAGTTTCATATTTGAGCACTGCTATTTACTGAAACTTTGAGCAAGTTACTTAACATCTCTGGGCCTCATTTTTTTTTTTCTATTGGTAAGATAAGTCAGATGGACTAGATGAATTTTAAGGTCCTTTATCTGTATCAGTTTATCTGATAATTGTTTAATACTGTATGTGTTCCATTTACTGTAAAAGTTCAATTAGATTTGAATAATATCTATAATAACTCATGAACAAACCTAAGGATTTATTATTTCTTTTTCTTAAGAATGGGTTAGATACACCTTGTAGGGAAAATTAAATGTGCTCATCTCTGCCCTCCCCAGGAACAGGTAAATTTTGTTTATTTGGTAGAGTTTGCAACATCATGCACTAAATAAGAGCTCTTTGAGCTTTGGCTCCTGGCAGTTGCCCAGGAAACAATATCCTCCAAGAATCAGGTCTAGCTCTTGGAAGCCCAGTATAGCCATTTTTTAAATAAGCATTCGGGATTAAGTAACTTGCTCAAGGTTACACGGCCAGTTATTGCTGGATGTGGTACTAAGTATCTGAGCCGGGATTTGAACCCCAGGCCATCCCGACACTGGAGCCAGTGCACTTACTCGCTGTGCTACCTGGCCGCCCAAGTGTAGCCATTTTGACTTTTATCTACATAGAAAAGTTGATCTCAGTCTAAATAATCTTTTGGGAATAATGGGGAGAGGATTTTTTTTTTCAAAGAGTATTCAAGGCTCCACAGCTCATAATTAAATTGAAAACACTGAGTGAGTCATAGAACTGACTACTTTCTGTAGGCAACATTCAAAAATTTGGGACTACTTTGAAATCATTTTAATATTTGCACAGGATCCTTGTGTATAATGTCATGGAGTCATAAAAGAGTTTGGCCAAAAAATGCTGTAACCAGCCCTGGAGATTAATGTGTAAAAGCAAACATGGGGTGGGAGGTTCCATCCTCGACTCTGATAGGTTCTAGATTCAGAGAAGGAGTAAGTCACACCAGCTCTGAAAGCTTCAGGTTCTTTATTTAGAGCAGGAGTAAATAAAATTTTCACTAATTAAGTTGAAAATTAACATGAAAATGTGCAACAAATGGAAATTAATAAAATCACTCATGATGACTTATAAAATATTAAAGTTGAATAGAAGGAAATATAAAAAAGTACCCTCCCTGTATGCCCAGTGGACCAATTGAGTGGCGTATAAGCATCATTCCATTTACCTAGTCATTGCTATATTCTTTTCATTGTCATGCTTCCTTATCCAAAATCACCTGTGTACCTGTGCCAAGAGCTTGATTTAAAAAAAAGGCATTAAAACAATGTAAAAATATGTGTATTCCAGAGGCTGAGAGGTCAGAGGAGGGCAGGGGCTTGGGCAGAAGGTTGTCAAAATTCCTGATTTTAGATCACTGTATATGATTTCCTATAAGGTGAATACTTTTGACAAAACCCTACCAACTAATGTAGACTATGAGTGACCCTGATACAGTCAGGGAAACAACTGCTGAACCAATAGCCATTTACAACACTTAATTTGCTACAAAACCATTCAACAGGAAAACAAACCAGACTGTTGGGACTTATTTCCAACATTTATGCAATGCCCATCAGAGATCTCTGACCATACTTACAATGATTTTTATAAAGCCATTAAAAGTTTCCTGACATTCAGCCTGGGTTTTCCTTGCTCAATTTTATGCCTTTACTTCTGGTTATAGCCTATTAGATCACATTTTACAATACTTCATTTATTGTTTTGTTTTGTTTTGTTTCCTCAGACTAAGTAGTTCCAGTATTTACTGCTTTGGGATGGTGTTATTAAAGATTGTTTCCCTTGTGATGTAGAACTTTAATGATAAACAAGACAGAGATTCAGGAATGTAAAGTAAGATTGAGAACATACATAAAAGCAGAGGATATTGTCAGAAATTATATAAAATTTGGTTAGTCATATTTTGTAGGGTTTTGCTGTGGTTATCAGGTGAGTGCATGGGGTTTTTCTGCTTCTAAGCCACCATCTTGGCTCTGCCAAACACAGAGTCTCTCCTCTCTCAATTTTAAAACTTATAGTAACTCTCAATTAGCTTATAGGTTTTATAGAATCAGCTAAAATTGTGAACCTTTACAGTCATACATATACCTAATAATATCCTTGTCACTGTGTCTCACTTAATTCTGTTTCTCTAAGAAATATTTTGTTTTACATTCAATGAGGAGTGACTAGGCTGGATTTGTCTATTTTAAAAACTTACATTAAAAAAAATTACCTTTTACCAAGACAGATAATTATCTACTCTCTAATGTATAGTCTTTATGAAAAAAAAAATTCTGAAATTAAGTTGATGAAATGATTTTAACTCTTCCCAGCATAATACTACAACTTTTCTCTCCACTATTTTTGGTTAATAGTGATTTCTCGTGATGGGCATGTGGTGCAGTGAGAAAGAGCATCGTCCCCGGTGTCAGGAGACCTGGGATCATTTCTGGCCTTAGATACTTGGCACCCACACAAAATAACTGGCAGTGTAACATTGAGCAAGTTACTTAACACCGATTGCTTTAAAAAAAAAGCCAAGAAAAAAAGTGATTTGTCTAAAATGCTTAATTCACCTTTTCTCTTCTTTTCCAAAGATCTGGGATAGATGACCCCTTCACTCCCACCCCCTTGCTAGCCCTTATACTTAATAATCTATGCTGCCTTGGGGTGGCCAGGTAGCACAGCGAGTAAGAGCACTGGCTCCAGTGTTGGGATGACCTGGAGATTGAATGCCGGGCTCAGACACTTATCACCCACCTAGAAACACCTGGCCATGTAACATTGAGCAAGTTACTTAACCCCAATTGCATAGGTGCGGCCAGGTGGCTCAGCGAGTAAGAGCACCGGCTCCAGTGTCAGGATGACCTGGATCAAATCTGGGCTCAGATACTCAGCACCCTACCCAGAAATAACTGGCCGTGTAACCTTGAGCAAATTACTTAACCCCGATTGCTTAAAAAATAATAATAATAATCTATTCTGCCTTCAGCTTCGTTTAGAAGAATGAAGCCATTTAGCATGATTCAGCATAGTTACTTCTATTTTTATTTCCAAGTATATCAGTAGAGAAACAGGCTCAACACATATACAGCCTCTGATTTTAAAGGAAGAGTACCCTTCTTCTCCTCTGAGGCTATTTGTTCCACCTATGATTTTAACCTTTCCTGATTTAATTAGCTTCATTTCTCAAATAATCATGCATTGCGCTTACTCTAATCAGTCACCATGCAAAAGTACTTTGGTCACAAGAGCACGTAAGGGCAATAAAGTCTGATAACATATGTAGGAAAATTCATGCAATTTAATTTCCTGTGGAATGGGAAATAGGAAATAAACATGACATTGATATCTTAAAATCTATTTCTTTATCTCTACCCACTTCTGTCATGTATCTTAAATTGTACAGAGAATATATCTATCTCCATTTTGATTTCAGTCTTCTGTTATCTCAAAATCATATCTACATTACCTTCTGTACTCTAAAGCTAGCCAACTAGGTATCCTTCCAAGTTCTCCCCTCTGACCCCGGCCCATAACAGCCAAAGATATCACCTTCTCCCTAATCAACAAGCTTGGAAATGTCTGCAAATTCTTTGCCTTTGTCTTATCCTTCAATCAGTCAGTCAACAAAGTTATTCAGTGTCTAGTCAGTGCCAAGCACCATGTTAAGTAGTCATTTAATGTAGCATGTCCTTTAAGTCACCAAAATATAAGACCTGCTCACAAAAGCCTCCTGCTTCCTGCCAGGGTAAAGAAAATTAAGACAGATTTGAAATATTTTAAATTTGAATGAGAGGCAGAAACATACAGATAGATACAAAGACAGAGAGAAAAAAGAGATAGAGAGGGAGAAGAGAGAGAGACTAAATAGCAGAATGTAAGATAACCAAGAGTTAGTGGCTCATCTATAAAAGAGAGCAGACAATGACTAGGGGAAAAACCAAGTGCTTGCATACAGGGACAGGATTGAGAAGCTGATCAATAAAAGGGAAGGTAGTAGTAGAGATCATAGAGTATTTTATAAATCTATAGTTACTGTGTTATAGTTGTGAGCCATAATCAATATCCCATACTACCAATAAAATTCTGATCTGTGACAATCTTATTCAATATAATAACATCATCTTAACCACATTAAATAATAAAATTAGTTGAAGTTTTGCTCCATCTCCATTTTACTGATCATTATTATGTAAAACTAGACAATATCAAGTTAAACTCCCATACATAATTCTTTAGGAAATATGTAGGTAGACAGAAAGACCGACAGACAGACAGACAGATACATAGATAGATTAGATAGATAGCTAGACAGACAGACAGATAGACAGATAGATAGACAGACAGATAGATAGATACATACATACATACATACATACATACATACATACATAGATACATCGATACATAGATAGATACATCGATACATAGATATTTAGGTAGGTAGGTAGGAAGAATGTATCTATATTTAAGGCATACCATGTTTAAATGAGAAATAGAGATATAGAAACAGAGACAGAAAAAGATAAAAAGCAGAGAAGTTCAGAGACAATCAGAAAGACAGAAAGAGACAAAGAAAACAGAGAAAGAGTAAATATTAGGTTGCTAAATATACAAGGAAGTTAATCTCTTTCTCTCTCTCTCTCTCTTTCTCTCTCTCTCTCTCTGTCTCTCTCTCTCTTTCTTCACACACACAGATTGTAGTCTTTTTTATCAACATCATTAAAGACATTGCATATATTCCAAGCCAATTTTAATTTAAATATAAAATAATGTTTTAGAATTTTATTCACAATAATTTAGGGAAGAAATATTAAATTTACAATATATTTTTGCTAATTAATTGAGCAACATGATTTAGCAATGGCTAGGAGTAGGTCACAGGAGTGTCCTAATCAAGGGAAAAAGACCCTCCTCTCCTCATTTACATTTTTAATATACTCTGATTTGGAATGAATATGACTAGGACCATACTAGCATGGTATAAAATGCATGTAAATTTATTTTAAAACATATCAATGTAATAAAGTACTATATTACAGGAATGCCTCTTGTTATTTGTAACGATATCATCTTCAAGAGTGAAAGCTAAATCAAATAATGCTGACAGTGATAGTATAAGGTAGTGATAAGAGTAAAAATTACTACATTGTTTCTTCCTTTCTAACTGAGGATATTCCGTCTCATTTCTCGTTTCATTGTTCTTCTCAATGTCTACATAACCTCTCAGTGAGTCAATTTGCATTCACATTATAACCTCTAAGCTAATAATTAATCAGTTAATATAAGTGCCTATTCAATACTCAGCAGATGATAATTACTATGGGAAATGTAAAGGAAGTATGTAATGGTTTCAGACAATAAGTACCAAAGTGGTATAGTGGAAAAGTACATTAGGTTTTGAGATAGAAGACCTGGGTTTGGAAAACAGTCCTTGTATTTACTATGTATACAATCACAGAAAAATCATTTACCTTCTCTAAAGCTCACTTTCCTTATTTTTAAAATGAATGAGTTAGATTAGATGATCTCTAAGGTCCTCTCTAGTGATAAATATGGTTTTAAGTTATCAATATATAGACAAATCTAAACCAATTATTTAATGAAACAAAATAAATAAGAACTATATTATGTGAAATTATTAATAAGTTGAGGTAGGAATTCAGGGGAGAGTGATCAGCATGAACTGCAATTAGCAAGAGGCTCCATAAAGCAGGTATAGGAGAAGGCTAAATGAAAGGGAGAAGAATAAAAAAAATATGTGAAATGCATAAGAAAAGTGAAAGAAAAAATGGAGGGAAAGGGAGAGGGTATAGAAGGAAGGAAGGAAATAATAGAGGGAATAGTAGGAAGGAAAGAAGGAAATAAGTATTTAGTAAGTGCCTGAAAAAGGCAAGGCTCTGTGCTAATGGCTTTATAAATATTAACTCATTTAATGTTTCCATCAATATGGGAGGTAGGCACTATTATTCTGACCATTTTACACCTGAGGAACCTGAGGAAGACAGTGTTTAAGTTACTTGACCAAGATCACAAAGCTAAGTAAGTTTTTGAGGAAAGTTTTATATGCAGGTGTTTCTGGCTCCAGGCTGAGCAGTACAGGTGGGGAGATTAAGCTATTTTTATTTTTCTCCAGGTATGTCCTTGTTTATTCTCAGAAGCCTGGAATTCAGTATTGAATAGTATAAGGTGTCAAGTTCAGCATCCTGAGTATCTCTTTCCAAAATAATCCTACCTTTCAGTTACCAGAAAAAGAACAAAAATGACCACTAGATTAGGTAAGCTTTAGCAGTTCAGAATAATAGAATCTTCAATCTTGAAGACTACTCCACCCAGGAATGTTTTATTTAGCGTTCATGACAAATTGTGAAATAATTTCCTTTAATATTAGACATGACAATGTGCTCATCCTTAAGATAAAAGTTTGTCCCAGCTGTAATTGTTGGGTCTTGCTTTCTTATATTAACACAAAATGTGCCTTCCAATATTTTCACCTATTTGTCAAGTTCTGTATTCTAGAGAAAATATATGGAGATAACTTGCATGTTTTCACTGACTCTTAACCCTTTCTGACTAATCATTATCAGTATCTTCATGGTGGCTTACAGACATTTCAGCTTGTTGATCATACTTCCATAGGACATCCTTCCCCACCCCACCCCCGTCTCTCTCTGTCTCTGTCTCTCCCTCTGTGTCTCTGTCTCTCTCTGTCTCTCTCTCTCTGTCCCTCTGTCTCTCTCTCTGTCTCTCTGTCTCTGTCTGTGTCTGTGTCTGTGTCTGTGTCTGTGTCTGTCTGTCTGTCTGTCTGTCTGTCTGTCTGTCTGTCTGTCTGTCTCTCTCTCTCTCTCTCTCTCTCTCTCTCTCTCTCTCTCTCTCTCTCTCTCTGTCTCTCTGTGTCTCTCTCTGTCTGTCTGTCTCTGTCTCTGTCTCTCTCTCTCTCTGTCTTGGGGGAAAAAAAAGAAAGTAGTGGTATCCCAAACTGACTGCCAAGGGCTGTTGACATCTTGATTCATTTTCTCCACGTAACTGATGAAGTAAATCAGAAACTTGTGGGAGAGTTGTTTTTTTTTAAATTTAATCTCTTAATAACAATTAATCTCCTTAAAGGTATAAGAAGCAGATATGTAGACATGAAAACATTCTAAACTGTATGTGTGTGCATATACAGATAGATAGGTAGACAGACAGACCAACATACCGACAGACAGACACAGACAGGCAGATAGATAGATAGATGATAGATAGATAGATAGATAGATAGATAGATAGATAGATAGATAGAT
>NW_027185655.1:80883391-80918330 GCF_028583685.1 Petaurus breviceps papuanus
GATAGATAGATAGATAGATAGATAGATAGATAGATAGATAGATAGATAGATAGGGATCTTAAGATATAGTAAAAAATATCTACTTAGATTGATTAAGTTTTGTGCTTTCTAGAGGGATAAAATATTTGTCAGTGTTGTTATAAATCCAAAAAGAACAAAAGGAATTACAATAAAGCTTTCATTTGTCCAAAATTATACTCACTTTATATATGATGGTATAAATAAAAGGTATGAGTGGGCATGATGATGTTTTATTAAATAAGAGTAAAAATGGATCTCATTCTTTTTCTCATCAAGTCTGAACTTTTTATTTGGAGGGTAAACATATATATTTCCCTCTCCAGCTAGTATTTTCACTAGCACCCAAAAGTCAGGACCTGAAGAAGAGTTGAATTCATAAGATACACATTAGAAGTATTTATTTTACTTTATTTTGTCTTTGAAAAAATTTTCTATTAATTGCACTTCAAATAAGCAATGATACCTTTCTATTTTTCATATCATCACTTACATTTTCCATTACATGATATTTTTAGATAAACACATTCTACAATGGAAGTTCCAATCATGTTTGAAGACAGTAGTCTCAACAAAAAGAGAAAACTATCTAGAATTTAAAGATAACCTTCATGGTTATTTTTTTTAATATTACCTACTATGTACTACTGAAGAATTGATATACCAGTATACTAACTGATGTAAATTGGGCTGGTTATGTTTATGAGGTAAAAGAATAGTAAAAAAAAAATTGACTGAATTTTTATTTCTTTCCTATAATTTTGTTCCTTATCTATTCCAGTTTGAAATAAGATACAATTCAACTAGAAACAATGAGATAAAAAAACACACACACACCCTCCATCTGTTTTTAAGAACACTCCTTTTCTCAATCCTAGTATAGAAAATGATTATTTGAAATGGAAACTAATTCCACTGACACCTCTTCCTTTTTTCAAGAGGTAGAACATGGAGAAAAGGCAAGGTTTCTGTGCCCAATTTCATGGCATTTAAGATAGACACAAAGCTTTCTCCTTTTACATTTACTCTGCCAGCTGTTGCAAGATTAAATTCCATCTTATTTTCTTCTCACTGCTCACACCACAAGGACCCTAGTGCAGCTCCCCATCACCTCTTATCTATACTATTTTATTAGTGTCATAATTGGCCTCTTGTATCCAGTCTTGTATCCAGTCTTCTCTCTCTAATACATGCTAAGCTACTAAGTTGTAACTCCTGTACTTGACATTTTACTGACTTGCATTGACTTCAAGATAAAATACAATCTTCTTGATTTAGCATTTAAAGTCCTTGACAATCTGACTTCAGTCTATCCTTCCAGCCTATGTTTTATTCCCATTCACACACATTATACCACTGCCAAACTGGTCAACCTAATGTTCCCCATTTGTGACTTTCATTCTTTCATTCTTTTCAATAGGTTTTTCCCCCTGCCTGGAAAGTTGACCCCTGATTCCTGGAACCCTTACCTACCTACAAGGCTCAGATCAGGAATTATATCCCAGTCTCTGTCTGTCTCTCTGTCTTTCTGTCCTCTTTCTCTTATTCTCTCTCTCATTACCCCTCCCCTCTCACTTTTTATCTCTGTCTTTCACACACACACATACATCCACACAAAAAATACATAAGAATTGAGACTAGATATTGATATAGGGAATTCCATTGAGAAAATGTTTTTTCAATGCATAACCACACTTTTTTGCAAATTATTACCCAGGATAATAAAGTTGGTAAGTATAAGTATCACAGGCAGGACCTGAATCGGAGTCTTCCTGCAACAAGTCCAGCTTTCTATCCACCACCATATGCCTAATATGTACATCCTGTATTTATCTGTGAATACATCCTATTCCTTCTCTTGCCCTCCCCATTAAGGATAACACATTTCTTTAAGAACAGAGAAAATCTCATTTCTTTATTTTTATCACCTGTGACCAGCTTTCTGCCTGGCCCAGTGTACGCATTCATTAATGACTCTTACTTGACTACTCAATTAGATGGTACCCCTTTCAAATTAAAAATAATACAGTAAATATAGAAAAATCACATTCAATGACACTGTCAAGGTCTTTATTTTGTTGTTTTAACACCATTATATATTATGATTTTATTTTGAGCAAACCTTTGAAAGTACCTTTCCTAGGCATATAATAATGACATATACTAATCATCTTTCACTGATATTGGCCTCTGAAGACTTATCATGGCATGGGGATGGCCCTGGACTTTTGAGCATAAGATTAGCATATTGTATATTCAAGCAGGTAGTACTAAGGTGGAAAAGCCTCCAGTAGAAATGTAATGGGTGTCTAACATAGCCTAGCCAGAGAAATAATGAGACATCTTGTCACAGCACTGACTATTTACTGATGTATATTTCTGTCAATAGCAAAACTTGAAGACTCACTGAGAATTAAATTTTCTCCAATTCCTCTTCCACCATTGCTTTTCCTAGCTTTTCAAAGCATTTTACTTACTTCTTTTTAATTTGAATCTCACAACAATCTCATGATGTAAATGCCATAGGAATTATTATCCCAAATATTCAAATAGGGAAACTGATATTATTGAAGAAAAAAAGTCTTGTCCAGTGTAATAAAACTAATATGTGTGTGAGGCAGGATTTTAAACACAAGGCTTTTGACTCCAAGCCTATGCTCTATCTTAGAAACCACAATTTTTTTAGAAGGATGGGAGCTATATTTTTTTAGAATTAAAAGTATTAACTTTTAAGAAAAAAAGTATTAACAATAATTAAATTACATATGTGTAATTAATAAAATATGTTCAGTTATTTTCCCCAGTGAATTTTATTATGCAAATAAATTGCAAAATATTTCAGAATAATTTAATATATTTTGATCATTAAATGATAATGTAAGCTAGATTAGGGACAATGAACTAGAGGGTAGTGGTAATAATAATAACACACATTTCAATAGAACTTGAAAAAAAGGGTCAATAAAGCACTTTTCCCCACAACAGTTCTGAGAAATAAATATGCATAATATGTTTGATTTCAGTATACTTATGTAGAATTTTGTTTATTTAAATGTGATCATTTATTGGCTACTTAAAAACTAAGGACATTTATACTCATTAAACAAACTCTAATAAATATTTTTTTAACAAGTAATTCTTTTATTTTTTTTTCAAATGCTTTAGTAACTTCTGGTTTACATCATTCATTTCTGCCAGATTTTGAGTTACATGTTTTTCCCTACCCACCACTCCAAAATAGCGGTCCCACAGGCTATCCCCTCCTCCAATCTGCTCTCTCCCATATCTCCTCTCATACACCCTTAAATTTTTCCAGTAGGGCATGGTGAATCTCTATTCCCCAATTCCTGTATATCTTATTTCCCAATTACATGTGAAATAGTATTAATAATAGTATTTATATATTTTTAAGCATTTGATTTTAAAGCTTTGAATATCAGATTCATTCCCTTCCTCCCTTGTCACCCAACTTTACTGGGAGATAGTCAATTCAGCATAGGTTGTACATGTGTAGCTATGCAAAACATTACCATAGTAGAAATATTGTAAAAGACTTACTATATTGCCCTCTGTGCTATCCCACCTCCCACTTGTTCTATTCTCTACTTTGATCCTGTCCCTTTTCAAAAGTGGGTGCTTTCTCCCCAGGCTGGGTTCCATCTTCCCCCCTCTAATCCTCTCGCCCCCTACTTGCTCATATGGTGAGATACCCTATTTAATATGTATGCCATTCCCTCCCTGAGCCAAATTCAATGAGAATAAAATTTCGCCTTTTTCCTTCCTGTTCTTCCCCTCCATTGTAACCATATTCCCTTGCCTCTTCTATATGAGATAATTTACCCCATTCTCTTTCTCCCCATCTCCTGTCATTATATTCTTCTCTCACCTCTTAATTTCATCTTCTGTATATCATCCCTTCCTATTAAATTGGTCCTGTGTCTTCTATGTATATCTGTAAACATACACACATACATATATGTATATATGCATTCCTATACCCATATACCCTCATTTGTGTGTGTGTGTGTATATATATATATATATATATATATATATATATATATATATATACATTCCCTTCAAATGTTTTCATACTGAGAAAAGTTTCATCAGTTACAAGTATCTTTTTTCCATGTTGGAATGTTAAAAGTTAAAGTCTGATAAGTTCCTTATCATTTCTTTTCCCTGTTTACATTCTCAAGCTTCTCTTGCTTCTTTCAAATTTTCTATTTAATTCTAGTTTTTTTTTTTCTTCATCAAGAATGCTTGAAATCCTCTATTCCACTGAAGGACTATATTTTCCCCTAAAACATGATACTCAGTTTTGCTTGGGAGTTGATTCTTGATTTTAATCCCAGCTCCTTTCCCCTCCGGAATATCATATTCCAAGTCCTTTCATCCCTCAGTTTAGAATCTTCCAGATCCTGTGTTATCCTGATTGTGTTTATACAATATTCAAATTATTTCTTCCTGGCTGCTTTTAATATTCTCTCTTTGATGTGGGAATTTTGGAACCTGGCTATAAAATGCCTAGGAATTTTCTTATTGGGATCTTTTTCAGGATGTGATCGGTGGATTTTCTCAACCTCTGTTTTGCCCTCTGGTTCTAAAATGTCAGGGCAGTTTTCCTTCAGAATTTCTTGGAGGATGATTTGTAGGTTCTTTCTTTGATCATGGCTTCCAGGTAGTCAAATTGCTTTTAAATGATGTCTCCTGGATCTATTGTCCAAATCAGGGGTTTTTCCAATGAGAAAATTTGCCTTCTATTTTTTCATTTGTTTGGATCTTTCTAAAAGCATCTTGTTTTCCCATAAAGTCACTAGCTTCCATTAGCTCCAATCTAATTCTGAAGGAATGATTTTCTTCAGTGAACTTTTGAGATTCTTTTTCCATCTGGCAAATTTATCTTTTTGGGCATTCTTTTCCTCATTGCCTTTTTGGGCCTCTTTTGCCATTTGAGTTAGTCTATTTTTAAGGTGCATTTTCCTCAGTCAGGGTGTTGACTCTCATTTCAGAATTTTCTTGCATCGTTCTCATTTTTCTTTCCAATTTTTCCTCCACTTCTCTTATTTGCTTCTTATGGTCATCTGTGGCTTGTAACCAGCTCATATTTTTCTTGGAAGCTTTTGGTGCAGTTCTGACTTTACTGTCTTCCTCCTGTTCCATTGCTTTGATCCTTTTTGTCTCCAAAATAGTATTGTAAAGTTGGATTGCTTTGTTTGGTTTGCTTCCTTTGCCTGCTCATTTTGCTACTTAATTACTTGACTTTTGGGCTTTTTGCCACAGTAGAACTCTGCTACCAGACAGGGGAGCTTCTTACCAAACACTGTGGTTTTCTCAGCTGCTGAAAGTGGTGCCCTTTATGAAGCCTCCACATGCTCTGGCAAGCTGGTCACACACCCTAGGACCACCAACCTAGAGAGCAATCCAGATCCAAGAAGGTTAAAGGAAGATCAATTACCATTCAGACTGGTCACCTGGTCCCCCTCCACTCTGCAGGCCAGGAGCTGAAGCTGCCACATGGGGGTGTGAAATTCTCACCCTGAGGGAAGAGGCTGACTCACTCCCAAATACTGGATCCCAAAATCCACACTGCACTGGCTTCTCACTTTATTCTACGCATCTATGTGTTGATAATTCTGGAAATAGCCACAGTTGCTCATAAGTGATCTGGAGTCCCTCCAGGTGGTGGTTGGTCGGGCCCACCCAGGGGCTGAAACCTCCGGGTTGGGTTGGGCTAGGCTCCCAGAGTGCTGCACTGGCTGATTCCTGCAGGCCTACTGAGCTTTCCTCAGTGGGAGATTATCTTCTCTGTGTCATTTTGAGGGTTCTGTAGCTAGAAAGTTTATTCACAGTCCCCTTTTACATGAATCTGGGTAGGTGGAAGCCAGAGTCCCATGGAAGTCCTGTTTCTATGCTGCCATCTACAACAAATAATTCTTTAAAAAAAAATTCAGGGGTTTCCTTTTAATTGAATCCTTATTCTTAAATATTAAAACAGCATAATGCTTTCAAATTGCTTTCCTTAGGGGGGAAAGAAAAAAAAATCTTTACAAGCAAAATCTGCTTTCTGAGTCCCTCGCTTTGCCATGAAAGGTTGATGATGATGCAAGTAAAAGACTAATGGCCATATATGTAATTTTAAAAATGTTTTTCTTTTGTTTTACATTTTTGCCCATATCAACCAAAGCCCCAAAGTCTTGACTCCATCATGGAAAACAAAACTTTCAAAAGTCAAAGGGAAAGAAATATGCCAGGTTGATTTTTTTTTTCTTTTGGTATCTGGCTTAAGTCTATAGTAATGAGTAAAATTCTCTTTGGGGACAAAAGAAGAACTGCAGTCAACATGCTTAACCTTGAAATGAAATGGATTCTGTTGAGTAGAAGCACCATAGGCAATATGTGATGAAAGCACTAGATGTCACTACTGGGACCTACTTTTTCCTCCAGACCCCAGAACTTTGTGCAAATAAAGGAGGGGAAAGGAGAGAAAAACGAAAGAGGTTAAGGATAGTTAAGATAGGTCTGCAGCAACTGGATATCCTCAGAAATTATAAAAGCTACTCTTTATTTCTGGATTTAGATTCCAGGAATGCCCACCTTGGTGAGAAGGTTGCTAGATCATGAAGGCATGTCATGGCACATCTCATGCTCAGACCTATGGATGCAGATAATTATTATTTTCATCACATGACACAGAAGGGAAGTGAGGCTTAGAAAGGTTAGCTTATTTTCTCAAGGCTACACAAGTAGAGTAGCTAGTGAGTCAGGACTCATATTAAGGACTTCTGACTTTATCTAATACCCTTATCAATAGCACACACTGACTTTAACTTATGGATGGAATTTAATATGCCACAGTTTCATTTTAGAGACAGTTGTAAAGCACCAATGTCATCTAATGGTTTTTAACTGTAACACATAGCAGCATAAATTTTTAAGATTTCCACTACAAAATGTTTATCTATCTAACTGTTTACCTGGGCAACATAATATTACATTTTTTCCATTATTTAACATATAGCTCTTCTAAGCAGATATAATTAATCTAGAAATTAGTAGGAATTATGAAAAGATTTGTATAAGAAAATTTTACATAAAAAGTGGTATCATAGCATATGACAATATCATATCATAATATGCATAATATATCATAAACAGGTAAAAAGAGAGTAAATAAAATTAGACCTTACAGTTAGTTTTCATTACAATTAGAATTTTAAATTGTATTTAAACTTCCAATGTGTAAGAGTAATTGGATAAAATAATTCTATGTTAGAATACATGGGAAAATACACAATTTGCTTTTTTTAATTAAAAAGGGGGAAGTTTATTATAATTTATGGGCAAACATCTAATGAAATAAAATTGAAAATTTTAATTTACTGCACTGTGCTGCACCATTTTCTTCCCTAGCTTACCAAGTTGTTGCAGCTGAGTAGACTGTTGCTAACTCTGGTTTACAGATAGGAGGCGGTAATCGATGAATACTGAACATGTAGGTAGTACCGATGAGATTTTAAAGGAAAAAAAAAGCATGATTAAAACTGAAGGTAACATGGATGGAATAAGCATTTATTAACTGCCCACTCTAATATAAGAACATTGATAGGGGGTGGAGTCAAGATGGCAGAGTAGAAACATGACCTCCTGGCGGATCCACCTTCCACCATCTCCAATCCATGTAAAAAGGTGACTCTAAACAAACTTTGGAGCTGCAGAACCCACAAAATGACACAGAGAAGCTAACCTACCTCCAGCTGAGGACAGCCCAGCAGGCCAGCAGGGATCTGCCATCTCAGCACTCTGGGAGCAGAGACCAGCCCCACGCCAAGGTTTTAGCCCCAGGGCAGGCCTGACCAGCCCCCAGCCAGAGGGACTCCAGATCAGCAGCAGCTGTGGCCATTTCCAGATTTATCAACACATAGATGTGAAGGACAAAGTGAGAGGTCAGTGCAGTCTGGACTTTGGGACCCAGTAAGTGGCAGTGTTTGGCTTTTGCGCCCGCGCCGAGGAGCCACTGAGACACCTGCACAGCCAGCCAGCGCAATGTGCCAGCTTCAGCTCCTGGCCTGCAGAGTGTAGGGGGACCAAGCACCAGTCTAAGGGGTTATCACTCTTGCTTTAACCTTCTTGGATCCAGATTGCAGTCTAGGGTGGAGGTCCTGGGGTGTGTGTCAAGCTTGCCAGAGTTTGTGGAAATCTCAGAAAGGGCACCCATCTAATACCTCCAGCAGCTGAGAAAACCCCAGCATTGGGGATGAAAGCTACCCTGTCTGGTGACAGAGTCCTACTGTGGCAAAAAGCCCAGGGTCAACTGAGGCATGACATGACCATGTAAAGAAAACAAAGGAGACAGAAGTATCCAACATTAGATTCCTATTTTGGGGACAAAAATTAGGAAAGCATGAAACAGGAGGAAGACAGTGAAGTCAGATCTCCTGCAACAAAAGCTCCAAAGGAAAATAGGAGCAGGTTCCAGGCCATAGAGAACCTTAAGAAGCAGAAAAGAGAAGTGGAGGAAAAATTGGGAAGAGAAATGAGAAAGATGCAAGAAAATTATGAAATGAGGGTCAACAGCCTGATAGAGGAAAATAGCACCTTGAAAAATAGACTAACTGAAACAGCAAAAGAGGCTCAAAAAGGCAATGAGGAGAAGAATGCCTTAAAAAGCCTGATTTGCCAGATGGAAAAAGAATGTCAAAAGGTCACTGAAGAGAATCATTGCTTCAGAATTAGAATGCGGCAAATGGAAGCTCATAATGACTTTATGAGAAATCAAGATGCTGTCAAACAGATACAAACAAATGAAAGAATAGAAGGCAAAGTGAAATATCTCATTGCAAAAACCACTGACATGGAAAATAGATCCAGGAGAGATAACTTAAAAATTATTGGACTACATGACAGCCATGATCAAAGTAAGAAGCTAGAAATCTTCCTCCAGAAAGTTCTTAAAGAAAACTGCCCTGATGTTTTAGAACCAGAGGGCAAAATAGAGCTTGAAAGAATCCACCGATCACCTCCTGAAAAAAATATCTGCAAAAGAAAACTCCTAGGAATATTATAGCCAGGTTCCAGAATTCCCACATCAAGGAGAGAATATTACAAGCAGCCAGGAAAAAACAATTTGAGTATTGTGGAAAAAAAAATCAGGATAACCCAGTACCTGGCAGTTTCTACACTGAGAGATCAAAGGGCTTGGGATATGATATTCCTGAGGGCAAAGGAGCTGGGATTAAAATCAAGAGTCACCTACTCAGCAAAACTGAGTATCATGTTTCAGGGGAAAATATCGTCATTCAGTGGAATGGAGGACTTTCAAGAATTCTTGCTGAAAAAAACAGAGTTGAATAGAAAATTTCACATTCAGATACAAGAAGCAAGAGAAGCATTAGAAGGTAAACAGGAAAAGAAATCATAAGGAACTTATCATATTTGAGCTATTAATATTCCCACATGGAAAAACAATAATTGTAACTTATGAAACTTTTCTCCTTAGTTCAGGGGAATAGAAATAAATATATATATATATATATATATATATATATATATATATATATATATATGAGGGTATATGGGCATATGAATACATATGTGAACATGTGTATATAGGTTTACAGGTATACATAGATAGAGGGCACAGGACCAATTTAATAGGAAGGGATGATATTTAAAAGTTGAAATCAAGAGGCAAGAGAGAAATATAATGAGAGGAGATGGGAGAGAGAGAATGGGGTAAACTATCTCATATAGAAGAGACAAGGGAAAATGGTTACAATGAAGGGGAAGAATAGGAAGGCAAAAGGGAATGGCTCTAACTTATTCCCACTGAATTTGGTTTGAGGAGGGAATGAAACATACACTAAATAGGGTATCTTACACTCCAGGAGAGTAGGGGGGGGGAAGGGATGAGAGGGGGGATGATGGAAGGGAGGGCAGGCAGGGGGAGAGGGAAGTTGGAAGCACCCAATTTTGAAAAGGGATCGGATCAAAGTAGAGAATAGAACTAGTGGGAGGTGGTATAGGAGGGAGGGTAATATAGTCAGTCTTTTACAATATATCTATTATGTCATTTTGCATTAGGCACACATGTACAACCTACACTGAACTTCTTTTCTTCCGAGTAATGGTGGGCGTCAAGGGAGGAAGAGAAAGAATCTGGAATTCAAAGTTTTAAAATCAAGTATTTATATATATATATATATATATATATATATATATATATACTATTATTAATACTATTTTACTTGTAATTGGGAAATAAGATATAGACACTGGGGCATAGAGATCCACTGGAAAATTCGAAAGGGGTATGGGAGAAAATATGGGAGAGAGCAGAGTGGAGGAAGGAATATCCTGTGGGACTGCTATTTGGAGGGGGGGAGGCTAGGGGAAAAACGGGGAGAAAATTTGTAACTCAAAATCTTTTGGAAAAGAATGATATAAGTCAGAAGTTAATAAAGCATTTGAAAAATAAAAAAAAGAACCTTGATAAATGCTTTGCAAATATTACCTCATTTGATCTTCACAATAATCTTGTAAGTCAGGTGCTTTTGTTATCCTTATGTTTTATAATAGAGGAAACTAAAATAGAGTGAGGTTAAGTTACTTGTCCAGGATCTCATGGCTAGGACATTTCTGAAGCCGGATATGAACTTGGTTTTCCAAATTTCAGACCCAGAACTTTGTGCACTGTGACAGATGCTTCTGATTGAAGCAGCTCAATTATAAGATGCAGATAACTTATAAGAAATGCAATTCTGTGGCTTTATAATTTCCATGTGTGTGGATGTTTCTTTCATTAGTGACCTTCACCATATCAAAAAATTTCTACACTGACTCAACTTTCAGTTTTAATACCAAGTCTGATTCTTGTTGGAAGTCACTCTGTATAGGTTTCATAATTTTTGTTTTGTTTTGTTTCATGAAGCCCCTTTGGCTGTCTGGTGAAACGTATAGAACTCTTCTCAGAATAACATTTTTCAAATAATGTTACAATAATAATTAAATGGAATATTAAATTCCATTAAGTACTTAGTCAAAATTAAGTTATTACCTATTTTTCCCCATGCCAACTTCATAATAGAACCTTGGGAATTGTAGGTTAAGAAATTCTTCTCTAAATGCATAGTTGACATTTGAGTTGTTGAGTTCATGAACTCAACAAGAACTGTGGTTTCCTGTCCCATGGAAAATTAACAGCCTTTGATACTGAAAGTCACTTTTCTTATGTTCCTTATAAGTTGGAATTGGAAAGGAAAAGGAGAGGAAAGGAAATACATTCCATTTAAGAGCCTTCCTTCCTATAGAGTCATTTAATGAAGCAATCCCACAGGCTAAAAATGCCTGTCTTTATCCCTAGAAATCTCACTTTCTAATGAGGATGACAATGTATAGATAACTGTGTAAACACAATGTATACAGTGCAATTCAAATAAAATTTCAGAGGAAAGTGAGGGCCTCTTGAAGAATTAGGCATTCCATAATTTAACTTCTCAGTTTTGTAAGGAAGGAAGGAAGGAAAGAAGAAATTCAACCAGATGAGTTCATTAAAAAAAAAACATGTATCTAACATGTTTGGTTCTTATTCATCTCAAATTTATCAAACAGAAAATAATATTAGCACTTCTACATATACAGCAGAATAAAAGAAGAGGATTGTTCATGGACTGTTGTTTATTATTATTGTGGCTGCTTTTCTTTAAAAAAATAAAATAAAATGTAACTTTCAAAGCTCTCCTATTTAGAATTCATTATCAACTATTTTCTTGTTTTCTTTTGTGCATTAACAATGTTCAAATGTTTTCTTTTCTTTAGTTTTCTTTTCTTAACCATTACTAACTTTCCTTACTTAACTTCCCCCTTTGTTAAAAACAAACAAAAACCACTAAAACAAAACTCTTGTAATAAATATTCATAGGAAGGCAAAATAAATTTCCCCACTGGCTGCATTGAAAAGTGCCTATCTTGCTTCTACAATGCTGACCTATGAAAAAGAAATATTATATTCAAAGAGATAAAAAAGTACATTTCAAATCAGTCATTCTTCACTCCTCTTAAACAGCGGAACTCAAACTACAGATAAATGCTGTAAAATTGGACTCCTGTGAAAATGCACACTTTACATGCTGTCCTGCTGCCATTTATGTGAGGCTTAAATGCTTAAATACTAAAAGCAGGACAATGAGAGGATTGTGAAATACAAGCATTGTTTCTAATGAAAGATGAGAAGTCCTCTCTAAATCTAGGGCTTAAAGGATCAATTGAAGAAGTCAATTTCCTCTATAAATGTATAGAGAAGTGTGCCAAGGAATAGTTCAAGGGAATTTATGCTACCCTCCCAAGCACATTCTTCCTAGGACTCCGTTATTTATCCAAAGGAATAAAAGGTGACATTTTGGTTCTGACATGACTCTTTTGCAGGTAGAACTACATTAGAAGAGAGAACCAGCGAGGAAGAAACTAGTCAATAAAGCATGGGGATTGCCTACCCAAAACAGTCATCAATAGACTCTGAAAGGACTTTGGGGGATTAGAGGTAGATGGCACCTCTGTGTTATGTTAGAGGTAATATGGTATGGTGGATAAAGGATTTGTTTAAAGTAGAAGAAACAGTCAAATTCCATCTTTAGCAGATGGTGTTGTGTGACCCTAGGCAAATTGCCTTCTCAGGCAATCCAAAAACTATAAATGGAAAACCAATACCAATATGAATTTTTAGAGAGTATTTCTTCACCAAGAACTCCTAATACTGATTACATCACAAGTTTTGCTTTCCCCCAGTCCCTTCCAAAAGAAAAAAAAAGACTTAGAGGCATGATGCTTAATTTACCTTCTTTCCTTCCTTCCTTACAAAACTGAGACATTAAATTATGGAATGCCTAATTCTTCAAGAGGTCCTCACTTCCCTCTGAAATTATATTCCATTTGCACTGTATACATCATGTTTACACAGCTATTTGTACATTGTCACCCTCATTAGAAAGTGAGACTTCTGGTGGTAAAGACAGGCATTTTTAGCCTGTGGGATTGCTTCATTAAATGACTCTATGGGAAGGAAGGCTGTTACATAGAATCTATTTCCTTTCCTCTCCTTTTCGTTTCCAATTCCAGCTTATCAGCAACATAAGAAAAGTGACTTTCATTAACTATCAAAGGATGTTAATTTTCCATGGTACATGAAATCAGAGTTCACGCAGGAGCATTGTCCTAGAGATCCCTTATCATTGTATCATTCCATGACTGGAATAATCTCATTGCTATATCTCTGTTAGTTATTTACTTTCTAGTTAGGTATTTGCTTTCCAGGACTTCCATTCACTATGGGCAGTCACTTCCAGCAAAGCTATTAAGTTTCTCCAAGGTAATTATCTTTTTAATAGAATTTTGAATCAATTAAAAAAACTGTATTATCAAAATCAAAAGCAAGAAATCATAAAATTATGGAGGACACATAGTAGGCTTCTAGTAGAGTTCTCCTAGTGATCAATAGGATATGTTTGTGTTAAAGTGAGGCATAAAATCATCCTCTCAACTTTCTTTTTTGCTTTTTTTAGGAGTAAAGGTAGGGCACTTGGGGTTAAGTGATTTGCCCAAGGTCATACAGCTAGTTTTTAGTGTTAAGTGTCTGAGGCCAGATTTGAACCCAGTTCCTCCTAACTCTAGGGCCAGGGTTCTATTCACCGTTCCACCTAGTTGCCCCTCAATTTATCATTCTCTATACTATCAGTTATCAGTTTTGGAATCAAAACTTTTTCTCACTGATTCAGAAATCTAAAATTTCATATAATTTCAAGAATTCTATAATTCATCACTAAAAAAATTTACTAAGCCACCTGTGACTTAGTAGATAAAAGATTCTTATACTAGGATCCAGGGATCTACCGAAACATTTCAGGAGGTCTATAAACTTGAAAAGAAAAAAAAATACACCTTTATTGTCACTAACACTTGGTTTCCTTTGTAATTCTATACAGTGATTTATAGATTTAAAATATCATTCTGAGAAGAGGACAAAGCTTTTACCAGATTATGAAAGGCATCCACAACATGCACACACACACACACATATTAATAATAGCTTCTCTTGGGGCTGCCAGGTAGCACAGCGAGTAAGAGTACCGGCTCCATTGTTGAGAGGACCTGGAGATCGAGTCCCGGGCTCAGACACTTAGCACCCACCCAGAAACACCTGGCCGTGTAACCTTGAGCAAGTTACTTAACCCCAATTGCTTAGGGGAGGCCAGGTGGCTCAGCAAGTAAGAGCACCGTCTCCAGTGTCAGGATGACCTGGATCAAATCTGGGCTCACATACTCAGCACCACACCCAGAAATAATAACTGGCTGTGTAACCTTGAGCAAGTTACTTAACCCCAATTGCTTTAAAAAAATAATAGCTTCTCTAGATGATCTTAAAGTTTCTATGAAAAACCCCCAAACAAATCTGATGATGAGCATCACCAAATTTAGTTATACTAGTCATCAGATTATTTTCATATAATCATTTCTTGAGCTTATTTTCTCAAATTTCCTTTAAATAATAAGAAAGAAAGTCATTTTTGTTGTGATATATTTTGTTTTAAAACTTCATTTTTCAATTTCAACTTCTCTTTGACAGTTTGGTGACATACAAAAAAAAGTCTAGTAAGCTAAAAAATGAATGGTATAGGGAAACATGAAAAAAGATCAGTGGTAAGGAAGGAAATTATTCTTTCCCCCAAACAAAAAAGGCAGCAATTTTAGTAGTTGGTCTAATCCTCTTTCTCATATTGTCATTCTTCCTGAAATTCATGATTTAGATTCATTTCACATTAGTGAGTATACAATAGAATTCCATTCATGTTAAACAGGATGAAAAACATGTGTATGTATAACGGGGGCAAATACAGCCAGCATCTCATCTAGCAAAGTCAATGGGCAAAAGGAAAAAAAGCAAAGAAGAAAAAGTACCTGAGACTGTACATGTGAATCCTACCCTACTGGTAATCACAAGCTAAAACCTGATGTAAATTGACTGTATCAAAGTTGGATGTTTCTTTAGTGCAAACTAACAGCTTCTTCAGAGAGGCTTCAGGAAGTTATTATTCTCTACAAAGGATTCGGTTCTTATGTAAACTTTTCTGGTCAATGAATTAAATAGAGAAGTACACAGTTTTTCTCAGTATTAACAGTGTTTATGAGGCATGTTGTGAAAACTATAGTTTTATTCTTCTGTTGGAAGGAAAATAACTTTGGTGAAGCTTGCTTTGCCCAGGTATGCTCTAAAAACTTTTACTGAAAATCATGACATTTGTTATTTTATCTCCCCTACCTCAGGACTTCAAGGTCCATAATTTAGTTGATGAAAATGCTATTTTTCCGAGTCAAAGAAAAAAGACTACAACTTTCTCATATCTCAGTAGACAACCTTTATGGCATGCAAGCCAAACAAACCCAAAACAAAAAAGCACCATTTTGTTACCGTTCCCCTACTGTTCAGCATCTCTGAAACCTATGAGACTTGTCCATGAAGTATCCATATGCAGTTTGTTTCCAGTCTCAAGTTTTCTCACACAGGCAGTCCATTGGTTTAGGCCCTCATCACCTCTAGTCTGTATTGTTGCAATACACTAGTAACAACCTCCCTTGTCCTACTCTGCAACCACTCTCAATCATTCTTTATGCAGTAGTGAAATTAATCTTCCCAAGGCAAAGATCTGACCACATTACTCCTTTGATCAAAAACCTTCAGTGAATCCCTTTTGTTTCTAAGATAAAATTCACATTCCTTAGTCTGACATTTAAAGACCTTTCTGAAGAAGCTTCAACCTTCTTTTCCAGAGTTATTTCATGTCACTACCTTTTATGTATTCTATGAGCTGATCAAATCACAGGTTGCATGCTTTGAATGCATTCTTTCCTCATTTCCATCTTTGGGAATTTTTTTCTCCCTTTGGATATCAGCCTTTCTGTGAAATTTCCCCTAAGTTTCTAACTTGAAAGTATTCTCTCCTTGGATTCCATCAAATTTGACTTTGTATTATATGGATTTGTGAACATGTCATATCCTCACTGCTCTCAGATTTATCTGAGGTTTTTCAGCAGAAGTAGAATGGGACTGTGGAGGTCAATTACAAAAAGTGCAGAATGACATTTAGTTTCTCTGGATATTGATGAGGGAAGGCAGGGACAGTTAAATCCCATGGGGCCCCTCTATTTTTCTTTTGTTCAAACCTCTCCTGCATTATAGATGGGATAAAAAGTTTCTAATGGGGAAATCTTGGTCCCATCTTAGAGGCCAAGATTCCAAAGACTCTTCATGGTTTATGTTTGTTGTTGCTGTTCAGAATGATCTATTCTGTGTAAAGAGTACTTTTCCCTCTCCTTAAGTATACATAATTTATTATATTCATTGGGTCAGTGTCACTCAAATCACAACAATGTCTTTTGGTAGCATTTGTTCAAATCTCCCTGCTTCTAACTCATGTCACAGTTACATTACTTTTTTTTTTAATTTTTGTTTTGGTGAATCAATCTCCTCAGAATTTAATAATTTCCTTTAAAAAGCCACCACTTAAATTTAAAGAGAAGTACATATTTTTTAGTTCAGCCTTCTTATCTATGACACATTTCTAGCACCTTGTGACAGTATACGTAAAATGATAGATTTTTGAAACATGAATAAAGATCTGAACCTATAAAGCAGAAATCCAGAGGTGACAATGAGGTGACAGAGTAGCCGGTCTCTTCTACCAAGTCTCTTTCCTAATTTGAATCCTTCATAGATTGTCTCATCAAATCAGAATAATACATTGATAGTAACTTAGTAATAATGATAGAAATAGAAGACAATAATTTTGCTTGAAAATATGTCCAATATAGAAAAATTTCAAATGCCCATCAAATTCTATATATCCTTGGCTATTTACCTTGCATGACAAGAAACAAAATATAATGAAAACAATTGTCTTGATTAGGAATAGAATGCTATAAAAGGAAATTAAAATTAAACAAAACATGACATTATATTGATTAAAATATTCTGGTGAGCTACTTATTTTAATATCAAGATTAGCTGCTTTTGTTATTTAAAATAATGATTTTCAAATGCAAGTCAAAATATATATCAGGTTATTTCCAATTCTCATTCAAAACACAAGATTTTCTTCTGTGTTTCTAAAGAAATTAAGCAAATAATAGCTAATAATAATATTTATATAGCACTTTAAGGTCTCTTACCTCATTTGATCCTCAGAACATCTCTTTGATGTAGGTGTTATTATTATCGCCCATTTTAGAGATGTAAAACTTTAGTCTGAGAGGCTAAGTCACATGCCCAGATTCACACAATTAACAAGCATCTTGAAACCTGATGAAAACTCAGTTATTTCTGATTCCAAGTCCCATACTGTATCTACCTTGCAGCCTACAATTAAGTACTCACTCCCTTATAATTTGTGCCTCCACCCAAATAATGATCTATCTGTAGGTATGCATCATTGAAATGTAGGACAATGGAAAGAACAGAGGATTTTCAGTAAAATGACCTGCAGTCAAAACTTTGCTTTGTCCCTATCTAATGGGACTTCGGGCAAGTAACTAAATTGATCAGTTTTCTTTTTCCAAAAATAAGGGATTGGACTAGATGAACCCTATGGTTCTTTCCTGCTCTAAAACCGTATGATCCATCCAGAAGGATCACATTGCTGTTTCTTGTTGTTGAGTCACTTTTCAGTTATGTCCAACTCTTTGTGACCCTATGAGATTTTCTTGCTAAGAATACTGTTCATTTGCCATTTTCTTCTCCAGCTCATTTCACAGATGAGGAATTGAGGCAAACAAGGTTAAATGATTTGCCAAAGGTCACATAGCTAATAAGTGTCTTAGGCCAAATTTTAAATCAGGTCCAACACTGGGCCATAACTACTTCACCATGTAGCTTCCCAGAAGAACCATACTATACTGTAAATATTTGAAATATGCCTCTTGAGAAGTGGGGGAAGATACAATGGTTTTATCCTGAACCATTGACCACCCAATCATTTTATATTCCTTGAGACTCCAAGATACTTTGGGGCTCTTGGCAAGATATTCTTACAATTTAGTATGGCTTTGGATCTCAAGATTTCTATATTAATTCCACAGTATAAACATACAATTTTTTTATACTTTAGCCTATGAATGAGTTAATTATTTAGACTGGTTGATTTTGTTACTTATAAGAAATTAACAGAAGTGACAGAAGTGTTAAATTCAATTTTGGTTCCCTCTCAGTACACCACTAAATTTCGAATAGCACAGTTTTCATTACAAACCAGTAATAGCAGGTGAATGGACCTGATTATTTTGAAATAAAGTTAATATGGCTATTTTCACCAGTTCTATTTCAAAGACAAGGCTATTCCTCAAAGAGTTACATCTGGGATTATTCAGACTGGATTAAAAAATTACCATACTTCAAATTGTTGTAGTCCTCTAAAAACCTGCCTGTCTTGTGCTTTGTATTCCATATATTGGACCAAGGGGAGAATTTTAGAAATTTCACAATTTCTCTACTGGGAATCAAACAAACAAACCCTTAGAAAAGTCAACCAGTCCAACTTTCTCATTTTACTTCTTAGTAAACTGTCAATTAAAAAAGGGGAAGTTCCTTTCTTCTGGTAACAGAGTTAGTAAGGGGTTAGAGATGGGATTAGAATACAAATGCCCTGACTTCTAGTCCATTGCTTTAAAAAATATCACTGCCTTTTATCTTTTCCCCTAGAACCCTTCCCAATAAAAAAAGAAAATATTTAAGCAAAACAGACAGAAAAAGTACTTAATCATTTACATATTGGAGTTGAAAAAGGAACTCTCAATGTAAAAAGGTCTATTAATTTTACATCAGTCTTCTTTAGTGACATGTATGGTGATTACTTCTACTTTTACACTTATAATGTGAAAGACAGTAATGTACTAAAATGCACATGTTTATAATTCTTAATATATTTTCGTGAATCTTTATAACATTTGATAAAAATGATTAAAATTACAATTTACTTATGAAAAAGATAATTTAGCCACTGAGTAAAGATAACATTACAAAATTCATGCAGTCATAATCTGTATTTATAACACACTGAATTATCTATTTTGGGAAGAAGTGTCAACTTCTTTATAGTCACTTGAGCAGTATGAAAAAAATATTCTTCTAGTAATTCAAATCACTTATATGATTTCATTTTAATGAAAGACTAATATTAGGAATGCCCAATAGGACCCCAGTTAAACTCTAGGATTACATTTTACAAAAACATAAAATTACAGAATCCCAGTCTTAGCAACTGAGTTGAGAAAGCGCCTGCACCATGGGCTTTAGTTCAACCTTTAAATATTATACTAGGGGTTTCGATGAACTATATTTCAAGTTTCCCTTTAGCAAAAATTACTAAGCAAAACTGCATGGGGATTTGCAAAGTACTTGCCTGTAATCCAAGGAGCTTCTCACTGGGCTTAATATGCCTCTGAAATTCACATTCTATAGGCTGTATCACTTTGATTCCATCGTCATAAAAAACATAGAACATGTTCCCAATTCCCAGACCTTAGGAACAAAAATACATATTTGAATGTGCAAAAAAAATGAAAATCATCAAAAACATCTTCAACCAAACTCAGAACCCTCTACAACCACTGACAAGAGATCAATTTGTGAATGCATGTGATATTAATAAAACAAACTCTATAGGATCTTTCATTGTACAATTAAAGCCACTTTGTAATGTTACACAAAATTTCTGATTCTTTCTTTCCCTATTCCCCTACCTTGGATCATTTGCAATTCAGTGGTTTAATGAATTTAAATCCAGAGTGATATTTCATCTCTAAAGTTATAATAGTTAAAACACTTGTAACAAATTATGAACCCTAGGATTAAATACATCTAGTTTACTTATTCCTCACATATTGCTGTTGATTCCTGTTGACCAAGAAATTAATGTATTTATGAAACAATATTGGGCATCCTCAATGCTATTACTGAAACCTACTGAGGATGAAGAAAAATATAAAACTGTAATGAAGACATAAAATATATGTATGTCACATATACATGTGCAGATACATATGAATATAAACATGTGTACAAATATATGTATGTAGTAGGTATGTATGTATTAATTTTTGTTTGTATAATTTTTGGTAGGTTCCAGAATTTTGGAATATGAGTAATTTACCCTTGGTTTATCACAATCATATGGTCAAAATATCACCATTCTCGTTGCAAGTGATTACATTTAGAAACACAAAGTTTTTACATATATAACATTAGTAATGTGTGATGGTCTGCCCTCCTAGGAGGCCCTCTATAAATATGATAAGAGTAAACAATTGGAATTGAATCCCTATATCTTGCTCTATAATCTAAGCCATGGTTGGCTCAGATTTTAACCACACCTTGTTAGGAGCTGCTTTAGCACTTTTGCATACATTCAGCTTTTGCTCACAACTCACTCTTGCCCTATTCAAGTGTTCCTGGTACTTAGCCAGATCTTGCATCTGGTCCTTTTCCAATCCTTTTCTAAGAGACACTGGATTACTCTAAAAATATTGTCATTCTAATTAAATTTTACTCAATTCAGAGATGAGATACTTCCTTTTGTGAGAGAAATTGACATGAATCAGAAAAGTGAATCAATCCCATTGAGTCAAAGCTATTATATTCCTTAATAAATCAACTAAAGAAACTCTGATGGTGACTATTTTTTTATAGCAAAAGACTAAAAAAATGGAAGATTGTAAATTGATAATTGATGTTCTGTAACATTCTAACACCTGTTTGACTACCTATCTGAACAATATAAAGTATCATGGTCTCATATCATTTATAGGAGGAAGTGGACCACAAATCCCATAAAAGCTAGTGGAAAATTGAAGCACAACAGCTGTGTGGTTGTACTTGGGTAATATGGATGGCAGTGGAGAAAGGAGGGTTGACACTAATGATGACTTTTACCAAGTTTTCCTTTTTTATATAAAAAAAGGTTCCATTGTTGTCCTACCAATGTTGCAAGTATGTTTTGTTCCTAGAGGTCTAAAGCAAAGATTGCCTAGATTAGGGGTGGGGCACCTGAAGCCTTTAGCCCACAAGTGGCCCTCTAGGTCTTCAAGTGTCATCCTTTGACTGTATCCATACTTCACAGAACAAATCCCCTTAATAAAAAGATTTCTTTGGGTGGCTAGGTGAATACAGCACTGGCCCTGCAGTCAGGAGAACCTGAGTTCAAATGCAGCCTCAGACACTTGACACACATACTAGCTTTGTGACCTTGGGCAAGCCACTTAATCCCAATCGCCTTGCCTTCTCCACTCAAAAAAAAAAAAAAAGTATTAGTAGACAATAAATTAGGCCATAATCAGAATTTTATGACAGTTAATATTTCCCCTATAAGTAAGGCTCATAATCTATTCCTTTATGTAGCCCTGTTTTCTATCTATCTATCTATCTATCTATCTATCTATCTATCCATTCATCTATCTATCTATTCTATCTGTATGTGTGGTGTTTTGATAGAGGGTTAGAATCTATAGTTCTATAAGGATTCCAGTTCTCAAAACATCCTCTACTGATGCATATCAGCAGCTATTCTCTATTTTTCAGTCTATGAGTCATCTGGGATACTAAGAAGTTAAAGGACTTGTATACTGTTAAAAAGTTATTATATGACAGAAGAAGATAGGACTAGAATCCAAGTCTTCCTGACTCTAAGGGAAGCTCTTTTATTAAGTACACTGCTATGCCCTGCACCTTGAACATTGGTTTTAATATTATTTTCATGAATTGAATTAATTTTTATATGACATGAAAATAAATTCCTATCAACACAAGACAATTGTGGGATGTCAAAAGATAGAGATCTTTTTTTTTGGCCTTTTGGAGGGAAATTGGGGTTAAGTAAACTTGACCAAGGTTACATGGCTAGTTTGTGTGTGTGTGTGTGTGTGTGTGTGTGTGTGTGCAGGTGGGTGGGTGGGTGGGTGTGTGTTAAGTGTCTGACATCAGAACCGAACTTGGGTCCGCCTGACTCTGGGGCCAACACTTTACTAACTGCACCACCTTGCTGCCCCTAGAGATCTTAGTATCTAATTCTCTAGTGTAATTCTCTTATAGTAAGATTCATTGGTAGTTTTTAACTCTAACGACTAAAATTAAATGAAGATGTGTACAGGGTGTTCTGGAGTAGACTGACATATGCATTTTATCTTATCCAAGTTATTTATAGTTATTTTGTGACTTGCAAAAAAACCCCATACTTTGCCTTCTTCTATAATCAGGGTATGTGTGTATGTGTGTGTGTGTGCATGTGTGCTCATGAATGGACATGTGTGTGTTTTAAATGGCAAAAGTTATGAAAATATACTTTCAGTTTTTTATTAGAATAATTTCAAGAAAGTGTTATAGTTATTGAACAAGCTTATGTATTGCTGAATGAAATTGGGTCTAATTCATTCTAATGCACATTCCCATTTCACTTCTATGATATTGGGATAGAGCTTGTGTACAACAGGTACTAATAGAAACCCAGGCCAAAAAGAATGTAATAATTCACCTGGGCAGTCAAAGGTAGATAATAATATTTCTATTAGAAAATCATGTCAGGCCAGTTATAACAGGGCTGTGATCTTGTGATTACATTTGCTTCATCCATCTTTAAAATTCATGGGACTTTTCTGTGTTAAAGGTCAATTTCTGGAATGGTAACTGACAAGATGATATGGTTACCAGCTATTTAATTCTATCTAGTTGAGATTTTGGAGATTAAACAGAATTCTATATTCTTTATTACTGCTAATTTCTAATAGAATTATGTTTTTTTTTTTATAATTCAGAATTTATTCTTTACTATTTCACCTGTTGAGGAAGTTTAGGCAGAAATGCCAAAAGAATCTCCACATTGTCTAAATATCTTAACAGGAATGATGTTCAATTTACATCTTTACATTTAAAGCAGGAGCTCTTAACTATAGGTCCTTGAAGTAATTTAGATAGATAGATAGTTAAAAACAATGATTGTTCATGAAACTACAAATCTATTATGTACAACTTGCTATTCTTTAAAATACATAATAAAAATCATCATGTAAATTCTTTTATTTGTTTTTTCTATGTTTTTTGCTCCTCTCCAACTAAGAGATGATTACCATTATAGAGGTGTATGTGTGTGTATGTATTTGTATGTGTATGTGTGTGGGTGTGTGTGTGTGTTTGAAGGTAAATTGCTATGTGATTATGGACAAGTCATTCAGCTTCTCTGGATCTCAATCAACTTTTGAAGATTGTAAGTTAAAATTATGTTGTGATTAGCATCAAAAGGACATAGTCTCACAAAAATGAAATCCCAGGTTGTTGTGCTGTTTTTTCTCCTCGTCTGAACAAGGTTGTTTTTTTTTTTTCTTAATTTGGGGGGGGTATTTTTTTTCATTGTTCACATTCAGCTTCAGTGGTGATAATATTTTTTAATCTTCTTATGTTAAAGTTTCATATTAATTTTATTATGTATAGTTTGTTCACTAGCATCTAGCATATAAAATGGGTGATTTTTTTTTTTTTTGCATCCTATTAATCAGTGAGTTGCTGCTCCCATTCATGGCAAAGACAGCACCCTTCAAATAGGAAGACTGAGTATAATTTCTTGCTCTGATGTTTCTTAGTCCAGTGAACTCAGATTGATTGTTTCACTCTCTGTCCTCTGATCTTTAAGGAATCTACTTTTGGGGAGGCCAGGTAGCACAGCAAGTAAGAGCACCAGCTCCTGTCTTGGGACGACCTGGGGATCCAATCTGGGCTCAGACCTTGTAACCTTGAGTAAGTTACTTAACCCCGATGGCTTAAAAAAAAGAATTTACTATGCAAATCTTGATGGTTGACAAATCTAAGCTAATTTTATGATCATACTTTCCCTATTCTTTTTCCGTCTTAATTTTCCCTAGTGCCCTTCTTCCTTTGTCTCCAAATTTTACTTCAAACCCTCCTAAGGCACCACTACAGTGAATCCCCTGCCAAAAATATTCTTCCTAGTCTTAACGAGATGTACTCAGTTTCTTGCTAGTACCCCTATATCCTACCTTAAACCAAACATTTTATTCTAGACAAAGCACCAGATTAATATCTTGCTCTTCTTTGCCTGTATTTCAGACTCCTTTTAAAGTCTCAATCTGCTTTATGATACAGTGTGTATGTTGTAACAGAGGTCATATCTTCAGGAAAAATAAACAAATACATATAAATGCAGAATGCTTATAAAAGGACACCAAGTGAGGTGAGTTGAAAGCATTAATGCAAAATAATGACAGGTAGTCTAGGGTAATTCAGATAATTACTACAACTTGAATAAGTGGTAAAATAGTCACAGCAATACAGAAAGGTAATTTGTACAAGTACCTTCTTCTCGCCATAATATGTTAGCAACTGCAGCATGTCAAAAAAGAGAGAGAGAGAAGAAATAAATGAAAATAGAATGAACACAATAGCACATCAGTCTGATAACTATTGAAATGGGCAAATCCTCTGGCCAGGAAGAAAATCTATGAGAAACAGTAACAGTGCATTAAGCAGACTAATATAGATTAATAGACCAACAAACTAACCTAGACTTATTATTATTGCTCTATGAATTTCCCAAAATAACTTCTTTGGACTAAAGATCCCATTAATAAACAAAAAGGACATCGTATGCCCCATTAAAACAACAGTTCATTATATATGTTTATGTGTTACATTAAAAACTGTATTAAAATTTGTAATATGGATATTTCATTAAGCTAATTGTCACCAATATTCAATTCTAATGGGAAAAAACCTTGAGTAGTTGAAACTCTTGAGACATCTAGGAGGCAAAGCAGACAGACTTCTGGACTTGGTGTCAGGAAGTTCAGAGTTCAGAATTTATCTCAGAGATTTATTCATGAGATTCTAGGTGCTTAACTCCTCTTGCCCTCAGTCCCTTATCTATAAATGAGAGAATTGTCCTAGCAGGCCTTCAACTCCAAATCTATTACTCTATGTTCTCTATTTAGATAACATTATAGTTTAAATACATACACCTGTTAAAATTTTTACACTTCTCTCACAATTTACAATTTTCCTAAACTAGAATAGTTCTTTTAAAATATATAATTAAATGCTGGTTTATGGGGGAGGCAAAAAAATATATGGTTTTTGAATTGATGTTTTCTTTTTAATATAAAGCATGTCCTACTTCATTATGAATCTTCATTATTTGATCCCTAGAAAAAATGCAAATTGAGCCTCAAAAGAATTTGAATATATCATCTGAATAATTTCTCTGGTTTATGCGAAATAATATGAGGTTCATAAAGCAAGTGAGGAGACTTGCTGAATCTTTGCCCAGTCTCCTCATCACTATCATTATTCCTTCCCTGATCTTCTATAATGGGGGAGGAGGAAAGGAGACAAGCTCATTAAACACTAGAGTTTTTGAAATTTTATTCTCTGTGCTTCTCCTACACACACACTCACACACAAATTCAGTCACTTTATTTAATGAGATACAGAATGGAACAGAGTTAAGAACATCCATGTTGAAACCTCACTTCTGTGTGACTATGTGAAAGTCACTTGACCTCTATTAATCTCAAGAATCTCTGAAAGATATGTTTTTGAAAGAATGAATTTTGCATGAGCTGAGAGTTCCCCTGCCAAATCAGAGGTTCTTGGCCTATTGCTGGACTTTGTTTTCATAAACCCAAAGAAGACAAGACAGGAAGAAAAAGATGAAAAAGGAAGATGAATTAAGAAAAGAGGAGATATGAAGGGAATGGAAATTGAAGGAAAATGGAAGGGGAAGGAGGAAAAGGAGACAGGTCTGTAAGCAATATTATTTTCTAGCTTTTTCAGCCCTAAACTATATTGAAGATAACTCAGTTATATTCCAAGTGAATTCTTCTTAAGGAAAATTTACTGAAGTTCCATGTTTAGTAAGAGAAGCAAAGGGAACTGATAAAGATAGGGTGAGTTGAACCCATGCCACAGGTAATTTAATCCTGCACTAATATTTCATCCAATCCATTTACTTTTTATGCACACCATATGTTTAAGGCATTAAAATTTTCTTCTAAGAAATGACTGTTTAAGGTATTGTATAAAACATTAAAAACCCTATCTGCATCAGGTAATGAGCTTGGAAAGCTTTGTGATATTAAGAACAGCATCAATGCAGCAGTTAACACTATCACAGGAAACTAAAGTGATATACAACTATTTTCCTTGGCTACTCATGTGTAAGCCATTTGGCTATTCAAATAAATGAGTTTTCTTTTGTCCTTGACTGAAGGAGTTTAAAGGTTTGCATTAGTTCAATAACAAGCCACGTTTATGAAAGGATAACATTTTAGTTTGATATCTTATTGACCCTTCCTTATTTGATATCAAAACTCAAGATGACTTTAGAAGGGCAAGTTTCTCTAAAAAAAGTGCAATCTCTGAAGCCTAAAATGAGAATAAAAATTGCAAAGCTCAGTAACAAAAAGAAAGCATGACAGGTGTTAGATCTGGAAAATATGTTCAGTAAAAGAGGGAAGGAGTGACAGAGGGAAGGAGTGACAAAGGGAAAGAGAAGGGAGAAAAGGAGAGAGGAAAAGAGGTGGAAACAGATGGAGAGAGAGATTTAAAATTTTATTTAATGCTATTTTAAAAGTGTTAGACATGGATATATACTAAGTTAGGCTTCCATATGTGATTGTTGTTTATGTTTTTAATTTTGGAATATCTCCTTTTCTTCTAGTTACTGGGGAATATTTTCTTCCTCAATGAAGAGAACTCTAAAATTCAGCATAGCTTTCATTTTTTTGATTTGGGAATATTTTTTAGGAGGGGGGAAGGCTGGACCAGTGGGCTTAAGTGACTTGCCAAAAATCCCACAGCTAGTAAGTGTTAAGTGTCTGAGGCCAGATTGAACTCAGGGCCTTCTGACTCTAGGACAGGTGCTGTATTCACTGCACCACCTATTCTCCCCTTCAGTATTTATTTCAAATTTAGTTCTAATTTTACTTCACTCTAATGACAGTTCAGGTTAAAATTTGTGGGTCAGGTGGGGTGGTTAACAATAAGGAGGAAGCGCATATCTATAAATTTGTTTTTCCCTTTCCTTCCCCGTCAGTCAATCCCCTCCAGGACACATCTAATGTTAATGTTTGTGAACAATATCTCCAGTTTTTATTTTCTTATCTCACCATCAATCCTTGTTATGTGAACCACTGTTATGTCAATACCATGACCTAGGTTCCTATTCTTTTTATCCCAAGGATTAATTACAGCTCCTATAAAATAATGCCTTTGAGACTTTTATAGTTATTCATTCCTCTGAAATGTGAAAAAATCTTAGCTTTAATATTCAGTACACAAAGAAAATATTTTAAGCCTGTGGGGATCTTTGTCTTTAATTTTGGGAGAAAAAAAAATATATATATATATGAAGGGAATAAGGGTACAGAGTCAAGACTGCAGAGAAAAGAAAAAGGACATCCTCGGGTCTCCAGCTTCCACCTCCTACAATTCATGTAAAAGGTAACTCTGAAGAAATTCTGGAGCTACAGAACCCACAAAGTGAAGCTGAGAAGCTAACCTCTTTGCTGAGGATAGCACGGGAGGCTGACAGGAAGTGGCCTACATGGAGCTTTGGGAGCTAAACTCATCCTGTGCTCTGGGAGCCTAGCCTAGCCCTGCTCAGTCCCGAGGTTTTAGGCTCAGGGTGGCCTGACCATCCACTGGCTTTAGGGACTTCAGATCACCAGCAGCTGCAGTGGTTCCCAGAATTATCAACACAGATGCCAAACACAAAGTGAGAGAGGTCAGTGTCGACTTTGTGGGAAGAGGTAGTTTGGGAGTGCAATCCAGTCCTTGCCTCCAGGGTAAGAAGCAGCTGAGGAGCCACTGCAGTGCAGCCACTGCAACACGGTTGCTTTAGAGCTACTGGTCTGCAGATTGTAGGGGGACCAAGTGGCCAGTGTGAGGGGTAATCCCTCTTGCTTTAACCTTCTTGCATCTAGATTGTGGTCTAGGGTGGAGGTGCTGGGGTGTGTGAACAGGTACCAGACCACATTGGACGTTCAGAGAAGGCACCCAACTAATACTTTTGGCAGCTGAGAAAACCCCAGCGATTGGCAAGAACTTCCCCTGTATGGTAACAGAGCCCTACTGTGGCAAAAATCACAAAAGTCAAGTAATTGAGTGGCAACATGAGCAAACCAGGGAAGCAAAGCAAGCAGAGCACCCCAACTCTACACTCCTATTTTGGGGATAGAAAGGATCAAAACATGAAAGAGGAGGAAGACAGTGAAATCGGAACTCCTGCACCAAAAGCTTCCAAGAAAAAAAAATATGAACAGGTTAAAAGCCATAGAGGAGCTTAAAAAGGATTTTGAAAACCAAATGACAGAAGTGGAGGAAAAATATTAGGAAGAGAAATGAGAATGATGCAAGAAAATCAGGAAAAGCAAGTCAACAATTGACTGAAGTAAATAACAACTTAAAATATACACTAACTCAAATGGCAAAAGAGGCTCAAAAAGCCAATGAGGAGTGGAGTGCCTTAAAAAGCCAAATGTGCCAGATGTAAAAAGGAATCTCAAAAGCTCACTGAAGAGAATCATTCCTTCAGAATTACATTGGAGTAAATGTAAGCTAGTGACATTATGAGGAATCAAATTACTATTAAACAAATCAGAAAAAATATAAGGCAATGTGAAATATCCCATGGGAAAAACCTCTAACATGTAAAATAGATCTAGGAGATATAATTTTAAAATTATTGGACTACCTGAAAGCCATGATCAAAAAAAAGAATCTAGAAATCATCTTCTAAGAAATTCTCAAGGAAAATTGCCCTGATGTTTTAGAACCAGAGGGCAAAATAGAGGTTGAAAGAATCCACCGATCACCTCCTGGAAAAGATCCCCAAAAGAAAACTCCTAGGAATCTTATTGCCAGGTTCCAGAGTTCACAGATCAAGGAGAAAATATTACAAGCATCCAGGAAGAAACAATTTAAATGTTGGGGAAACACGATCAGGATAACATAGGATCTGGTAGCTTCTACACTGAGGCATCAAAGGGATTGGAATATGATATTCTAGAGGTCAAAGGAGCTGGGATCAAAACCAAGAATCACCTACCCAGCAAAACTGAGTATCATGTTTCAGGGAAAAATATGGTCATTCAGTGGAATAGAGGACTTTGGAGCATTCTTGATGAAAAAAACAGAGTTGAATAGAAAATTTGTCATTGAGATACAAGAAGCAAGAGAAGCATAAGAAGGTAAACAGGGAAAAGAAATCATAAAGAACTTATCCAAGTCGAAATATTTACATTCCTACATGGAACAATGATAATTGTAACTGATGAAACTTTTCTCAATATGGGAATAGTTGGAGGGAATAGAAATGTACATATGCATGCATGCATACATACATATATATGTCTATATAGGAGAGTATATAGGCATATGAATAAATATGTGAATGTGTGCATATTTGTGTACAGGTATACATAAATAGAGAGCACAGGACCAATTTAATAGGAAGGGATGATATTTAAAAGGTGAAATTAACAGCTGCAAGAGGAATATAATAAGAGGAGATGGAGAGAGATAGAATGGGCTAAACTATATCATATAGAAGAGGCAAGGGGAAATGGTTACAATGGAGGGGAGGCAAAAGTGAATGTGTTAACCATATTCTCAGTGAATTTGGCTTCGGGGGGGGGATACATACACACTAAATAGGGTATCTGACCCTATAGGAGAGTATGGGGGGAAGGGGATGAGAGGGGGGATGATGGAAGGTAGGGGAGAGTGAAGGGGAGGAAATTTGGAAACATCCACTTTCGAAAAGGGACAGGATCAATGTAGAGAATAGAACAAGTTATAATGTGGGATAGGAGTGAGGGAAATGTAGTCACTCTTTTGCAATTTATCCATTGTGGAAATGTTTTGCATACCTACACATGTACAAGCTATTATTTATCTTTCCAATAAGGGTGGGTGAGAAGGGAGAAAGGGAATGAATTTGGAATTCAAAGTTTTAAAATCAAATGTTTAAATGTGTATATATATATGTATATAATTATTATTATTATTATTATTATTTTACTTGTAACTGGGAAATAAGGTATACAGGAACTGGGTCATAGAGATTAACTGTGCCTTACTGGAAAGTTAGAGGGGGTATGGGAGAATATATGGGAGAGAGCATATTGGAAGAGGGGATATCCAGTTGGATCCCTATTTTGAGGTGGTGGGCAGGAGAAAAATGGGGAGAAAATTCGTATCTCAAAATCTTGCGGAAATGAATGATGTAGAGTAGAAGTTAATAAAACCTTTGATTTAAAAAAAATAAAAATAAAGAAGCGAGTAGGTATAAAATTAGTCTTTTTGTCAATAGTTCTCATTAGGGCTCATTGTCATAAACATTATCCCATGTTAAGCCTGTTTACTTATTCCAGGAAGAAATGGGTAGAGTAGAAGCTATGAAATTAATTTTTACTACACAGTAAACTAGAGATAAAATAGGTGATATTAAAAGAAGTAATTTTCTCATAAATTAAGAGGCTGTATGTAACTGACCTAGATAAAAAAATGAGCAAAAGAGCAAAAAGGCCTGGCCATGCATAGATCTTCAACCACATTCTCTAGCACTTCGGTATATGTCACAAACATCCATGTGAATGAAGTGTCTGCCTTGGGTCATTGGAACTGCTCCTGAAGCCAGACAATTAATCATTCTCACTGATTTTGTTTTGCTTGAGTTACTGTTATTATAGACATCTCTCGTTCATCATAATATGGAACTTTCACCACATTTTCCATCATTATCAACAAATCAGTCAAAAAGTATTTATTAAGCCCCTCAAATTTCCATGAAAAGCTTCAGTCATTGCAGAAAAAGGAAAGTGTCATGGGGCAAATACCCCAGTCTTTGTATCAAGGCAGGGAATTTGCAAAAACATATAACAATAACAACTACCACTGCAACAAAACTTTATGCAAAAAGATACAGTGAAAAAGGACCTCTCTCTTTACATCTGACTTAATGCTAACCATTTGCTGAACTTAGCCAATAATTATCAGCATTTATTCTCCTAGATAACGACTTGGGCTTTTGCTTAGTAGGCCATTGGGTAATCCTTTTTATATAACTGCACAGAAGCCTGGAGGGTACATACCTGGGGCAGTCTCCACAAATGAGAAGACACTAATTAAGTTTTTGGAAGGTTCTATTCAAAATATTGCAGTGATATCAGAAGATACCCATAAAGCTCTCATTCTGCAAGGATTTTTTTTTTTAGAATTTCTATGTTGCTGGCAATATGAGCTCATTAAATAAAAATTGTTTTTGTAACCATATCTTTCTTTTGTAAGAGCTTCCAGGATCTTGTTAGGTCCTCCATGTGATTATTTATCAAGTTCCTCCTATGTTATTGTCACTGTGTTGATTATATAACCCTCAAGTACCTTGTATGTGTATGTTTATATATGCACATGCAAAGACATATATATATACACACATTATATATATACATATATATATCACATACATGTGATTATATTACCTAGAAATATTAAAATCATTCACTCATATATGTATTTTCAGATACAGTATGAAATTAATAAAATAAGGTAGTTTGACCTGGTAATCTAATCACCATTTTTTCATTGTTTCTTTGGGTAAAGTTGTTCTGAGACTCTAAACTGTATTTTGTAATAAAATCTATTCATAAATAAGGAACTTACTATAATGGTCAAATCAAAACTCTCATAAAAAGATAAAATTATTTGAACCTTCCATTTTGAAGATCCTACAAAATAGCTCATTTTATAAATGAGAAAACAAATCATGCTAGATAAAAATTTGCTATTATACAATTCTTAGCTTGTTAATTTTACCTTCAAAACATGCCCCATTTATGTTCCCTTCTCTCCTGGCAATTCCTCATTCTATTGAAATAATTGATCACCTCACACCTAGATTATCAGAGTAGCCTTCTCCTTGCACTTGTTAAAATGAAGGTCTGAACACATAACCCCCTCTACCTGACAATCCCCCACTCCATTCACTAAACTTCAAGAACTCCTCCTCAACACCAGGATCTATTATAAAATATTATTGTCGTTGGTGGTGTTGATATCCAACGCTAATTATAACCTGGCTATTTTCTATCATTTCAGTTTGTGTTTTGTTTTGTTTTTACATTTTACACTCCCCCTAAGCACTCTTCAATTCAGTGACACCAATATCCTTATTCTTCCTCATTCATGTGACTCTATCTCTTTACTACACACATTTTCATTTGTTGTTATCCATTCTTGGGGCTCTACCTACTCACCTCTACCTCCTTATTGCCCAGATGTCATTAAATTTTCAATTAAATTCTCCATTTAGCAAGAAGTCTTTCTTAGCCCTCTTTAATCTTAGTGCTTTTCCTTCTGAGATTATCTTGAATTTATCCCCAATCTATATATTTGTGTACATAGTTATCCATATGTTTTCTCCCCCACAAGACTGTGTCCTCTTCAAGAGCAGGAACAAAAATAAAAACAAAATAATCTTTCTTTGTATCCTTATCAATCAGCACAGTGCCAGGAACATAGTAAGTTCTTGATAAATGGTTGTTGATTTGATCAGAGGGCTATACATTTGCATAAAATCAAATTGCAGTAAAAGATTAAAAAAGGATAATTGAAATGTATAAAATTATATATTGGCAATGAGAAAAATAGATCAATAGCCCACTTATCCCTTTCAGTTTACTTTTAACATTTAAAATAAACAAAAAAAGCATTCACAAATTTTGTAATATGTAATAAGGGATGTCCCATCTATAAAAGGTAGTTAAGATAGAATTATAAAATGATTTGCAAGCTTTAAAGTGCAACATAAATGTTAGCTGCTATTATTATTATTATTATAAAATTTTGCAAAGAATTTTTCAGGATGACATTAAAATTTATTTAAGAGAGGAGAATAGCAATAAGAGCAGAATTTTGAGTTGGGTAGCACTATAGCCAACAAATAAACAATATTCATGTTAAACATGAATTGATATGTTTGCTAAAAAATTGGCTTCTATAGTGCAAAATACAGCATTAAAGTTCTGTTCTGCACCCCCAATCAAGATGTAGCCCATGATTATAACAGATCAAAGATAACAAGTGAGGTATAAATTAGGGAGATAAATACATACAAAAATGATTGCAAAATGCATAAAGGATACCCTAAACAGAGTCCAAATAAAGGGAAATATCCACTCTGGTGAACACTTCCAGATATTTTTTTTGTGGATGACATGATGGTGATTTTAAGTTCACTATACAGTCTCATCAAAGGGCCTATAAAAGAGATTTTCTTGGCATTTAGGTTAAAGTATTATATGGAAGCCAAGATTATTGGATTTGAACCTTGCCTCAAACAGTTATGTAATCTCTTAAAGCCTTATTTTCTTCATATGTAAAATGAGAATAATTATTTGTGCTATTTATGTTATGAGGAATGTGTTTTCTGATGTTTGAAGGACTATACAAATGTGAGTTATCTGTCTAAAAATTCACATAGGAAAAAAATGATATCTATAACCTATGTATGGACTCTAAATTTGGCCAATGATCTAGTTTCAGACTGAAGGGGGGGGAGGATTTGTTAGCATTTGCAAAATTAAGTATAAGGGAAAGAAGGAAATATGCATTTGTTCAAAGCCTATCATGTGCCAGGCACTGTGCTAACCATTTTACAAATATTATTTTATGTGATCCTCACAGCAACCCCGGGAGGTGAGTACTATTATGATCCCTATTTAACAGTTGAGGAAACTAAGGCAAGGGTTAAATCACTTGCCCTGGGTTACTTAACTAAGATGTATCTGAGGCTGGATTTGAACTAATGTATTCCTGGTTACAAGATCACCCATTTACCCACTTCACCACCTAGCTAAATGTCTTTGTAGCACTTGCAATTATCTTAAAATGTTCCTTGCCACAAATGTCATTTGGTATTGATATTGACACCAATATCCTTCTAGGAATAGTATAAGATAAATAAAAATATGATTTAAGAAGGAAAAGAATTTTGGCTGATCCAAAGGGTAATAGTTATACATAGAATATAAGTTGGCTGAAACAATTCCAATCTGTGTTCAAGAAGTTACACAAGAGAAAAAAATCCAGAAAATGTAGAAAAAGTACAATACAGAAAAGAAGGTGATCCACATGCTAGTGATAGGCGCTATAGAGCTACATGTTTCACTGCTATTCAAGGAATGTTAAAATACTTATAGAAATCCTTGAATTTCTGGATAGATCCTGAAGGCAATAAGGAGATACTGGAGTTTACTGAATAGGTCATTACATGATAATTACGTTATGACCATTTATAGTCATACTTGGCTTTAGGAAGACCAGTATCATAGCTGAGTGAAGGATGAATAGGAGTGGGGAACACTTGATATAAGGAAACCTCTGTGAAGTCTCAGGGAAGCTACGATAGAGTCCTGCATCTGAAGTCAGGAAAACCTGAATTCTAATTCAGCCTCAGACATTTCCTAGTTGTGTAATCCTTGGAAAGCCATTTAACCACTTTCTGTCTCGTTTTTCTCAACTGTATAATAGGGATCACAATAGCACCTAACTGGGAGAGTTGTTGTGAGTATCAAATGAGATAGTATTTGTAAAGTACCTCAGTCAAGGCCTTGCACACATTATGTGCTAAATAAAGGTTTATTTTTGTTTTGTTTTTTATTTCCTTTCCTCTCCTTGGAATTTAAGGGAATATATGGAAGTAGATAGATAGATAGATAGATAGATAGATAGACAGACAGACAGACAGACAGACAGACAGACAGACAGACAGATAGATAGATAGATAGATAGATAGATAGATAGATAGATAGATAGATA